>NC_143558.1:105777500-106137500 GCF_054136105.1 Typopeltis vanoorti
GTTTGTTGACTGTGGTCTTGTTATTTGATATGTTGTTCTGGTTACTCTATATGTTGGACTGTAGTAGTGTTTTAACATGACTGTATAGTGGTGTAATTGTTTCACCTTAAATATTTTGTGTTTTGTCCGTGCTTCGTGCATAAGAGTGGGTTGTTCCCAGAATATCAGTTTTATCATTTTATCTTGCAACCATTGTAGCCTGTTAAGTCTGTAGTCTGCGCAGAATGCGTATGATGTGATTGCATATCTTAAAATGTTTTCACATAATGCTTTATAGATTAGTATTTTTATGTGGGTTGGGGCAATGTCTTTTAATCTGTATAGTTTGCTTGCTATTATCCTAAGCTTGGTATGTAGGTAGTTTGTATGGCTATTCCAACTTTGATCTGCATCGAAGTGAAGTCCAAGGTAGCGTGTTGTTTTCACCTGTGTGATGGTTGTGATTTTAGGTTCTGCACTTTGTGTATAGGAGGATGAATGTTTGATAGTGAGATATTTTGTTTCTATGGGCAGGGTTTGGGGGTTTTTGAATATCATTAGCTTTGTTTTTCCAGGGTTTATATATATGCCGTTTTCGGTTAACCAGTTAGTGATTTGATTGATGTCGTGTTGCATATTTTTGTAAGCGATTTTTGCAGTGTTGTGAATGGATACTATGGCAGTGTCGTCTGCATACTGGAAGATTTTACTTTTTAGGGGGAGTTGGCTTATGTCGTGTGTGTATATGTTAAATAGAATGGGAGATAGGACAGCTCCTTGCGGTACTCCACAGGTTACTTGTACCTCTTTGCTGTGTGCTGATCCTATACGTGTGATGTGCTTTCTGTTTTTCGTGTATGCTTTAAACCACTGGAGTAGACGACCTCCAATTCCGATATGGGTAAGTTTCGTTAACAAGGTTTTATGTGTTAGTGTGTCAAATGCTTTTGTTAGGTCAATGAATACCACTAATGTTATTCTGTTTTTATCCAATGCAGAGTTTATTAGATCTGTGAAATCTTCCAGGAGTGTTGCTGTTCCTTTATTTTTTTGAAAGCCATATTGTGTTTTGGGTATGATTTGAAATTTTTCAACGTATGTGGAGAGTTTCTGATGTACAATGCGCTCCATGATTTGGTTGATTACAGGCAGCGTGGCGATAGGTCTGTAATTACTTATTATGTTTCTTTTTCCCTGTTTGTGTATGGGTGTGATTAGTGCAGTCTTCAGTGTTTCAGGTATGTGTCCCGTTTCGAAGATTTTATTTAACAGTTTTTGTATAACTGGGAGTAGGTCGGTTGAGTGTTTCTTGATGTCTTTTGGTCTGATTCCGTCTATCCCCGGTCCTTTGTTAGGATTAATTTGTTGAATTGCCAGTGATAGTTCTTCTTTTGTTACTGTGGGGAACCACATCGACTGGGTTGCTCGTGGACCTAGTGGAGAATGTTCGTGTGTGTGAGGAAAGGTTGTTTCTTGTAGCTTTTGGACAGAGTTCACGAAGTGCTGATTAAAGTTGTTTGCCAACTGTTTGAGGGATTTGGGGTCGCAGGTAAAGCTGTGTTTTATTGTTTCTGTGGCAGTGGTTCTGTGTATATTGTCCAGCATTTCATTAATCAGGTGCCAGGTTTCCTTTATGTCGTTCTGTGCTGTTGTTAATTTGTTGCTGTAATAGTTTCTTTTTGCCGTTCGAATCTGGGTTGTTATGAGATTCCGTTTTCTTTTGTATTCAGTTTTTAAAGCGATATTGTTCGGTGACTTCTTAAGTTGTTTCCATAGGGCATCTTTTCTTTGTATGTCTGTTAGTATGTTGTCTGTTATCCATGGATTTTGTTTCGTTTGGGGGCGTATTTTTATTTTTGTTAATGCTTTGTTGTATATTTTGTTAAATGCAAGTTTAAGATTATTATATACAGCTTCAGCAGAGTCTAAAGATGCTATCTGCATCCAGTCTGTTTTTCTGATTTCATCGTTCACTATTGCTTCGTTTACAATGCTATGATACTGTTTTGTAGTCTCAGTGATTTTTATGGGTTCTGGTTCAGTGTGTAACTGCAATGCTGTGAAATAATGGTCTGCTAGTTTGCATGTTATGACGGCTGCTGTGTGGCTGTTTGGAGGGGCCCTTATATTTATATGATCAATGCAGGTTGAGGTTGTTGTGTTTCCGACTATCTCTTCTCGTGTATACGACTGTATGGATGGGGTTATGTTGTATGCCGATAATAGGTCTAGGTATTGTTCTGTGTTGTTATTTATGTTCCTAATGTTTATATTAATGTCTCCTATTATTATCAAATATTTTGAGATGCCTACTTTCGTGGCTGAAAGCCATCTGTTTAGTTCTTCTAGGAATTTTGTGGTGCTTAAGTTGGGTGGTCTGTATATTGCGTTTAATATCACGGAGTTTTCTTGTTTGATGTTTTTAATTTCGATGCATATGTTTTCTGCGTATTCTAATTTATAGTTTATTTCTGTTACTTCTAGTTTATGTTTGGTAAATATTATTATACCACCGCCTCGTTTTGTTTGTCTGCAGTGTTTGTGTTGTTGGAAGTGTGGCATTTGGTAGGAGGATGCCTCTTCGTTTGTCGTAGATACTTCAGTCAGTATTAAAATGTCTATTTCGTATATTAATAATAATAATAATAATAATAATAATAATAATAATAATAATAATAATAACAACAATAATAACAATAATAATAACAATAATAATAACAACAATAATAATAATAATAATAATAACAATAATAATAACAACAACAACAACAACAACAACAACAACAACAACAACAACAACAACAACAACAACAACAATAATAATAATAATAATAATTATTATTATTATTATTATTATTATTAAATTAAAAAAAAGTCCGCGCGGTTGGCCTAGTGGCTATGCGCTTCGCAACCATATGCCTGGGGAAGGAGTGTCCTAGGTTCGATTCTCGTCAGTGACGTGAAGAGCTGAAGGATCTTCCTCAGCCATAGCCAAGTTAGCCGGTCTTGGGCATGGACAGCAGGGTTTTTTCCACAGTTTATTCTGGGTTTTTTTCATCCCGCAAAGCAGGCAAACTGGCCTTGAGAACTCAACACTACAGGCCATAGAATACACCGGGGCATAAGGCTGACCACTTTATCCTGTAAACGGATTGAGGTCCGATGATCAATGGACCCTCGACACTGCAAGGTAAAAAGAGGGTATAAGGAAGATGATGATGATAATAATTATTATTATTATAAATTATTATAATAATAATAATAATTATAATAATAATTATTATTATTACATGATATCGCCACAAAGATCAAGGGCTCTTCAACGGACGACATACCACTCGACATAACTCACCATCAGGGTGACCACCCAGCAAAAATATTTTGTACCAACTTATGTAGTAAAAAGTTACTAGATCTGAAAAAACATAAATTAAAATTTTTATTTACTTTGTTTCACACTATTTAGGCATTTTACGATATTACTATCTTATTATGATATATGAACTCAATGTAAAACTGTTAAATAACAGATGTACGACAAATATGAAAAGAAAAAAGTCAAGCTCACCTCACTGTAGTCATCTATGAAGCGAAGAGCTGCAGTTATCAATCATCATAACAGAAGTCCGAATTGTAACTCTAGCACTTAACATGTACTAATTTACTATATAATTTTCAATGTTTAAAATAATGTAACATTCAATTTTCAGTTATTTAATATGTTATTTACATATATACAAGGGTTCTAAACCAACAAGAAAAACACTGGACGTATTTATTCATTATTTTTAGCTGATTTTGCTAAATTAATTAACACTTCAAAAATAATAAAATCGGTAGCTGATGAATGTTTCAATTTTTCGTTTGTCAAAAGGAGTCCATTCATCAAGGGAGTTGTAGCTGATTTATTATTTATTGTCACTGCTGAGAATATGCTTTCAGTTGCTGCTGATGAAAGAGGGAGGTACAGTGCAGCTTTAACTAATGTCTAAATTAGGAATCATTCGTTCTCCTACAGCATTTTTCATTTCAAACTATTCCAAGACGCTATGAATTCTTGACTTTTTTCAATGCTTCTACAGTCTTCAATAGCTGCCATTCTCTATCAAGCTCTTCATAACGACTCTAGATATACATTTTCTGCGTCTAAAAATCTGACATCGCCGACTGGATTTGTCTTTTAAATGGGCTCCAAATAACGCTGTGCATCAAGAAAAGGTGGTTACTCATATTAAAATATTTAATTTTTTTACTTGTTTTCATTGTTGTAATGGTCTTATAACGCACGACAAGTGTTTGAATAGCGAAGAAAATAATATATTTTCATTGGCTAATGCCGTGCGATTGCGTGAGTATATAATCAGGGTGAAGAGAAGCTTAGCGAGCAGTGAGAGGGAGAATGGGGGGGGGGAGATGATTTTGTTGCTGAATGCGACATATGGGGAGGCGGGAGAAGAGAAAAATATTAAACTCATATGTCTAACTCTCATGTTGTTGTTATTATTGTTCGGAAGGAAGAAAGTACTAGATCTGTTGGTGAACGTACTAGAACACTAAAAATTTATAAAAAGTACTAGATGTGGTCACTCTTGTTATGAGATAGATAAAGCAGTCCAGGAAGGTTACGAGTATTGTATGGAAAGTTAAATCGAAGTAGGAAAAGAAATTGATTGTGCAAATTGACCATAAGGAATATAAAATATTTTTATTATTACGGTGATAGAAAAACAGAGAATGAACTTGGAAGATTAATTTTCCTGAATGTCGACGGTACCCTTCTGTCAGAAGCGTACACAATTATTCATATAAATGCTCAGTTCAAATAAAATCAAATAAAAATAAATTCAAATAAGATCTATTAAATTTTAAATTTTATAGACCACAGATAAAAACACTGCACACAGTGCACATTAGATGAAGAGTAGAGTTGTATGAGAAGAAGATTATAAAGCCATTGCATAACCTAAGAAATTCAGCAATAGGTACGGATGATATCAAAAAATATGATAAAGAAAAGTTTAATAGAACTGCCTAGGTCCTTATCATGTGTGTATAATTTATCTCAGCTTATCTTAACAGAAGTGGAAAGAATGCATGATAATCCCACTGTGCAACGGTGGTCCAAAGACTGATGCGTACTAACTATAAAAACCTATTAGTATCCCTGAGTGGTGGCGAATGTTTTATAGAAGCTGTTAAGAGCTCGTATACATGATAAAGAATCTATGCTTTGCTATGAACAGTTGCTTGGGGGAAGGTCATATCTGAGCAATTTCTCCATATTTTATAATAATGTTACAGCCTAGTTGCAAAATGGGAATAGATACATTACGATACTGTTAGAATTGCTGAATTCCTTGGGTTATGCAATGGCATTTGATAGGGTACCACACTGAAGGCTGTTGCAAAAGCTGGAAAACATAGAGTTAGAAATCAAACTATCAACCTGAATAAGTAGCAGACTGACAGACAGGTATCAGAAATGGTAGGACTGCGATCCTGCTGGATTTAATGTGACAAAATGGTTTAACCCAAAGATCAGTCCTTGGACAGTTGTTCATTCTATTAGTGATCTTAATATATTAGTGGTTAACTATCCACCATAACTTTCTAAGGGAGTTATGGCGGAGAGCAATTTGAAGTTCAAAGGTCGCATAGCAAAAATTGCAGATAGAACTCAGAGGTTAATTGCGATGTTGAAGCAAACACTGACATCTAACGATAAGGAAAGGTTGTCATTTTGACCATTTGCAAGACCTTGTTACAACAGGAACAGGACTACTGTGCATAGATTTGGTCTCCTGGCTCCAAGTTAAGTTTTGGAAATGTGAAAAAGAAGTGTAACAAAGATGATATCGGGATTACGGAATGTAGATTACTAGGATAGATGGAGAGAATTTGGACTGCATACTCTGGTAGACAGGACAGAGAGGGATTGTTTGCAGATGCGTATAAACTTCTGAAAGGGCGTTATAGGATATTGATATATTGGTCGATGGAAGTTAAGTTTGTGCACTATTAAGAAAGGGATGAGAGATAGAGCTTTCTCTTATAAATAGATGAGTGAGTGGTCCAGTTTACCTGTTGCAGTGGTTAGTGCATCTAGCATGAATGAATATAAGAGAAGGTATGATAGCTGATGTGGATGATGCATAGCCTCTGTTGATGAGTTCTTCACTCTCTTGAGGTCTCTGATGATGATGATAATACTACTACTAATAATAATTTTTATGCAGATGAAATTTATTGTATTTTTTGCCAATCCCATTTTAACAACTCTTCCCTTTATTATTTCTTTTGATATATATTGGTTTTCTAATCCTATCTTACTTTTGAATATCGGAGGAAGCAAGCCTATGCTGTTAACTGTCACCAATGCTCATGGCTACTAATGGTCTTGAAGACTTTACACCGAGCCGAAGAAGTTCTATTTGATTTGATGGTTTGATGAATCGAACCTGTAACGTTCTTTCTTCTTGCAGTCTAGAATAGCAGAACCAGAAATTGATCTAGCTGATCTAAAAATCGAGACGTAAGTGGAAGAATTTATTATAACTAATTAATTACGGAATCACTTTAATTAATTAATTTTTTTTATTTGTAGAATTTTCCATTTTCAATACGATTATAAGAAACACAATCAAATGCCTATAAAACATAGCCGAAAATCCTACAAATAAAATATTTAAATTAATGTAAGTCATTCCGTTATTCTCTCTCTCTGTCTCTCTTCTTTCTCATCCGTTAGATGACGGGTTTAGTCCACTATGAACAAATCTTTGCCATACTGCTCTATCTCTGGCCATTTCTGTCATCTCTGTGAAGCTCGTTAATTGAAACCGCCTTTTGATCGCCTTATTCAATGATCCCATTCAAGTCTATACTGGGTAATATTTGAAGGACATTCTCCGGAGGAGTCCATACCATCTTAATCACTGTTTAAGAATTACAGCTATGATAACTTCTATAGTTTAATTTATGCGTTGACGTGCTCATTTCTTTTGTGTTCTGACCAGTGAGGCTTATTTATTATTCTTACGCATTTCATTTCGAATGCACTGATTTTCTATATTTCGTACGACTGAGTGTCCATGCCTCTGCTGCATACGTTACTGTAGGTATAATAATGGTTTTATAGAATTTTACTTCGAGACTTTTTTTGAAATGCTGTTATTTTTCCATATTTTGTTTAATTTATTCATACTAGACCATCCTTTGTTAAATCTGTATTTTATTCTTTATGTGTTGTCGAGATTGCGAATAATGAGACAGCCAAAATAAGTAAATCGCTTTATATTTTCCAAGTTTATTGAAATTTTTTCTTTATCTCTTTCTGTTGTCATTGCTTAATTTAATAAAAAAATTAATTAGCTATAATGAAGAAAGAAAAATGTTGCCATATATTTTTTCAAAAAATTCTTCCTCTTTTTTATTTTGAAACAGTAAAAGTTTTCAACAGGTAAGCATTCTTTGCCTACTTCATCAAAAGAATAGCAATTTATGTATTATGCTTTCTTTTAGTGTTGTACGGTGATCAGCATTCATTTTTGAAATTATGGATTTTACAACCATGTTATAAATACCTATTTTTATTTTCCGACGTTTTGCTTTCATATCAAGGTCATCATCTGGAGTATATAGAAATATATAAGGACACCTGAGTTACATTTCACGCAGTAAACTAAAGAAACAATGATTTGGTCACCGTTATTCTACTGACATGACCTCTAGTGAAAAAAAAAAGATACAGATAAAACTAAAAATTAATTATATATTTTGAAACTACATCAAAGCTAAATTCTATTTAAGATAACACAGGAGAAACATTCTTTCATATTGATAGTTTTCTTACACTAACAATGGTGTCCTATTTTAACATGACAGTTGTTATATTAGATGTAAGATTCTAGATTATCTAGTCTTGTTTATAGTTAGCTCTTAGGAAGAAAGGTTCTTTGGGTAGAATGAGCCTTCCATATGCTTGGGATTTTTAGACCATCATTATTGTTCAGATTGGGGTGATTGATAAGAATCTTATAGACTTCCTTAAATTTGCGTTCATACCATGTTTTGGTGTGATGCAAGCAACTGGTGTTTTTCCAGTCAATTCTATGCAAAGTGTTCAGGGCATGATCAGAGGGCTAGCTTCACCATAGTAGTATATTTAATGCATCGTTTATGTTCCTTTTGTCTGATAGGAATTGTGCCCTGTTTCCCCTATGTATGGTATATTACAGTTGCTATAAATATGGTATACGCCAGGATGGACAAGCAGAGTGAGTGGGTCTTTGGATGAGCTGAGTAAGCTTTTAAATTTTAATTTTACAGGAGGTTTAAAAGTGGCTTTGAGGTTGTATTTCTGTAGTATTCTGTTTATTTTATCTGATGTCCCTTTAATGTAAGGAATGGTTATAGTTTTGTTGTAGTCTGGTTTATCTTTTTTTTTTTTATTGAGGTCTTGTAGAGAATTTTGTTAATGGTATTTTGGCTGTAACCAATTTTTTAGAAAAGTATTGCTAATAACTTTAAATTCGTCTTTCAGTGCTTGTTCATTGGAGTAGATTTTCAAAGCCCTGTTTTTTAAAGTATTAATGACATCTAGTTTTTGTGTTGGGTGGCGGTAGGAGTTTATGAGTATATATTGGCAAGTATGTGTCGGTTTCCAATAAACAGTGAAGGAAAGACTGCCAGAAGGAAGACGTGTGACAAGTGTATCTAGAAACGGAGGTGTGTTCTGTTTTTCAATCTCAATTGTGAAGTATATGCATTTGTATTGTTTGTTTAGGTGGCTAAGGAAAGTGTCTAGTGTCTGGCGGCCAGGGGGTTAGATCTCTAAAACATCGTCAACATATCTAAACCAGACTTTGAGTTTTAAAGGAGAGGAATCTAGAGCATATTGCTCAAAATTTTCCATATGAAAGTTAGCAATAGGGGAGGATAATGGCAAGCCCATGGCTGTGCCTTCTTTTTGTAGGTAGGAAGCGTTTTGCCACACAAAATAAACAGAACGTAATATATGCGCAAAAAGCGCCGTGATATCTAAAGGGAATTTGTTCTGTAAAAGAGGGATTGTGTCGTTGATTGTGACATTCGCAAAGAGGGCAGAGACGTCAAAACAGGCTATTAAATCATCTTTTTCTAATGTAATTCATATTTAAGAATTTAGGGACACATAATACACCTGTTGAAATGATTATTTTACTTGTTGTTGCATGAGTGTTATTTTATTAATAATTAGTAAAATAATCATTTCAACAGGTGCATTATGTGTCCCTAAATTCTTAAATATGAATTACATTAGAAAAAGATGATTTAATAGCCTGTTTTGACGTCTCTGCCCTCTTTGCGAATGTCACAATCAACGACACAGTCCCTCTTTTACAGAACAAATTCCCTTTAGATATCACGGCGCTTTTTGCGCATATATTACGTTCTGTTTATTTTGTCGGCGTCTGTGACTAGTGTACACAAACACCGACAAAGCAGAAGCCATAGCAAGAAATCTAGAAAAGCAATGCAGCTCTTCATACGAGAACATAAACTGCAGTCACATATACAATATCCATCGTAAAGTCAGATTCACAATAAATCGCCCAGACAACAATCCAAGCCCTATTACGCCCACCTCATCCACTGAAATAACCAGCATCATCAACCACCTCAAGAACAAAAAAGCCCCAGGACCCGACAGCATCACGAACAGTCATCAAGCCACTAACACACAAAGCCATAGTACATCTGGAAAACATCATCAACTCCATCCTAAAATGGCAGCACTTCGCCCAGTCATGGAAAATATCTGACATTATCCCAATTCACAAGCCAGGCAAAGACCCAGACCTACCAGAAAATTACCATCCCATCAGCCTGCTATCCAATCTAGGAAAAATAGCAGAGAAAATTACTCTCATCAGACTCCAAGAACAGGTTAACAAACTAAACATCATTCCACAAGAACAATTTGGCTTCCGTCAAAACCACAGCACTACCCAACAGATCCACAGACTGGTAGAACACATTACCACAGGATTCAATTGGAATCAGCACACTGGAGCCGTCTTCGTAGACATCTCAAAGGCCTTCGACAAGATCTGGCACCAGGGTCTGCTTTACAAACTTATCATCTCAAACATTCCACTAAACACGATACACCTCATCAAGTCACACCTCACAAACAGGAAGATGCAAGTCAAAATAAGTGACAGTCTCAACCCAACGACAAATCATGGCCGGAGTTCCCCAGGATCACTGCTGGCCCCGATTCTGTTCAACATTTACATGTCAGACATCCCTCAAAATCCTCTCACATCCACCACCGCCCTCTATGCAGACGACACGGCAATACTAGCCAGATCCCGCAACCAAAAAACTACAAGACACTATCCAGAATTTACAAAAATGGTTTGCAGACTAACGACTACAAGTGAACCCCCAGAAAAGCACAACTCTACTCTTCACAAGAAGACAAGCATCCCTCAAAGGATACATCACCCTGTTCAACATAAAAATTCCCTGGAAAACCGAAACTAAATACCTTGGAATACTCCTGGACAAAAGATTATCCTTCAACAGCCACATCAAGAGCACATGAACCAAAACATCAAAAGTCATCGCCCAGCTGTATTCCCTGATCAATAGACACGGCACACTAATTACAAGAAACAATATTCTACTCTACAAGACAGTGATCCGTCCCACAATTACATACGCCTCCTCAGCCTGGAGCCATACTTCCAAGACAAATATCCTCAAGCTACAAAGACTACAAAACAAGTGGCTACAGATGATCCTGGAAGTCCCGTGGTTGGTGAGGAACAACTAGATCCATCGGGACAAAATTATCTCCACATATCCTCACTAATACGCTTCCTAGGAGAAAAATACTTCACGATGGTGTCCATGCATCGAAACAAATTAATTCAGCAATCCGGAAACTACGATGGTAATGACCACTGGAAACATAAAAGACCTAAAGCCATCCTAACACCCAACGACGACGCATAACCACCTCTTCCCCCCTCAGGGCGAGCTAAGTAGCTCACAAACTTCTCCCATCACTGTTCCCGAAACAGACAACAGTGAATATAAATAGCGTCAAGCTTCATCCTCTGCGTCATTAATGTCCTGCATGGGAACCAATTTTTTTTTAATTTCCCCAGAAATAATACCTATAATTTCTACATTTTTAAAAATGATCACCAGAGAGTGCTGGCGATTTACTTTGCGTTACTGAAAGTGATGGTAGTTGTTCTATCGATGTATTTATTTTAGCATTGCCGTTTATTAACATTATTGTTACTTAATGTACATGTTATTAGCTTTAAAGTAATTAAAGTAATAATTCTATTTAGACAGTATGGGCTCTTCCAAAAAACACAAGGATAAAGACAGGAAGAAACACAGGAAACGATCA
This sequence comes from Typopeltis vanoorti, assembly GCF_054136105.1. Taxonomy (NCBI): domain Eukaryota; kingdom Metazoa; phylum Arthropoda; class Arachnida; order Uropygi; family Thelyphonidae; genus Typopeltis; species Typopeltis vanoorti. Next base: position 105,788,893 of record NC_143558.1, read on the forward strand.
CGGTCCCGTTCACGAGAGAAAGATGGTCATAAGCACCATAAATCTAGCCGTAAAGAAAAGGAAAGGAAGAAGGCCCGTGAACATTTCGATGATGATAGTTCTGTATTAATTGAAAAGCCTCGAGAAAAGATAAGGATTAATGAAGATAATGAAGAAGACGATTCATTTTTACTTGAAAAAGTTAAGAGAGAAGATTCGTTTGCGGAAGTAAAACCAGAGCCTTTGGATTTTGAAGGTATGAAATCGAATACAAAGCAAAATCTGCTTTTGCATTATTTAATTACAATACTGCCTTTCGCAACGAAATATTATTCTGAAATCACGTTAATGGATAAAACGAGATAGAAACATTATATCTGTGTGCGATATGCATTTTACATTTGAAAAGTACGAATGCCTGTCAAATATATAATTTTATTTTCACTTCATCCCCCCCTCACTCTAAATTACAATATATATATAGGACTTTTCAATATTTCCCTGTCACATTGAAATGCCACACGCACACACACACACATATTTATATACACTTATGAACCAGGACATTATGACCACCTACCTATCTAGTTGTGAGTTATGCATCCTTTGGCTGAGATGAGATTACTGCTTACACCTACCTGCTTTAGCATGGACTCCACTGGACCACAGAAAGTGTCTTGGGATATTCTAACTAGACAAAAGTATCCTAGAGATGAACAGCTGAGTGAGTGGCAGATGCAGTATTTCATATGATCCTATGAATGTTCAATGGAATTCATATTAGGAGAATTAGGTGACCAGAGGAGCATGCAAAATGCTTGGATAGGTCTTCAAACCATGTTTTGAATAATGCAACATTTGGACATGGAGCATCTTGCTGAAAGAGTCCAGATTTGTTGGGCCATATCATCATGTAGAGCAATAGCTGTGGTCAAGATACGTTCAGTGGGAAAGAGAATAAAATAATTAAAAAGAAATCCGTATCGTTGTTCTCTGTCTACACTGATGTCTTATGATAACTAAGTGAATTATACTTATAAATCAGTTTTTTTATTGCGGTACATGTGTGACTATAATAGTATCTGGAATTGAGTGACAAAATAGTATTTTTAGGAGGTGTAGGGGACAAAATGTGATACCACCAGGGATGTGCCAAATATTATTTTTTGCTTCGCTATTTGACTAATTTTGGCTTTTTTTTTTTTTTTTTCTTCAAATAATCGGCTTTGGCCAAACCAGTAGAAAGATTTAATATTTGGATGACTGAAGCAGAAAAATTCCTGTTATGTCATAAACACAATGAATCAGGAAATCTTTCTCTTATTTTCCATGACTGTACAAAGGCTTTTTTGGGTTTTTTGCACTTCCACTGGTGTTTTTATATCAATTTACATTATACAGTCTTAAAAGTTGTTTATATTATGTCTTAAAATATTGAACAAAAAATACAGTTTTGGCTTTGAATAATAATAATAAAATAAAATAAAACTTTACTGTTTTGATTTATCTCATGTTTTGTTTTGCAAAATCTAAAGTATTCAAATAACAAAATATCTGGTTAATACAGAAAAAAGGAAGTACATGATTACACATCTCTGATGTGTAATCATGTACTTCCTGATTACACATCTATATAGAGATGTGTAATCATGTAAAAACTCAAGCAGTAGTGATGAATTTGTCAAACAAAATGAAGCTGAAATATCAAACCACAGTGCAAGAACAAGTAAGCACTCAGAATCTAAATAAATTCACCAAAATTACATATGTTATTTGATGTTAAACAATAATCAAAAAAAAAAAAATTGCAAATGACAGACAAAATCTTCTCATGGCTGAAATAATTGTAGTGGATAACAGGTCATATTCAGTTGTTCAAATGAAAGATTTCCAAGGGTAATTAATAAATTTATTCTACAATGTAATACTTAGAGGAAAATGTTTTTGGCACCAGTCACCAGCATATTCATCAAAAGTTTTTTCAAAGGTCAGAAATATTTGCAAAGACACTGGACATAGATTTCTCCCCAAAATACCAAAATATTTATTTTCCTAAATTATAATTTATTGTGAATTCATTTTGATGAATAAATCCATCATCATCATGCGTATCAAGGATTTAGGCATAGCATGGCCTGTTCTGGCCTTTGAAGTTATTGTTTAAGAGGCCGTCCTAGTTTTTTCTTTTTCCTAATGGCTTGTACTTTAAGGCTTGGTTTGGTAATCTTTCTGTTTTCATTCTTTGAACATGTTCCATCCATTTATGTTTATATTTTTTAATTTTTTCTCTTACTGGTTCTTGGTTTAATTCTTTCATAATTTCTTCATTTCTTTTGTGATCAAATAGGGTATACTTTGCAGTTTTTCCCATAAACTTCATTTCCGCTGTTGTTAATCTTTGTTTGTCTTTTTGTTTTATTGTCCAGATTTTGCTTCCATACATTAAGACTGGTAGGGCTAATGTATTGTATACTTTTAGCCTGGTTTGTTTTTGAACTAGGTTTGGTTTAAATATAGAGTTAATTACATATGTTATTTTTAAATATTTTGCAATTTTTACGTTTATGTCTTTTTCATTTTCATATGTCATCATACATCGTAGGTAGTTAAATGAATTCACCTGTTCTAAGATCTTGTTATCTATTACTGTTTTAGTTCTTGCTGGATCTTGTCCTTTAAAGGCCATGGTTTTTGATTTTTCTGTTGATATTATCATACCATAATCATTGGCTAGCTTATTTAGATCTAAAATTGCTTTCTGTAAGTTATCTTCACAATTTGTAATCATTATTTGGTCGTTGGCAAAAAGGAGAGTGTTTAAGTTCACTGTAGGAGAAAGTTTAATTCCTTGATTTAAATTTTTATTCCATTTTATTATTATTTCATTTAAGTAGATATTAAAAAGAGTTGCTGAGAGGGGACATCCCTGTCGGACCCCTTGGTTTATCTCTCTCCTAGATGATATCTCGTGATTTAATCTTATTTGTATTTGATTATTTTTATATATACTTTTGATAGCATTACTTAAATTAAGGGGATATTAAATCCCACATAGTTTTAAAACTGAATAAGAAACTCAAAGATCGGAATCAGAGAGTTTCTTGCCGAATATAGTATAGTAAACTATAAAGTATCGGCGACACTAGCGTTAGCCAATGCAAGTGATCCTAGTACGTAGTACAATACTGGGCAACTCGTTGCAAAGGTGGGGGAAGTTCAGATCGCTCTTCTTAGGTATTAGGTATATTAATATCCCCTTAATTTAAGTAATGTTTTCATTGCCGAAATGAAGCTTATTAGCTCTTTATACTTAAGTAACTTTTGATAGCTTTTAGGATATTATTTGATATTTGTCTTTCTTTTAATATGTTAAGTAATATGTTTCTTTTAATTTTGTCAAATGCTTTTTTCTAAGTCAATAAATGCAATATGTGTTTCTAAATTGTATTCTCTTTTTTTCTCTATTATTAATTTTAGGCAAAAGGCCGGGTCTATACATGATCGTCCTTTTCTAAATCCATTCTGTACTTCTAAAATAAAGTTTTTGGGATATTTCATTAGTTTGCTATTTAATATTCTGCTATATATTTTGTAACAGGAATTTAGTATAATGATACCTCTATAGTTTTTAGGGTCATCTCTATTACCTTTTTTAAAGATAGGAATCACAATTGCTTTTTTTTCCATTCTATTGTGGGGGGGGGGGATACCCGTTGAATAAATTTTATTTAAAAATAACGAGTCTTTCTTTGAATCTTGTTCCTGCGTATTTATATAGTTCTGAACCTAGCTTATCTTCTCCAGGTGATTTTCCGTTTCTTGTTTCTTTCAGGCTGATTTCTAATTCGTCTTTAGTTATTTCCTTTTCATGTTTGTTAATTGTTTGCCAGTTGTCTTTTTTAAAACATTTGTCTGTCCACAGTTCTGTGTAGTCATTTAGAAATTCTTCTAATTTCAATTCGGTGTTTAATTTTATGTTTTCTTTGGTATCTGCATTTAAGTGTTTCAAAATCTTGTATACATTGGGTCTTATTTTATATAAATCATGTTCTAAATTAGAGACAAATTTGTTCCATGATTCTGTATGTCTTTTTCTGACTTCTCGTTTAGCTATGGCTCTTATTCTTCTATATTCTATTTCATCTTCTAATCTTTTACTGCTTAACCATTTGTGATAGACTTCTTTTTTTCTTTTTGATTATTTCTTTAATTGTATCATCCTAAATCTTCAGTTTTTTCTTTTTATTGAGTTTTTTGGTCTTTCCTAAGCTTTCATTTGCTGCTGCATTTAGTATCGTTTTCTATATTAAGCCATTCTATTTCTGTTAATTCAATTTGTTTTATTTTATCTAGATATTGGTTAATTCTTTGTTCATATAGCCATTGTATATTTGTGTCATTCAATAGTCTAGTTTATAAACAAATGTTTTAAATTTTCTTTTTGTTCTTGTTACTTGTAGCCATTTAGGTGGTAATCTTAATTTTATTTAACAAGGAAGTGGTCACTGCTTATTTCATATCCTCTGTGAACTCTAACATCTAGTGAAAAGTTTGATGTCTTTTCATTTAATATAAAGTAATCTAATAATTATTTCCATCCTTCCCCTTCTCAAGTATATTTATGTATGTCTTTATGTTTATAGAAGGAATTCATTATTTTTAGGTTATAATGTACTACAAAGTTGATCAATTTTTTACCATTCCTGTTTAGAGTATGTTCTCCATGTATTCCTATATTATTAATTTTTGTGTTTCCAATTCTTGCATTTAAGTCTCCTGCTAAAATTACATAATCATTTTTATTTAATTTATTGTATGTTTTATAGCTGATTATAAAAATCAATATTATCCTATTCTCTTCCTTCTTCTGGGGTATATAAACCAATTTTTGTCAAATTGCCTCTATCTGTTTTTATTCTAGTTTCTGTTATTCTTTCATTCCATAATTTATAATGTTTTAACTGTTTTGAAAGGGAGTTATGAATCCAAATCATGACTCCTGTTTGTGGTCTTTGGTCTCTGCCAACTCCACTATATATCACATTAAAATTTTCGGTTCTCATAGTTCCTTTTGATTTCTTTTTTGTTTCAGTGATTACTGCTATTTTAAAATTTTTTTTATTTAATAGTTGGTCTAATTCTATTTCTTTATATGCTATTCCTCTTACATTCCAGGTTGCCATGTGTATTATATTTTGTTGTTTCCATTTTTGTTTTACCTTTTTCATTCCAGGGTCGTTTTCCATAGATTCAATCCGACTATCTTTTTCTGTCAGCTTACAAGTAGAATTATGTTCCTGCCTGCATTCAGCTTACAATCTAACAAAAACAAACTTTCTCAAATTTCTACAATCCCAATAAATGCCTGACTGCCTGATATGAGGTCAAAACCAACTTACAGTGATTACAGATCTATTTACCTTAATTTTAGGGGCTGTAAACATTTTACCAGCTGTGCCATCGTTATGTCATTACTTTCTGCTAAATTTTCTATTTTTATTATCCCAATAATTGCTATTATTCATTCTACTCTCTAGACTAAGAAATTTCTATCTAGGGTTATTTCCTTTTCAGATACTGGCAAAATTTATATTATGCTGCGCCAGCCAGTATCCTATAACAGAAGAGATTCTTGCTCAGGGAAACAATCCTAGATCTTAAGGCATACTCACACCATTATGCACTTCGTTATAGTCATATAGATTTCTAGTACTAGCAGTCGTGACCTGTAATCTATCTTTATTTACCTTCTAAATTCTTCCTGCTAAGGTTCTATTTTATAAGTGGTAATTTGATCTTGTAATCAGGCATGACTCAGGCATAAGTAATAAAACATGTTTATTGGAATTTTAAGACACGTACAACTAAAATGAATCATATATTCAAAAATTTCATTTTAATACTAAATAAAGTTCATGCTAAGGAAGTTAATACATTCTAAGGTAGTGAAACACACTCAGTTAGTTCCCAAATTATTAATCAAACTAGATAAGGTAGAAAGTAAACACAATACCACATAAACTTACTATCCCTTTCCACATGCGACTCATTGATTACATATTATATATTCTGGAGTTACTCAACTGAAGGCTATCTGCAATCTTAATTTTATTATCAAACTCAGTCACATTCAAGTATGAGAATAGCTTCCGAAACAATTCTTTTGTTCAACAGAACTTGGCTATTGCAAATAATTAATCTCACTAAAGTCCTCTAATAACTTGCCCACATCTTATAATTACACACACTTTTCTTTCTTCTAATACTTCTGAAACATATAATAAAGTTTCTCTACGTTACCGAATCGGTCTAGTCGCTACCACGTGTTGATTCTGGTTACCTTCCGATTAGGCTGTCTCTGCTCCCGACGTTGTGGCTACGTTGTCCTTGAACTAGTAACGGACATGAATGTGTTTTTGCTGTGTCTAAAGGAACTTTCTCCGCTCCTTCCGATGGGACATTCAGCGATGGCACGATTCTGCAAAGGACGATAATTCACGAATGGCTCCGTGTGGAATTTCTAGGCATCTCCAGGAAAAGGCCCGCTGTTCGATATCGCAACACCTACACTCCTCACTCTCACGAACCACCTGTCAAAACTCCCTAAGCAGGAACAAGAAAGAAGAAGGCTCAGTATGGCGCACATTACCTTATATTCTCCTCTCGTGCACCCCTTATTTTGCTGGGTCTTTTCCACACGACCCTTATCGTTTATGTCCTTAAGTCGATCCTTTACGCTCCCTTTGCTCTTAGGTTGCTGTTTTCATGGAAAGCGTGCTACCGTCACCTTCCGTGTAAGCCATTGCCTTCGCCTCTACGCTTGACTTGTATGGTTCACATGCGACCTTTGGACTGCTACTTATTACCCGTCTGGTGATTTACAGTATACTAGATAGCTTAATGAGACCAAAAATAAGCCAACATTTCTCTTATATAAATTCTACTTTTTTGACATAATTTCTCTAATTTGATTTTCCGCTAGACAGCAATAAATTTCTATACATCACATATAAGGAATACATATTCTCATATAAATTAAACAAGTTTTCTTTATTTTCTGCTGGTGTACAGGTATTTCCTTAAGTAGTTAGATTTTGCATGTTAAATCCTGAATGAACAATTTCCTTGCAAAATTTCTCCATTCAGGATCTAACAATTTTAGCATTTTACATACACATTTGACATGGCACATTATCTCATATTTTTATATAGATAGATATATTGTTATTGTACATTTGCAGTACAAGCACATGAAACATAAAATGATTAGTAATAAAGAAAGAATTAAAAAAAAAAAAAGAGAAGTTTAATAACAATTTAATGTGATGGATGTGTTTCAATACTGCTACACAAAAAGTCAATATCAGGTGAAATATTTGAAACTGCAATTCTTAGATTTCTGCTTTGAAATGAAAGGGATATGAATAAGCATATACAGTATTTACTAATATTCATTAAGCGCTGAAATATGCAGGAAACAAGATTTGAACCAACACCAATGTGTGATTTTTTTCCCATTAAAATGTAAAAAATAACAAAAAAGAAATAAATAATAAAAATTAAATACGTTTCTTTTAAGATAAAAAAATCTACTTAGTCTTAAAACATTTAAAATTTTTTTCATTCTTTTACGGCCCCCTCAACAAAACCTATGGCCCCCAAGGGGGCCGCGGCTCACAGTTTGGGAAGCGCTGTTCTATCGCACTTTTTACTGTATTATCATTCCACTTTGATCTTGGTCTCTTCTAGGTCTTTTTCTTACCTTCCTGGCAAAGAATACTTGTTTTGCTAACCTTTCCTCTGCCATTATGTTTACCACCTGAGATTAGCTCTACTTACATATTCTGAATGTTAATAATGCTAATTTTTTTTCCTAATGCATTTTTTATTTTGTTTTGAGGAAATAAATGCATATATGTTTCCTATAATAAACAAATAAATGAATGTTCCCTGTAAAACTTAATGATAGTTATATTATATTGAAATGGATAATATTATAAATCCAAACATATTTTATAGATAAATGTAGAAAGAAACTTAAAGTTTTGAAAATTACCAGAGAGTTTATGAGAAATTTCATTGAAGTTCTCTTGGCTTAGACTGTTTAAAGAATAAGAAGCTCTGCACAGGAGCTCATATATTTGCCTTTTATTGGTGTATTGATTTAGGTTTCACTGGCCTGACAAGCGATTTGAACTGTTTGTACAGTTAGAATTGCTTGTCAGTTTTAAGGTTTCTGCATGGTCTATGATCATGCAGGAACCTTAAAACTGCAACAACTCTGGTACCATAACAATCCAGTGCCAAAAAGTTAAATTCATCATAAGTGAACTTTTTGTAGCTGTCTAGTCAAATATTAAAATATAGATAAAAAAAAAAGACTTCATTTGGAATAAATAATATACTTGATGATATCCAGATTGAATATTTACCAGAGAGCTTATGAGAAAGTTATTTTTTCCATAAGGTCTGGCAAATTTTCAAAGCTTTCTTTCTACATTTGGCTATAAAAATATGGATGGATCCATAATACTCTCCTTTCAGTATCTTACTAATACGAAATTAATGTCTCTCAGCTCTATGCTTTTATTTGACAATTTCATTATATTCACAGAAAGCAAATTTTACTTTCACTTTTTAACAAAGAATAGCCGAAAAGTCTTCATTTCTGTGACGAAAAATAAAAAGAAATAGGAGATATTAAAGATTAATGCTTATTTCTTAATCAGATATATATAAAACATAAAAGGTTTTGAATAGGCTAGAGAGTTTATCATATATATATATATATATATATGTATATATATATATGATATATTATTATTATTGTTGTTATTCTTGACACCTCTAAGGAGTCCGAAGACTCATTGCGGGAGGACATCTACTCTACAACTCTGTACAGTATATATATATAACTGTATATGTGTGTGTATACACACACACATATACATATACATATATATATATATAAAATCAGTAGTTACACTGACTCGGTTCATCTGTTCATCTTTTTTTGACTGACTGAAACTGAGAAAATAGATAAGTTAATTTAATGGAGCACACAACATGTTTTGTCAAAAATGACTTCTTCAGGTGTGGTAACACTTAAAGCAAATTAAAAAATATAAAAACCATAAAAACACTGTGCTATTATAATAACAGACTTGTGAACTGAAGTTAAGTTTGAATTGTCTAATTCAATTCGATTTGAATTGACAGTTCACACTTAACTTCAATTCACAAATCTGTTATTATAATAGCACAGTGTTTTTATGGTTTTTTATGTTTTTTAATTTGCTTTAAGTGTTACCACACCTGACAGTCATTTTTGATGAGACATGTTGTGTGCTCCATTAAATTAACTTATCTATTTTCTTGGTTTCAGTCAGTCAAAAAAAGATGAAAAAAATATATATATATATCATATTATATATATAAAAACCTAGAAGGTTTTGAATAGACTAGAGAGTTTATCTGGATACAATCCTTGCTATCGGAGTTGCCTTAACTTGTACTGCTTAAAGAACTTTCTAAGTTTTTGTGCGTGTGTGTGTGTGTGTGTGTGTGTATATATATATATATTTGGTTATCAAATAAGATGATTCTTTTAATTTTTGCATTTTCATGTGTCATAACATAACATAACACGCTTCACATGGTTAAGTGAAGTGTTATTATGCATTTTTCAAGTTTTCTTCATTCTACATTTTGGCCAAAACATCAAATATTCAGCCGAAGTATACTGAATTAAGTTTTAAATATTCCGAATATAAACAAATGTTTTGAACAAAACATTGTTCTTCTTTCTTTTAAAGTTACTCAGTTGTCAGTATTCAGAATTTATGGAGACATCACTTACAATTATGAAAATAACACTCGGTGTTTTGACCTATGTATTGAGGTGACTCATCATCAGGAAAACATATGCACAGGACACAAGCCACATCATGACACTACACAAAAGTAAGCTAAATCTAAATGCTTTGTTAATCGTTTACTCTACCCTGACTGCTGGTGACAAAAAAAAAATAAATAAATAAAAAATATACGTGAATATAACTTAATTAACAAAATAAATTTTGTATACATATGAACCATCAACCTTTCCAAAATCTTCACTGCTACCACTCCTGAGATACTGATTGGTCAGTAGTTGGATACATTGGTCTTTGCATCACTCATTCAATAGGATTATCATACATTCTTTCTTCTCCTGCAGAATCTTCTCTGTTCTGAGACTCAAATTATATAGCTTGGTTAAAGGAATAGCTAATTCAGCTGAACACTCTTTTAGCATCCATGCTGTTATCCCATCAGTCCCTATTGCGAATTTTTATTCAGTGTGTGCAACAGCACTAATATCCCCTCCTCATACACCTTAGTTTCTTCATCCATTGAAGTGGTAGGAATGAGTTCAACGTTGCATATACTAAGTTGATAACTTTTATCAAAACTAGCACTCATTAGTTGAACAACCTCTTTTGATCCGTCACCCTCACACCATCTGCATCCAGTAGAGTTATTTTTTCATGTTCATTCTTTCTTTTACTTGTAGCATAACGATCGAATTCTTTGGGATTGTTTAGCTTGCACAGCAGTTTCTTTTCATACTGAGACTTAGCTTTCTGTACAACAGTTGTGACTCTTCTGGCCTGCTGCTTATACTTTACATAATGAACATCATCCATGTGCACATGGTATTCCTTCCACGTCATCCTTTCCTTACAAATCTCTTGCTAGATAAGATTATTCATCCATTTGGCTCCTATCCTGTTTATTCTTTGAACTCTCAAGACATATATTCATATTGCATCATTAAAGTATTTTTAAATGCTTCCCATACACCAGGAGTGTTCAACCCATCGATCACGGAGCGATTTTTGGTCGATGATCTCTTGTGTATTCCTCCTTACTTACAAATTTAATTAAAACTGAAAACATAATATTTTATTTATCATTATTTTTAATTTGTATTGCTATCTTTAAGTGTATTGCTATTGTTTATTTATTTTTTGTTAAAATTGTCAAATCAGTAATTTTCTTATAAGTCTGGGTAAATGAATTAATTTGGATCAGTGGAAGTCAAACGGCAAGCCGAGTGAATACGATTGTAAGCAAAGTGTAAAAACTCGATTGTAGCTTAAATATTAAATATTCCAAAGCACTTTACATCGATTTTTTACTTGGGTTAAGCCCCATGTGAATATTGTAAAAAAATAAACTTTGTTTGTCTTGGTATAGTTTGTATTAGATGCTTTTGTAAATAACTCTTTTGAAGCTAACTGTATATACTGCTTTAATAAGAATATGTTAGAGTGTTAAAAACAAAGGCAATGTTTTTGTCGTCGAAGTTGTACATGGCATTAGAAAGATTGCTATTAATGTATGTATGAGAAAGGCTTGCAGGCTCTAAGTGTAAACATCTCCGAAGTCAGTCAGAAAGAGTTCAAACAACTTTCCGATGGCAGGCAACTTACTATCAAAAGAAAGCGGAGGAGAACCAAAGGCATGCTGAACTTGAAACTTAAGATTAAAGACTCATACCGATTCTTTGGGAATTGTCAAACTTCATGCGAGGTCTCAGAGGAGGCCTAATAAAAAGGGACTGAAGGGGTCCCAGTTCCAGAATTGCTGTCAGAGAGGAGGCCACCTGGTCCAGAGTCGCCGTCAGAGAGACTGCCCGGATCCACATTGCTTGAGAGAGGAGTTTCCCGTTTCCAAAAAGGAGCGTCTTGGTTCGAGAAGTCGCTAGAGAGAGACTATTTCTACGCCGCAGACAAGGGTTTCAAATTGCTGAAAGGAAGAGTTCCAATTGCCAGAGAAATGTTTCCAGGCCAGGTTAATGTCAGACATTCACCAGTGTGTTGCATTTTCATTACAATTTGATGAATCATATGTCTTCACTGATATTGCTCAGTTAATGGTATTTCAAGATTATTCAAGTAAAGAAGAACTTTTGAAAATTATACCATTATTTGGAAGGACTAGGGGAGAAGACATTTTTTCGGCATTTGATGAATTTGTGAAAAAACACAAACTTCTGCTTTTTAAACTTGTGTCTTGTGTATATGCAATGATAGGTAATAAATCAGGCTTCATTTCATTATGTAAAAACGATGAGAAATATCCAGATTTTTTAACATACCACCGTATTATTACCAACAAGTACTGCGTAGTAAAAGATTAAACACAAAAAATGTTTTGGATATTACATTTAAAATTGTATATTCTGTTCGAGGAAAAGCCCTGCAACGGCAGTTATTTAAATTACAGGTAGATGATGATAGGGAACTTCTGTTGTACAGTAATGTTCACTGGCTCAGCAGAAGGCAATTTTTAGAAAGATTTCTTGTATTAATTAACAATATAAAAATTTTTCTTGATGAAAAAGGAGATATTTATCCACAATTGAGTGATAAAAGATGGTTGTTACACTTATCATTTTGAGTAGATTTCTGTACGAAATTAAGCAATTTAAATTTAGAGTTTCAAGGCAGAGATAAAAATTTAATTGACATGTTAAGTTCAATAAAAACTTTCCAACAATACTTTCTTTTATTAACGAAAAATATAAATGACCGTGAATTTAGACATCTCCCATATTTATTAAAATTTTTTGAACAAAATTAAGAAATGCTTCCCTATGATTTAAAAGAATTTATTCGTGAAATAGAGTTAGTTGAAGAAGAAATAAATTCAAGATTTAAAGATTTTAATAAAAATGAAATGATTGTATCTTTTATTAATAATCCATTTCAAGAAAACTTGAACATCACAGAAATTCCAAATAAAATTAGTGGGCTATTTGATATAAACAAAGCCTGTGAACATCCGCGACAGTGAACATAAAAGATACATCCGGCATTATCACTATGGCAAGTCGGTCCTAGCAGACCATGCTCTGGGTACTCCTGCACACAGGATCAACTGGAAGAACACAAAAGTACTGCACAGAAGCTGTTACAAGTCGGAGAGATTGTTCTTAGAGGCAACAGAAACCCTGAAACACACTCCAAATCTCAACAAATATGGCTGTATTAATTTGCCTAAAATCTGGGAGACAGTCATCTTAAACAAAAAAAAAAAAAAAAGTGGTACAGGTTTTTTGTTTACAACTCTAGTCTTATTTGGTAGCTGCAATTTTTTTTTTTTTTTTTTTTTTTTAGATAGTGGGTGCCAAAATCAGGACTTTAGTCTTTGTGTCGCTGCTACAATTTTGTTTAACTAGTCTGTTGATTATACCATGTTGTTATAGTCTCGCGTATTGTGACAAAGTCTGTTTTTGTGCTCTGAAGATGCTAGCGAAATATCAGCAATAAGTTAATAAATAATTATTTACTTATTATTCTGTGTTCTAATATATACCATTAAAAAATAAACAACATGTACGACGAACACATAAGTCTGTCTACACGTTTAAACCACACTGAAGTAGAACTTGAGATAATAAACATTCAGAATAGTTTACATTTAAAATCAATAAACAATGAAGTCATTTGGAAGTATACACGTGAAAAATTCCCCATATTAACTGATATTGCGCGAAAAATTTTGTCGTGTTTCGGATCGACATACTTGTCAGAATCCGCTTTTTCAAATATGACCGTCATAAAAAATCAATTAAGAAACCAAATTACAAATGATTATTTGGATGATTGCTTGCGATTGGCCACTTCTTCATATCAACTTGACTATGAAAATATTGCGAGGCACAAACAATGCCAAATTTCACATCTGTTAGAATAGCACTCAAATTTAAAGTAGTACAGTCTAAAAGACAATTCTTTTAGTGTGCCAACTAAAAGACAAATGTTTTAGTTGGCACTCTGTTGAGAGTGCCAACAAGTATATCTTTTTTTTTTGAATCAGCCAGTATTTCCTGTAAGTTATGAGTTCGTAATCAATCTGTTGTTTTTTTCTAACTTTGGTTTTCCAAAATAGAGAAATAAATATTTTATTCCAATATATATATATTTTTTTAATTTTGGAATAAAATAATATTAAAAATATTTTATTTTTAAAATTAATAATAAAATACTGGTGTATTAAAATATTTGTTATATTAAAATAATTAAAAGTGATAAGTAAATTTTTAAATACACAAATAAAGTTTTTAGTTGTGTATTTTTTTTTTTTTTTTAGTTATTTATAACTTTTTTTTTTTTTTTTTTGAATCAACCAGCATTTCCTGTAACTTGTGAGTTTGTAATCAATCTGTTGTTTTTTTCTAACTTTAGTTTTCCAAAATAGAGAAATAAATATTTTATTCCAATATATTTGTTGTTGTTTTTTTATTTTGGAATAAGATAATATTAAAAATATTTAAATACACAAATAAAGTTTTTAGTTGTGTATTTTTTTTAGATGTTTATTTGTGCGTAATCAGATATCGGGTTGGGGGAATGATCTATATAAGAGAGTAGATCGCCGAATAACTTTTTATAGAAAAGTAGCTCACGTAGTAAAAAAGGTTGAACACCACTGCCATACACTGTCAATAGTCATTCAGCAACTGATATCATGGCACTTAACTTAGTATACACCTCAGTTGGTCATAATTTCCTGCTTTGTAGTTCAGCATGTAACCTTTTCTGAATGGAACATTCATAAACTTAGCCACTACCCAAGTGAGTTCTGCATGAACACTGTCACCAACTGAACATGCAGAATAGTAAGTCTTTAACTGAAACAGCCTCTGACACTATAATTAAATGTAATACTCTTTGACCTCGAGTTCCTTCTATCACATGTTCCTTGAGGATGTTGTCTTGCAACAGCTCAGTAAATTCAGTTTCATTTTTCTCATAAGATTTTACTGCTACCCAATCAATGTTTGGATAATTGAAGTCGCCCATTATGACTACTCTTTTCACGCCCATTGTCTTTATTTGCTGATGCATTTGTTCAACACTAGCAACCAGTCCACCAGGTTCTGTAACAACGCACCACTATTTATTAGATCTTGTTAGATTCCCTCTCACATGAGATGGCTTCAAACTTGCTGCATGAAAAAGTTACTAGTATTATAATTATATGGTCTCAACACTAACTGGATTCAGGTCATATGATATCATTAATATCATTCTCCTTCCTCTCCTAACCTGTTTATCCTTGCTAAAAATACTGTATTATTTAATACAGTATTTTTAGTATGTCTGATTCTGATATCCAGGTCTCACTGATGCCTGCAATCTGAGGTCTCAGCATATTGACCAAGGCATCCAACTCTACCCCTCTGTTTCTGATACTCCTAGGATTTGTGTAAAGACATAATAATATGCCTGCATGTTCTTTTGTATACTCTTGTCTGTAGTCTGCATGACACAGTTGGTCGACTTGCAGATCTATGTTCTTCTCTAGTGCCTTCTCTATGAACACAAAGTTGAAATCGTTCTCTCCTCATAATTTATTTGCTGATGCATTTCCATGCTATGACATTTGCTGATGCTAATCATTTCCATGCTATGACAATTCCTGCCATTAACACAGTTACACAACATTGTTGCTCTTACACACATATTCTTGTCATTCCTTCCATTATAATTTAGTTTCCTTGATTCTCTGTGTTAGATCTCATACCAGTTATTAGTTTTTCAAGACTTGATAACAAACGCATTCATGTTTAAGCCATCCCTCTTATACAAATTCAATCTTCCTCATACTTACTCCACACAATCAAAAACTCACATCCATTCCTTCTACACATCTTATGCATCGAATAGTTTCTTGAATGCCATCATAGCACTTCTTAATTTATTGTTATCATATGGATGTAATATACTTGTGATTTTTACTCTTCACTCTCACTTCTTTCAATGACCCTTTCATATCCTCTCTCATACTGAACTTATCACTAGTTAAGTTGTTAGTACTTACTACAATTATGATCTCATTTACTTTACTTTTATGTTTTTCAATTGCATGTGGTATATTTTTAATTTTTTCTCCAGGAAAACTTGAAGTAATAACCCACTCAACAACAGCTTGATTTATTGATAGTCACCATATCAAATAATATCCTTCTTTTTATGATCAGTTACCTGATTTTCGTTACTTACTAACTTAACTGATTCTCTGCTTTGTTGTTTTTTTTATTTTCCTGCTTAATTTTCTTATCCTCCCTGTGTCCAATCATATGTTGTTTGACTTTTTGTAATTCCTGTATTCTCTCTCTCTCTCTAATAATCTCTTTAACTTCATTATTGTGGAGATTAATTCATTTTCAATAACCTCTTCAATATCTCCAATATCCTTCTTAACTGGGCAGTCCTTCTTATTCTTGATTCCGCTGCTCTTCTCAGTGTAATGTTTCTTGTGCTTTTTTGGCACCTATGTTTAACTATATTTTGGGCCTATATATAACTATAAACAAAAGTCACGTGAGGACTTTGGCAAGAACATAGAAAATAAATATCAAGAGGGTGGCAAGATATTCTGGAGGTTATTGAAGAAGCTTAGGAAAGGAGGAAAGAGTGCTGTAAAAGGAATTAGAGATGATAAAGGTGACATGAAAAGAGGAGAAAAAGATATCCTTGAAGTATGGAGTAATTACTTTGAAAAACTACTAAATGAAACAAGCAGTGATGACAGCACAGTGGTAAAAAATCACTGACCAAGCATGCAGGCAGGAATATATATCCATACTTGAAGTAGAAAAAGCCATCAAAAGCCAAATGTGGAAAGGCAGCAAGAGTAGATGATATTCGACCAGAAATGCTGAAGTATGGAGGTATAAAAGTCATATAGTCATACAGAGGAAGGAGAATGATACTAATGATATCATATGACCTGAATCCAGTTAGTGTTGATACCATATAATTATAATACTAATAACAGTTTTTCATGCAGTGAGTTTGAAACCATCTCATGTGAGGGGGAATCTAACAAGATCCAATAAATAGTGGTGTGCTGTTACAGACCTGGTGGATTGGTTGCTAGTGTTGAACAAATGCAGCATCAAATAAAGACTGGGCGTGAAAAGAGTAGTCATAATGGGCGACTTCAATTATCCAAACATTGATTGGGTAGCAGTAAAATCTCATGAGAAGAATGAAACTGAATTTACTGAGCTGTTGCGAGACAACATCCTCAAGCAGCATGTGATAGAAGGAACTCGAGGTCAAAGAGTGTTACATTTGATAGTTCACTAGGCCTGGACAGAGTGTTGAATTCCAGATGATTGTAGTAGAGCTCTCATAGTATACCATATATAAAAAGGGAAATAAAACTGAATGTGAGAATTACAGAGGCATTTCATTACTGAGTTTTCCTGGTAAGATATATGCAAGTATACTTGAGAGGTTGAGAAGGATCGTGGAAGAGAAATTTGTTGAAGAACAAGCTGGATTCAGGCAAAATAGAGGCTGTCAAGATTAGATTTTCACTTTACGATAGATAGTTGAGAAATCATGGGAATATAACAAAGATCTGTATCTAAGTTTTGTAGATCTGGAAAAGGCATATGACAAGGTGCCAAGAGAGAAGCTGTTTTAAATGCTACAGTTGTATGGTGTTAATGGGGCATTATATCAAGCACTACTTAATCTTTATTTGAGTTGTAAGTCAGAAGTTAGAATTGAAGTATAGGAATATGATTTAATGTTAAATCTTGTGTCAGACAAGGATGTACATTATTCCCTCACTTATTGATTATCTATATGGATCACATTATGAAGGAAAGTGGTATTAAACCTGATATCAAAATTGGTGGTGTTAATTTCGGCTCTTTGCTTTATGTGGATGATGCTATACTTCTAAATAAATCCGCTAGAAGTCTGCAAGATTTCCTGACTAAATTGAATAACTGTTGTAATAGATATGGTATGAAGGTCAGCATTAAAAACACAATTTTTAGTGAAGATGGTAAGTTAAATATGGAAATAGACAACGGAATCAACAAAGCTGGTATGGTAGGAAGTCAACTGAATAAATTTATATGGAAATAGAAAAAGAGAGAAATTAGCCAAAACACTAAATTAGCTGTAACTTATTCTAAGAGCTGGGTTAGAAGAAAAACACTTGACCAAAGACTAGAGACTGCAAATATGAGAGTCCTGAGAAAGATTATAGGCATGAACAGATGGCATCAATGGCAATATCATATTAAAAACGAGGATATTAGGAAAGAACTTGACATTGTCAGCATCCAGGAATGCATTAGCAGAGCTAATCTCAGGTGGTATGGTCACTTAAGCAGAATGGGCGAGGAAAGATTAGCAAAACAAGTGTTCTCTGCCAGGTTGGCAAGAAAAAGATCCAGAGGAAGACTGAGATATAGGTGGATTGATACAGTAAAAAGTGCCTTAGAAGACAGAAATATAAGACTTGATAATATTGGAGTCTTGACATTTAAGAAACTGATTTGGAGGAAAATTATAGATAGGATGTTAGTAATGATGTAAATTTTTCTTGTAGAATATCATATCCTGTACACCCCTTAAGGGTATATATATATATATATCAGGAATTTGATGATGACGATGATATATAACTATATTTAATATTGAAATATCTTAACAAAAATGTGTTATAAAATAAAACACTAAATTTTCTAAGGTAAAAACGCAATAAAACCAGATAAAAATCACCAATTTTTCCAAAACACTAAATTCACCGACCAATCACAATGTAGCCTCTAACTGATATTAATGATGGCAATGAAATGCATTGGAATATATTTTTAAAATAAAATTTAATGAATGAAATTGTATAGTCATGAGAATTCAAGGAACAGAAAAGTGGCCAAGACTAAGAAACCACAATTAATATAATTAATTTACATGGTTTGTTCTGTCACGCATGATATATTTATATACAGAATCTGAATTGAATTGAGTTGGTTTCAATAGCAATAACTACAGAAAACTGAGGTCATGAGGTGTCTGTTAATGTCTTATAGTTGCCTTTAATATTGGATATTATAGTCATCTGGAGAGGTTAGAACTTTAAATAGTCTACTTCAGATAGTATTTTATCAAGAGTTAATTGAATTATATATCAAGAACAACTACTTGAATTTCTCTCAGCTTCCAGTACTCTAGCGAGTATTTTGCCTTAATCATAAGCACAGATATAAAAATATGCACTTGGACAGTTTTCACAGTGTTCCAAAATACAAATGACTACAATAATAAATTAAAAGAATTACCAGGTACACCAGCATTAATCCACTAGTGAAGGACCTCACAGTATTGATAAACAATAAAACCAGAAGTCTGTTAGATAATAGTATAGTATAGTACAAGTTGGCCAACAAAACTTTATCTAAATTAAAACTTTTTGTCTACACATGCCAAGGTATAATCTACCCAAGATCCACTGGAGCCCTGTTGTGGATGCCATAAATTGTCCCATCTATGAATTGCTAAACATTTGCCAACCAAACTTAACAAGCACACATACACATAGTCTTACATTAAAAGCCTCCACACATTTTAAAACTGCAGTCCTATGTTCCTGTCAGTAATTGTAAAAGATCACTGTGAAGGATGCCACTGTTTCCCTTTGTGCACATGACTATCCTGCCTTCAATGCTAGCTTGAGCTGTCAGAACATGGATGTATAAAATGTTTAATTTAGTTAGCAAATTATTTCATTCCATTTCCACATAGTTTTTGTTTTGGAAACTTTAGCATGAATCATTGCAAGAGCTATTGAAATTTTAATATTAAAAAATAACTTTTTTTATTCTTATATTATTAATGGTTTTTAACCATTTCAGAAGGTGAAATTGAGCTAGCAGGATATTCTAAGGGAGATCTTTCATTAAGCATCAATGACACAAAGTAAGAATATGTTTTATGAGTGTGTATTTATTTATTAAGACTAGTTATACTATATACAACTATAATAAGTAGATAAATATAATTACTAGTTTCAATATTATTTTCATGGGGGGGGGGGAAGGGATGAACTTGAGTACATATGATTAGTCCTACAATTATGGCAGTAATAATGTGGTACTTTAATTTCAGCTACCTTTTGTCTGTAGATTTGTAGTCAACCTTTTGTAGATTTTGAGCATCATTAAATATGCAGTTGATAGATTAAAGCTGCTTTGGATGTTATATGGAGGATTGCACTGTATACACAGTGGGTTGTTTGGTACAAACTCCATGTGGGATGAGTCATTGGAGGTATCATGTGCCGGCCTGGTTAGCCAAGTGGTTAGCATATCTGCTCTCCAGCCAAAAGGCTGCAGGTTTGAATCCCTCCATGGGCTTGTCTCTGAAAATACTAATGGTGGGCAGTAGATGGCATTGCTGTAGATCAGTGTTTCCCAAACTGTGGTCCACAGACCCCCTGGGGTCTGCAAGTAATTCAAAGGGGGTCTGTGGGATAGTTTATTTTCATTAAACTTTATCTTATCATGTTGTTCACACCTGGCCTAATTGATATGTTCATATTCTTCCGAATATCTCCATTTTTAAGAGTATTGCATTGTCATAAATGACACATTTAGAGTTGTAAAATTATAATTTATTACTTCATCTTTATGATGTGTAAAATATGAAAAATTTCCATTTTGGATTTTATGAGGGCCATGGTGAATTAACATTCGCTACAAGGGGTCCGTGACATCAGAAAGGTTGGGAAACTGCTGTAGATGATGATGGTAGTTGTGGTTCGTTGTATAGTTGGTGGATTGAGTGGTGGAGACAGAGAGCTGTAAAATAGGTGCCCACACTTGATGAATCTTTGGACTTCCTGGAGATATCACGTAATAATAATATTATATTTTTGGGATATCTTTGCCCTGAAAAATGTTGTTTCAGAAAATCAGTGCAACAGTTCATTTCATCCATGTCCAAGAAACTCTGAAGTCCATAATTAAGAATTCACTAGTTTTCTATGGAGCCTCTGTAGCTCATTCAATATGGACAAAACTAGTTGATCAGAAACACGTAGGTTCAATTTCTATGGTGTGAGTAACCTTTATCAGGTGTTTTTGACTATGTTAGAGATTAGAAATCAGACAGTTCAAGAGCATATCTCTTGACCACAGTGGGTGGAATTTCATCAGGACCTGTTAGCTGCTTTTGTGCTATCCAAGAAGGAAGGAGGTAATTTGCCATGGTCATCTAGGTAGGAGTTGGAGGAAAAGAATGAAGCGAAGACATCAGCCTTGTCTTTGGGTTATGTTACAGTGCTACTGTTAGGGTGAGATAGAGGAGGAAGCACAAATGGACAGAAATTGTACCCAACAATGTTGGCTAGGGACTAGAAAAGCATGACTGCCAATGGCATAACCAGTGAGTTTTCTACATTTATTTCTACATTTCTAATTTGCTCTTTTAATGGTGATTTTACAAGTGTTGCAGGCAATTGTATAAGCTGTGAATGAAGCTGGTGTTATGGTCTCAAGCCACTTGTGAAAGACTGTTTGCTTTTCTTGGATGTCTCTGGTGCACTTTTTTGGAGAACCAGGGTATAGGTATGGGTTGGGAAATTTGAACAGTGTGTGAAATGAAAGTTTCTCTTTCAACATGGATTATTTCTGTAACAAGATTACAACTGATATGTGTGTGTGTATATATATATATATATATATATATATATATATATATATATGCTTCCCACCCAGGAAAGGTTATTAGTAAAGCTATAGCACATTTGTACTGTGGGTGGGCTAAGGATTTTTTTTTCCCATACTTAATAATTTTACGTCTTGTAATTTTTTATTAATTTTACATAGTCCGGAAACCCTTCTCTAGAGATCAGACATGGACCTTTTTCAAGTCACTTCAAGCTTCCAGTAAGTTGAGAGGTGGTCTCACAATGGACAATGAAATTCATCTCCCACTCATCTGGATCTGAAGAATGAAAACATTGTTCGACCATGGAAAAGAGGAGCATAGGTCATGCAAGTCTTCCCACTTGGTGTTGTAATGTCAAATAATAATAATGTTTTGATAATTCTAGCTTCATCTAGTGAAATGTCATGTTCAAGTTTCCTTAGTTCATTATTCATGACTTCAGTAATTGATTTATATATCAATGCCTAATCAGATGCCCAACAGAACCCACAAAAAAATGGCTTTTGCAGGGCACATTGGAGTAGCCCTTAAAAACTGGTCTCTTTTATTTGTGCTGTAATTTATACCAAGAAATCCTGATGCAGATTGAACCCTAACCATTCACAGAAAACTTTCTTTGAGTAATTCAAAAGAGCTATTTTTGAGCATCAGTAAAGAAATTTCATATTTTAAATGTTTCAGTTTATAATTTTGAAGTTTATTACTATTACTATTATTACGGGCAACTCCAGGGAGTCATTAGACTCATCGAGGGAGGCCCTAAATCATATTCATCACAACTATTTGACATTCATACAGTATCTATCATACCTCGCCTTAAACTCATTCACTGTCACAGCATCCACTACAGACTCAGGGAGCGCATTCCACTCATTCACTACTCTAGAAGTAAAGAACCCAGCTCTAACACCTTTATTAACCACACTTTTGCCCAGTTTCCATGGATGTCCCCTAGTCCTCCCACAACCAGCCCTGTTCTCAAAAATATCTTCTGAATTAATTTTATAGAAACCCTTCAGTAATTTGAATGTCTCAATCATATCTCCCCTCCTCCGCCTATCAACCAATTTTTGCAACCCACAAATCCTCAACCTGTTCTCATACGGTTCATTCCACAGACCTGCTATCATCTTGGTCACTCGCCTCTGGATCCTCTCCACCTCCTCCCCATCAAGAAGAAACCTAGGTGACCAAATCTGAGCACAGTAGTCTAGATGGGGTCTTATCAAGGCTCGATAGAGAGGAACAATAACCTGTTTGTCTCTGCTTGTCAACGTATTCTTCAGCAACCAAGTGATTTGATGAGCTGTTTTGGTCACTTTTGCAATGTGTCCCCTAAATTTCAATTCCTTATCCACCAACACTCCTAAATCTCGTGCCTCTTCAATTTCTTGGAGCAGGGTTCCACCAATGCAGTAACCTGCCGCCAATTTTTTCACCCCAAAATGCATAACCTTACATTTTGCCACATTAAACTGACATCCATTCTCCTTAGCCCAGACCTCCAATCTATCCAAATCATCCTGCAAAATTTTGACGTCATCTGCATTCACTATTGCCCTACCCAACTTCGCATCATCCGCAAACAAATGAACTGTTCCTCTCAGATCATTTCCTATATCATTTATGAACAAATTAAACAGCAGTGGTCCAAGAACAGATCCTTGTGGCACACCACTAGTCACAGGCCGTCTTGTGGACTCTACTTCCGAGTAAACCACTCTCTGATATCTCTCCGTCAACCACCCTCCTATTCATCTCACCAACCCTATGTCCATTCCCATATGCTGCAATTTACTGATTAGAATTCCATGTGGAATCCTGTCAAAGGCCTTGGCAAGGTCCAGTAGAATCACCGTAAACCCATTACCCTTATCCAGTTCAGCCGTCACTGTGTTATAATACGTGAGCAAGTTACTGAGGCATGACCTACCCTTCACAAAACCATGCTGTCCCCGATACAGTATCCCATTTTCTTCTATCCAATCTTGTATTTTCCTCTTGACTATTTTCTCTAAGACCTTGACAGTGATTCCTGATATGCTAATCGGTCGGTAATTTACAACAGCAGTCTTGGAACCACCTTTATGCAGTGGAACTATTTTCCCCTCTTTCCACCCGCTCGGGACTAACCCAGATCCGAGACTCAAATTAAACAAAATGGTCAAGGGTACTGACAATTCTTTAGCTGCTTCTCGTACAACACGAGCTGGTATACCATCCAATCCCACAGATGTATTGACATTGAGGTTATGCAATAGACTACTCACCTCCACTTCATTAACCACAATTCCCGTATAATCTACTGGTTTATTCGTTTCTGCAATGTCACCACCTGGATGATATACTTTTGCAAAGTGCTCACTCAGTAACTCAACTATCTCAACTGATTCAGTTACCTCCCTACCATCGGCATTCTTTAAAATCAATCTGCCATGTACATTTTTCCTTTTACTTGCTACATATCTAAAAAACTGTTTAGGATTCTCTTTAGCCTGCATGGCCAATGTTCTTTCGTAATCCTTTTTTGCTTTTCTTACCACACTCGTCACCCTTCTGGCCTGCGCTTTATACCGTTCATGTGCCTGCCGGTCACCCTTCTCCTTAAATTCCCTCCATAGTTGTTTCTTTTTTTGCAACTCAAGCTTAATGGTGTTATTCATCCATTTAACCCCTACTTGATTTATTATTCGGACTCTAGGTATACAGTCAGCCATTGCTTCATGCAAGCACTTCTTAACTACCCCCCATGCACTATCAACTTCTAGTCCTTGCAGTTGTACATGCCATGGCACTGAACCAATCAAACTCCTAAGCTTGTCATACTTTCCCGCCCGATAATTCCACATGTACCCTGTCTTAATTGAAAATTCTACACCTTTAGCCACCTCCCAAGTTAAGACCCTATGATCACTCTCACCGATTGGTGGCAATGTGGTCATATTTGTTACAGCCAAATCCTCAGATGTAATTACTAGGTTAAGCACTCTCTGACCCCTAGTATTTTCCATTACATGCTGTCGCAGATAGTTATCCCTTAATAACCGCATAAAATCCATTTCCTTCCTCCCGTGTGGAAGTTGGAGTAGCCCTTAAAAACTGGTCTCTTTTATTTGTGCTGTAATTTATGCCAAGAAATCCTGATGCAGATTGAACCCTAACCATTCACAGAAAACTTTCTTTGAGTAATTCAAAAGAGCTATTTTTGAGCATCAGTAAAGAAATTTCATATTTTAAATGTTTCAGTTTATAATTTTGAAGTTTAGTAAATGACCTTAAAAATTTACTGTGCAATGACCTGTATTAACAAGGGATTTTATGTGACTACTATCTATACATATAAACCTGTTGTCCATTAATACCTTTTGTGAGCTAAGAGTATTTTTTAGTATTTTTTTTATTCATTTTATATATATATTTTTGGCATTTTGTAATTTATTTTTTTTACATTATCTGGAAACCCTGCTCTAGAGACCAAAGATGGAACTTTTTCAGTCCACTTCATGCTTCCAGTAAACAAGGCAGTGGTGTCTCACATTGATCTGTGAAATTCATCTCCCATCTCAAGACACAAACATCTATGCCTATTTAGTTGGAACTTTTTGGTTGGATAGCAGATATGCTAGCCACTCACCAATGAGCTGGTGTGTGGTGAAAATATTGGTATTATTGTTAGACAAAAGAAAGACAACTTTGGAGCTAGAAAGGAATTTTTAATGGCAGGCCAGACATCTTGAGCTTATAGTCAAAAGAAACAAAGAAAATATTACACAGTTTAATATGACAAAAGAGTGTGGTACATAAGAACATTTTTTAATATGTGACACTATTCGTTAATCAGATCAATTCATCCTGGAATGATTTTTGCATGTGTATCAAGACATTTTGTTTCTCATGATTTTGCCATTAAAATGGTTAGTTATAGTGACAAGGAAGAAAAAGTTCTTAGAGTTCACAAAAGGATGTGGTACATAATAGCATTTATTGTATGTAACACCATTCGTTATCCGAGCAATTCATTCTAGGATCCCTTTTAGCATGTGTAGCAAGATATTTTATTTTGCATGTTTTATTTCAAATTACTATACCAATAGTCCAAACATTCTTCAGGACTAGTGTAACAGTGAAAAGTTGTTCTGTTGCATATCCATTCAGCCACATAGATATAAGAATCAACATCTATTATAATTTATATACAGTGCACTGTTATGTCAAATTTGAATTTCTTGTCACTATTACTGTTGTTTTTGTGAGAATTGTGATGTTTATAATAATTTACGAGGGTATGCTGAAAAGTTGTGATAATCAACATGAAGGAATTGAAGTAGAACCATGTAATTACACATTATTCTACCTATTCCCCACTAAGTGTTATACACTTGTTACAACGCTGCTGCATCATTTGTATTCTTAGAAAAAAATCTTTCCCTTCTTGCACAAACCACCCCTCAGCTGCAGACATGACTTTATCATCTGTGGTAAATTTTGTTCCTTTCAAGTGTTTCTTTAAATTTGGGAATAGGAAATAGTCAGATGGGGTTCCAGTCTAGCAAATAGGGTGGGTGAGGCAGACATTGAAAGCCCAAGTTGTGTATTGTCTGTTGTCATGAGCAGTGTTACAGCAACAGTTTCACATTTTTTGAGGTACTTGATAATGATTACACCATCCATTTCCCAAAAGACAATGACAAGAACCTTCCTGCTGACTTTGGGGTTTGGAACTTCTTTGGCCATGGAGAACCTTTTGTGTCTCTACTCCATTGACTGTTGTTTAGTTTCTGGATCATCGTGATAAAGCCAGGTTTCATCAACAGTCACAATATGAGCAAAAAAAATTAGCACCTGATTTCTCAAAATGACCCCAAATCCCTTGAGATGACAGCACATGTTCTTTCTTTTGGTTGGCATTCAAACATTTAGGGGGACCCACTTTACTGACAGCTTTTGCATGTCCAGGTGTGCATCAAGTGGTCATTAGTGGATAATGATCCCAACTTGTTCCCTGGATATCCCCAGAGTCTTTGCAATGTTTTTGGCTGGTATTCATCTGTCATCAAGAATCAATGCATGCACTGCATCGATGTTTTCAGGTGTGATTGCTGTGGATGATCTTCCTGACCTGGAAGCATCTGTTGTCTTAGGATGCCCAGTTTTGAACTTGGCCATCCATCTGGCAACTGTTGGATGTGCTGGAGCATAATCCCCTGAAGTCTCACACAAAGTTTGAATCTCATTTGCAGACTTTTTCTTACAACATGAAAAACTTGATGAGGGCCTTCACCTCTGTGTCTTTGAATTTCTTCAAAACCTGTGACATGTTTTCTTAATATATCCTAAAAGAAAAAATAAATTATTATAATTTGATGAAACATGGGGAATAAAGGAGTTTTAAGATATGTTCTTTCTTGTGGTTATATCAGTTGCTCTAATGTCATTTTTGTTCTAGGTGTTTATCAGAACTTTTCAGCCCCCCCCCCCATATATTATTTAAATAGATCTTTGTTGAGTAGTAGTACTTATTTAAAAATCCATGGAGTGTTTCAAAAGTTATAGTTTGTTATTAACATGTTGATCGATTTTTGGCTCATATACACTAGACATGTAATTTTGGTTCACCTAATTGTATTACTTGAGATGGTTTTGAATCATTTGACAGAATTTGATGGGCATTCTAAATGGTGAATTTCATTAAATTTCATCCAAAATGCATAATTATTAATATCACTTCAAATCATTTTAGTTCCAACGTCCTAAGAAAATAATGATAATAATAAACCCATCAGATTCAATAATGATTATTTTCTTCAGTTCCATCCACTGAAATGAGTCACTGCTGTATATAATTTTGATACATTTTACCTTTTGCAATCCTGCAAATATTCCACATCAAACAAAAATTAGAATGCCTCAACAATTTTTATGTTAGAATTTTTTGTTAGAATTCCAAATAGCAATTTTCAATAAAATTTATTCTAAGATAATTTGCATATGAACAACCTGATGGAAGCAAAAATAATATAATAAGTGTGTATGCATAACACACATAAAAAGATTCAGCAATTTTTATTTCTGAAAATAATTAGTTTTATATATAATTTGATTTGAACATCATTTACTTGCTTTCTCACATTATCTGTTTTTGCTTTTATAGTAAGCTGAGAGCAAAACTAGGATTGAAGCCTCTTACAGTTGCTGAAGAAATTCCAGGTACTTTTTTTTTTAAATTCAGAATTTAATGAAGATATTGGGTGTCAGCTTTGGCTTAGAGTAATCCTTGGAATTTATAATATCAGTATAACTAAATAAAGTACTGAAATGCCAATTAAAGTAAATAAAAAAAAAGTTTATTATTCCCAGATAATTATATGAACATGTAGTACCTAATTTCTGATAGTTGGATTGTAAGAAATAATTTGGTTGTGATTGAGGTAAATTTAGTTTTGCATGATTTATACCTCTCATCTTGCAGGATTAAGAAATTGCCTCATTTGTTTCTTGATTAATGATGGAGCATTAGAAAGCAACAGTAAGCCAAAAGTTGAGGCCCTGGCTTAGCTTTATTTACCAGGTGCAATTCAGGCATTGGGATTTTTTTTTTTTTTTTCCCAACAGTTTCATTTGTGAACTGCTAAGTATGCATAGTTTTATCAGGTATCTTGTCATGAAGGGCATAGAATATGCCATATTTCATATTTTGTTATTTCTTTAGAATTAGTGCTGTTGAACAATCCATAGGGTTACACTTTTTAATTATGTTGTGCAACTCTCCAATTTAAAAAAACTTCAACATTATCTGTAGTGTTTGCTGATTGATAGAATTGCTTTTTCTAGAATAATGACCATGAGAGGTTATATTTCCTTCTGATGCTGACTTTGTGCATATGTAAAGCTAAGCCAAGGCCTCGACTTTTGGCCTACTGTTGCTTTCTAAATCATAGTATGCTCCATCGCTGAAAAAGAAAAAATTCCATATAAGAATTCACAAAAACTTAATCAAATGTTACCCTTGCTGCAGACTCCACACATGATTTCATAGCAATATTATACTTTTTTTTCATTTGAAGGTGAAGGTTGCATAACATATATTAACAAATTTAGAAGGTCATTCTCAATTAATTCATTTATTTTATTTAATGCTAGATGCATTAGGAAAAAAATTGTTAGTTAATTAAATCTAATACACTAATTTTTCTTCCCTTCACCACAGTGGTTATTTTCCAACAACATATCACTGTAGGCTTTTGTGAAGAACTCTGTGCTATGATTTGGGGCTTATAGAAAACAAGTAAATTTAACATCTCATCTTTGGTGTTCTTGAAATCACTCCACACACTAATAATTTCATAGTAATTTTATACTTCTTTTTTTCATTTCCTAATGAACTTGACCTGATATTATCACCAATGCAGGTTGTATAGCATATGATTGATAATACATTTAGAATGTCATTATCAATTAATTCATTTATTGTATTTAATGGTAGATGAAAAGGTAGCTGGAGAAATGCTCAAATATGGAAGATGGAAGTTATACAGTGACTATACTTCATAATTTAGAAGGCCTGGTTAGAAAGTTGAATTCTGGATGATTGGAAAATAATTCATAATTCTCATCCTTTAAAAGGGAAATAAAACAATGTGAGAATTAGAGGAATTTCAGGATTAAATGTTCCAAGTAAGATTTATGCAAGCATACTTGAGAAGAAGCCGAGAAAAATTATGAAGAGAAACTTGAGAGTGAATATGTTGGGTTCATGCCATATTGAGGTTTGCTAGGATCAGATTTTCACTTTACAGTAAAAAGTTGAGAAATCATGGGGAATATAAAAATGATTCCTTAAGTTTGTAGATCTTGAAAGAGCATATGGAAATATGCCAAGAGCAAAACTGTTCAAAATACTATACTATATAATTCATCATTAATACAGGTTTCCCCCTTCATGTTATGCTCAGTGTCCTCTCACAACCAAGTAACTTGGTTTCTTAAAATCATGATACTACTTATGATAGGGCAGTTAATCTTTTCTGCACTGTGTGCTATGGCTGTAAATTGTGTGTGTGTGTGTGTGTGTGTGTGTGTGTGTGTGTGTGTGTGTGTGTGTGTGTGTGTGTGTGTGTGTGTGTGTGTGTGTGTGTGTGTGTGTGTTCTGCTGGTTTGCTTGTTTTTCAGGGTGAAAAAGTTGTTTCCAAAAGGGAAAATCCTGCCATCTTCTGTATGAGACCTGCTAACTCACATCTAACTTAAAAGTTCCAATAAAGATTTTTTTATGTCCTAGACAGGATTCAAACCCATGTCATTCTAACAAAAGACTTTGTCTATACTGACTGAAATATGGAGACTCTGGAGAAAATTCTAAAATACTTAAGTACTAAAGTTTCCAAAGTAAGGCATCAGAATATTTGTAAAAAGGGTGATACTATATCCAGTTTGATTCAGATATCTGAAGGAAATAAAAACCACATCAGACATCTTGTGAAATATCTTATGAAACAGTGTTAAAGATATGTATACAAAAACAGCTTAATGAGAGTGAGATTTATTAAGGGATGGTTTTTTTTTTTTTGGTAATTTGGTCACATTTCAGGTAACAAATTTAGTTGATATTTCTGTCATTTACAAATTATTTGTTATGTTAAACTAATATTTAAGTTGCAATGAATGAGTTTAGAAAAATGGACAACAGATTGCAAATTGTTAATCTGACAAAGAATATGGGGAAGCAGCATAAAAGGAAAGAGAGGCATTAAAATTCTACCATTAAGTTAATGTTAGTGTGGTTTGCAGATGATACAAAATTGGAGAGTTATTAGAAATTGGACTGATGTAACACCTCTCCAGGATTGGAATCAGTTAGAAATGAGGTTTAATGAGTGGTGAATCACAGCAAGATTTTAAACTTAGGGATTTAGTGTTGGAAGGCTGTGCATTCTATTGATGCAACTATACTAAAGGAGGTAGGGGATCATGGGAATGCTACCCAGCAGATTGGTGTAGTGGTGAAAAGACCACAGATATGGATGTGATGATGGTGGTGTTTCACTTTCCAGAACCACATCTGATTTGTGTGCAAATCTTTAGACTGCAAAATTTCACACAAAGGGTACAAAGGCAGATATAATCCCCAATATTATATGTAGCTGAAATGAAATGTTTCACTTGTTCCACAGGTTCTCTATTCACAACACAGTTGACATTTTCAATGATTCTGCCTATTTTCATTGTCTTTGTCTTTTTATTGCTGACCTTCATACCATATCTATTACAACAGCTATTCAATTTAGTCAGAGAATCTTGCAGACTGGTAGTGGATTTATTTAGAAGTATAACATCATCTGCATAAAGCAAAGAGCTGACATTAACATCTCCAATTTTGATATCATGTTTAATACCACTTTCCTTCATAATGTAGTCCATATAGATAATGAATAACAGAGGGGATAATGTACATCCTTGTCTGACAAAAGATTTAACATTAAACCATCTTCCTGTACTTCCTTCAATTCTAACTGCTGACTTGCAACTCAAATAAAGACTAGGTATTGCTTGATATAATGCCCCATTGACACCATATAACTGTAGCGTATTGAATAGCTTCTCTCTTGGCACATTGTCATATGCCTTTTCCAGATCGACAAAACTTAAATACAGATCTCTGTTATATTCCCATGCTTTCTCGACTATTTGTCGTAAAGTGAAGATCTGATCCTGACAGCCTCTATTTGGCCTGAATCCAGCTTGTTCTTCACCAAGCTTTTCTTCCACAATTCTTCTCAACCGTTTCTCAAGTATATTTGCATAGATCTTGCCAGGAACACTCAGTAGGGAAATACCTCTGTAATTCTCACATTCAGTTTTATTTCCCTTTTTATATATGGGTGCTATGAGAGCTCTACTCCAATCGTCTGGAATTTGTCCTTCTGTCCAGGCCTTTTGAACTATGCAGTGCAGCCACTGTAAGACTTTCATACCACCATACTTCAGCATTTCTGGTCGATTATCATCTATTCCTGCTGCCTTTCCACATTTCAAGCCTTTAATGGCTTTTTCTACTTCAAGTATGGATATGTATTCCTGACTGCATGCCTGGTCAGTGTTTTTTTACCACTGTGCTGTCATCACTGCTTGTTTCATTTAGCAGTTTTTCAAAGTAATTACTCCATACTTCAAGGATATCTTTTTCTCCCATTTTCATGTCACCTTTATCATCTCTTAATTCCTTTTACAGCACTCTTTCCTCCATTCAGGAAAAAATTAATAAAAGAAGATTTTAATAAAATAGTGACAGAGCTAATAATACAAGCAAAAATTTTATTAATGTACATGAACCTACAGAAATACAGAGGATGAAACAAAAGATGAATTCTATGAAAAACTGGAACTAATCCTTCAAAAAAAAAATACTACACAAAGATGTAATTGTCTTGTTAAGAGATTTTATTGTAAAGGAATCTATCTATCTATATTATATATATATACATACGAGAGTGATCAGAAAAGTTCTCGGCCTCGGCCATAGATGGCAACGCTATCAACAAGATTTTTTTTCTAAGTTGATACATCTGTCATAAGTATCATGTGAAATTGCAAGTCATTATATCAAGTAGTTTGTTTTATACAGTTATCTAAAGCAAAAGTGTTGTCTGTATCCTTTGAAATGGATCAAATTGAGTATCGTGTGATTATAAAATTCTTTGTAAAAGAAGGTTTAACGCCAAAAGAAATTCGCTTGAAGTTCATAAAAGTTAATGGCACTCTTCTCTTTCATTTCTGACAGTTAGGAAATGGGCTGTCAAGTTTAAACATGGCCGTACCAGCGTTGAGGATGATTCACGTGAAGGACATCCAAAAAGTCTAACAACACTAGAAATAATTGATCAAGTGCATGATATGGTATTGGATGACCGGCTAGTCAAAGTGTGTGAAATTGCTAGGACTATAGGCATTTCAAAAGAACATGTAGAATATATTTTGCATGAAGAATTGCAAATGATAAGGCTTTGCATATGATGAGTGCCGCGCTTGCTCACAGCAGATCAAAAACACACTTGCATGAAAATCTCTGAACAGTGCTTGGAACATTTTAACAAGAATAAAATGATTTTGTGCATCGATTTATTACTATGGATGAAACTTGGATTCACCATTACACACCAGAATCCAAACAGTGGACAGAAGCCAGTTGTTCAGTGCCAAAGAAGACAAAGTCGGTTCCATTCCATCAGCAGCAAAGGTCATGGTATCAGAGTTTTGGGATGCTAAAGGCATTTTGTTTATTAATTATCTTGAATAGGGTAAAACAATAACCAGGGAATATTATTCCAATCTTTTAACCAGACTAGATGAAAAAATTCGTGAGAAAAGACCCGGTTTGCAGAAGAAAAAAATCATCTTTCATCAGGACATTGCACCTGCCCACAAAGATGTTTTGGCAATGGGAAAATTAAGGGATCTGCATTATGAACTGTTGGAACATCCACCATATTCTCCAGATTTGGCTCCCTCTGACTTCTATCTCTTCCCAAAACTAAAACTCTTCCTCGCTGGACAGCAATTTGCTTCGAATCAAGAGGTGATTGCAGCTGTAGAGGGGTATTTTGCAGATCTTATGCGAACCACTAAAGGGTGGGATAATGGCGCTGTAGCATCGCTGGAATCAATGGATTAGTCTTAAGGGAGATTATATTGAAAAATAAAAATAATTTTCAAATTATAAATTCGTTTTTTCATTGTTAGACTGAGAACTTTTCGGACCACCCTCGTATATATCCATGTGTGTGTGTGTGTGTGTGTGTGTGTGTAAAATTACTGGTTAAATTACATGAAGAAACAAGTATTGATGGAGTAAGATTTTAGCCCACATCTAGAAATTTCATAATAAGTAGTATAATACTGTTTATGAGGAAGAATATATAAATAAGCAAGAAAATCTGATGATGAATATATACAAAAAACAAACAAAAAAAAAGCATGAAAAACTGATTGATATAAATATCACCAAAAATAGGCTATAACAAAATAAATAATATAAAAATTATGTCCAGAATATTTGGAATCAGAAAGCAGTATTGTGAGTGGCAATTTTTCTAATTGGCGCTATTCTTAGGATCAAAATAAACAGGTAATATTTTCAGCACATATGAATCAACTAAGATATAGTATGTATGCAAGTATTAGCAAACTGGACAAAACGGATTGAATTAAAACAAAATTAAAAAAGTAATCAGCTGAAAGAGAATGAAAATATTAAAAACATTTTGAATCACATCAAGGATAGTATAAAAGTAACAGCAGAAAACTCGGTGTGAATTCAAAGTAAAATAGTCATAAAATGGCTTAACGAATGTGAACTGGTAGTAAAAAAAAAAGTTAATTGGCTTGAATGGAGGTCAGTTTCAAGTTGTAATTTGGATAAATTTCAAAATGGGCAATTGGACTGTAAATTTGATCTGAGGTTCTGCTGATAATTCTAATGGCAGGGTCAGCAGAGAAGACAGCTAATTATAAAGAAAAAGGAAAAGCTAATTCTTGTTGGAAGCCTAAACAGCAGAGTAGGAAATGTCTCACAGACACAGTTTGAGAAAATAACAGGGCAAATAATAATGGAAGAACCTGTTTTATTTTTGCTCATGACAGTGACTGGTCCTTACTGGCTCCAACATTAAAATATGCATACATTAATGTGATATGAATATATACAAAGCAAGAAAATTCTTTAATTATACAGCAGAGCTAATCTCATGTGGTATTGTCACTTAAACAGAATGGACGAGAAAAGATTAGCAAAACACGTATTCTCTGCCAGGTTTGCAGGAAAACGACCCAGAGGAAGACCAAGATATAGGTGGATTGATACGGTACAAAGTGCCTTAGACAAATAGAAATATAAGATCTGATAATGTTGGAGTCTTGACAGGTAACAGACTGATTTGGAAGAAAATTGTAGATAGGAAGTTAGTAATGATGTAAATTTTTTCATGTAGTACTATCATATCCTGTACACCCCCTTGAGGGTATATATCAGGAATTTGATGATGATATTGTTGGTAGTGATTTCTTCAGATTGGTTCAAGATAGTGTATAAGAGATTTGAAATAGGAAGTGATCACCATCTATTATTGAGTGGAATAAGAACAAGTATCTCAATGAAAATAAAATTGCCAATTAAAGTTTTTGAAAATAATCAGTCATAACACACACACACACACACACACACACAAGGTGGCCATGTTTAAACTTTCCCTATTCAGAGCCTTTTGTAGCTGAATCTAACAACCAGAATGTCACCAAATTTGGTGACATTCATGAAAAGAAAACAAAGTTGAACACCTTTTGCTGGCATCATAAGACCTATAAAGTAAAGCGAAACTTCACAAATGCATTCGTATAGTCATGTTCAACATTTGCCTCACTTTACCTTATTGTATATTGTAAATTTTTTTTACCTTAACAAATGCAGTGCATTAGCTGCTCTTTGTGAGTTTAGAACCCCTTAGAACCTGCATAAGGTCTTCTGTCAGCTAACAGATTGATGATTTGGGTTGAAGAAACAGGATCTTTGAAAGTTCGACTGGCAGAGGATGGAAACCAGTGCCACCATGGGTAATTGAAGAAGTTGCCACTGTGATTGTTGACATATCACACGAAAATGTTGCTGGTAGTAGCAGTGTCTGTGGAGTAGTGTGACAGTTGGATATAGTTTATTCCATGGTATGGAAAGTCTTGTGTAAAATTATTACATTTTATCCATACATAATCATCTGCATACAGCAGTTGATACATGATGATGATTATGATGTTTTTGGTCAGATTGGAAGTCAACAGTGCTTGACCTTGGAAAATTCTATGTGGAGATGAGGTGCATTTTTTATCTGAACGGGACTGTAAACATCCAAAATTTTCAAATTTGGGCTTCGTAATCACCCCCATGTGCTCCAGGAACACCCATTCAATTCACCAAAAATTATCATTTGGTGTGGCTTCCACAGCAGATTTTGTAATAGGCCCATTTTTTTTTTTGAGGACATCACTCTGACAGGATCAGTAACTTGTTCCATTACCACATGGAAATATCACGATATGTTGAACAGTTTTGTCATTCTACAACTTCAGCAGTGATGATGTCTTGATGAGACCATTTTCATGCAAGATGCTGCATCTCCCCTCATTGCATGACCAGTATAGTAGCAACTTTTACATCACTTCACAGAAGAAAGAGTGATTAGTCACTTCTTTCCAGCTGCATGGCCACCTTGCTCCCCTGATATTACTCCATGTGCTGCTATCTTGAAGGCCAACATCCATCGTGGCAATGTCTTGAACTTGGCAGCCTTAAAGGACAACTTATCATGAACTATGATGAACATTCCTTCAAACATGTTACATTCTGCTGGGAATTCTGTATATAGGATGCAATTTCTGGTCCACGAGAAGGGTGGCCACATTGAACCAGGTCCTCTTTTTGCATAGATGAACTCAATGTGCATGAGTTGTGCAACAGGTTTGTGACAACAGTACACTCCAGTAACTGTAAAGCTGTAAATTAAATCGATATTAAATGTTTTATTGCTGTGTTATCATAAGTGCAACACATAAAGGTAATCTTTTATTTCAATTTAGGTTTTGTTATTCATTTGTCTGTCCATTTTAATGTTTTTTTTTTACCCCCACATTGTACAGCACCATATATTTCCCTATTGACTACTTTTAAAACTAATATCTTTTTTCATGTCCACGTTAGTCTAGTGACTGTGCACTACGCAACCATATGCCTGGGGAAGAAGTGTCCTAGGTTTGATTCCATTGGTAATGTGAGGAGCTGAAGGATCCTCTTCAGCCATAGCCAAGTTAGCCAGTCTTGGGCGTGGACAGTAGGGTTTTTTACCCAGTTTATCCTGGGATTTTTCATCCCACAAAGCAGGCAAACTGGCCTTGAGAACTCAACACTACAGGACATAGGATACACCAGGGCATAGGACTGACCACCTTATCCTCTGAATGGTTTGAGTCCATTGATTAATAAACTCTCGACACTGCTATGTAAAAGAGGGTAAAAGGAAGATGAGATGATATTTTTTTCACAGAATCCTTTTTCCCATGTCTTGATTAGTCTCCCTACCAAATTTGGTGACATTCTAGTTGTTAAATTAAGCTATTTAAGGCTCTGAAGAGGGGAAGTTTAATTATGTTCACCCTGTGTATTTATATATATATATATATATATATATATATATACACACACACACACACACACACACACAAGGGTGGTCTGAAACGTTCTCGGCCTCGACCATAGATGGCAACACTTTTTTTTTTCTAAGTTGGTACATCCGTCATAAGCATCTGTGTGAAATTGCAAGTCATTCTATCAAGTAGTTTGTTTTGTACAGCTGTATCCCTTGAAATGGGATACAGCTGTATAAAAATAGCAAAAGTGTTGTCTGTATCCCTTGAAATGGATAAATTTGAGTATCGTGCAGTTATAAAATTCTTTGTAAAAGAAAGTTTAATGGCAAAAGAAATCCATTCAAAGTTCATAAAATGTCGAAAGTTTATTTTTTGCTTGGTTAGACTATAATAAATTTAGTTTAATCCTTTATCCAAGTGTGAGCAAACAAAGTTTGCGCCTGAAAGTCTCTTTAGGACTAGGGTAAGGTAGTACAACACCGGGCCAACTCGTTGCAAAGGTGGCATAACCTGCCAACCTTAAAGCATAACATTATACATATCTTCAAGGAAATGTGCTTTGCATTATGGAAGATACTGAGATAGGAATGATGTAAGCTTGCTCCACCTTTGCAACGAGTTGCCTGGTGTTGTACTACCTTACCCCAGTCCTAAAGATACTTTCAGGGGCAAACTTTGTTTGCTCACACTTGGATAAAGGATTAAACTAAATTTATTATAGTCTAACAAAGTGAAAAATAAACTTTCAACATCTTTCTCTAAATCCAGAGTCGTCGTCATCATCAAATTCCTGACATGTACCTTCAAGGGGTGTAGAGGATATGATAGTACTACATGAAAAATTTACATCATTACTAACTTCCTATCTACAATTTTCCTCCAAATCAGTCTGTTACTTGTCAAGACTCCGACATTACCAGATCTAATATTTCTATTGTCTAAGGCACTTTGTACCGTATCAATCCACCTATATCTTGGTCTTCCTCTGGGTCATTTTCCTGCCAACTTGGCAGAGAACACTTGTTTTGCTAATCTTTCCTCGCCCATTCTGATTAAGTAACCATACCACCTGAGATTAGTTCTGCTAACGCATTCCTGGATGTGCTGACAATGTCAAGTTCTTTCCTAATATTCTCGTTTTTAATATGATATTGCCATTGATGCCATCTGTTCCCACCTCTAATATTTTTCAGCACTCTCATATCTGCGGTCTCTAGTCTTTGGTCTAGTGTTTTACTTCTGACCCAGCTCTCAGATCCATAACTTAAAACTGGTTTGAACACTCAGCTAATTTAGTGTTCTGACTAAATTCTCTCTTATTCCATATGGATTTATTCAATTGACTTCCTACAATACCAGCTTTGTTGATTCTGTTGTCTATTTCCATATTTAATCAGTAAAAATTGTGCCTAAGTAGCTGAAATGTTTCACTTGTTCCACAGGTTCTCCATTCACAACACCGTTGACATTTTCAATGATTCTGCTATTTTCATTGTCTTTGTCTTTTTATTGCTAACCTTCATGCCATATCTATTACAACAGTTATTCAATTTAGTCAGAGAATCTTGCAGACTTGTAGTGGATTTATTTAGAAGTATAACATTGTTCGCAGAAAGCAAAGAGCTGACATTAACATCTCCAATTCTGATATCATGTTTAATACCACTTTCCTTCATAATGTGAACCATATAGATGATGAATAACAGAGGGGATAATGTACATCCTTGTTTCACACCAGATTTAACATTAAACCATCTTCCTGTACTTCCTTCAATTCTAACTGCTGACTTACAACTTAAATTTAAGACTAAGTATTGCTTGATATAATGCCCCATTGACCCATATAACTGAACAGCTTCTCTCTTGGCACCTTGTCATATGCCTTTTCCAAATCGACAAAACTTAAATACAGATCTTTGTTATATTCCCATGATTTCTCCACTATTTGTCGTAAAGTGAAGATCTGATCCTGACA
Organism: Typopeltis vanoorti; assembly: GCF_054136105.1. Lineage (NCBI taxonomy): Eukaryota > Metazoa > Arthropoda > Arachnida > Uropygi > Thelyphonidae > Typopeltis > Typopeltis vanoorti. Next base: position 105,827,566 of record NC_143558.1, read on the forward strand.
GCCTCTGTTTGACCTGAATCCAGCTTGTTCTTCACCCAGCTTTTCTTCCACAATTCTTCTCAACCGTTTCTCAAGTATACTTGCATATATCTTACCAGGAACACTCAGTAGGGATACCTCTGTAATTCTCACATTCAGTTTTATTTCCATTTTTATATATAAGTACTATGAGTGCTCTACTCCAATCGTCTGGAATTCGTCCCTCCGTCCAGGCCTTTTGAACTATGCAATGCAGCCACTGTAAGACTTTTATACCACCATACTTCAGCATTTCTGGTCGAATATCATCTATTCCTGCTGCCTTTCCACATTTCAAGCCTTTGATGGCTTTTTCTGCTTCAAGTATGGATATGTATTCGTGACTGTATTCCTGGTCAGTGTTTTTTATCACTGTGCTGTCATCACTGCTTGTTTCATTTAGCAAATTTTCAAAGTAATTACTCCATACTTCAAGGATACCTTTTTCTCCCGTTTTCATGTCACCTTTATCATCTCTAACTCCTTTTACAGCACTCTTTCCTCCATTTCTAACTTCTTCAACAACCTCAAGAATATTTAGCTGCCTTCTTGATATTTATTTTCTATGTTCTTGCCAAAGTCTCCTCCCATGACTTTTGTTTAGCTAGTTTTACACAGTGTTTAGCTTTCTTACATTTGTCTCTGTATTCTTTAAGAGCATAAGCTGACTTATTTGCCAGGAACTTCAGATATGCTTTCTTCTTTTCCTTCACTGCCTCTTTAAGTTCCTGTGTCCACCATGGAGTTCTAATTTTTCTATCCTTGCAGACAACTTCACCACATGCCTCTCTAGCTGAATCAATCAGGGTTTTCTTCAAGGCTTGCCACTGAATCTCCAAGGTTTGATTCCTGTTCTCAAACTCTTTCATTTTTCCTTCAATAATCTTTGTGTATTTTAGTCTACAGTTCACATCTGAGAGCTGCTCAACTTTTATTCGCTTTAAAACTTTCTTACATGTCATTCTTTTCAATATGAAATTCAATTTTATCCTGCTCAAGACTAAATAGTGATCACTTCCAATTTCAAATCCTTTGTACACTCTGGTGTTCTGCACCAGGGGAAAACATCACTATCAACAATAACATAGTCAAGGAGACTTTTCTTATTCCTTGCCTCTTCTCTCCATGTGAAATTATGCACATTTTTATGTTGGAACATGGTGTTAGTAATAACCAGTCCAAGTCCTGAGCAGAAATCCAACAGGTATTTGCCATTATTATTAGCTTTGCTCTTTTCTCCAAATTTTCCCAAAACATTTTTGTATGTCTGACAATCACTTTCTACTCTGCTATTTAGATCCCCAACAAAGACCAACTTTTCCTTTTTCATTGTGTCAGTAGCTTTCTCTAGAGCCTCAAAAAATTCCTCCACTTCTACCTTAGTAGAACACCTTCTGTGGGACCATAGGCACAAATAAGAGTCATTGTCCAGTATGGGTACTTTTCTCCTTCATTTTCGACAATTAAGAAATGAGCTGCCGAGTTTAAACGTGGCCGTACCTGCCTTGAAGATGATCAATGTGAAGTACGTCCAAAAAGTGTAACAACACCAGAAATCATTGATCAAGTGCATGATATGGTATTGAATGACCGGCAGGTCAAAGTACATGAAATTGCTGAGACTATAGACATTTCAAAAGAACATGTAGGATATATTTTGCATGAAGAATTGCAAATGAAAAAGCTTTGCGCAAGATGAGTGCCATGTTTGTTCACAGTAGATCGAAAATGCACTCGCATGAAAATCTCTGTACAGTGATTGGAGCGTTTTAACAAGAATAAAATTGATTTTGTTTGTCGATTTATTACTATGGATGTAACTTGGATTCACCATTACACACAAGAATCCAAACAGCAGTCAAAACAGTGACCAGAAGCTGGTTGTTCAGTGCCAAAGAAGACAAACTCAGTTCCATAAGCAGGAAAGGTCATGGCATCGGAGTTTTGGGATGCTACAGGCATTTTGTATATTAATTGTCTTGAAAAGATTAAAACAATAACGGAGAATATTATTCTGATCTTTTAAACCAGACTATACAAAATATTCATGAGAAAAGACCCGGTTTTCAGAAGAAAATAATCATTTTTCAGCAGGACAATGCACCTACTCACAAAGGTGTTTTGGCAATGGGAAAATTAAGGGATCTGCACTATGAATTGTTGGAACATCCACCATATTCCTCAGTTCTGGCTCTCTCTGACTTCTGTCTCTTCTCAAAACCAAAACTCTTCCTCGCTGGTCAGCGTTTTTCTTCGAATCAAGGAGTTATTTGCAATTGTAGAGGGGTATTTTGCAGATCTTATGCGAACCACTAAAGGGTGGGATAATGGCGCTGTAGCATCACTGGAATCAATGGGTTAGTCTTAAGGGAGATTATATTGAAAAATAAAAATAATTTTGAAATTATTTGGTTTTTTCATTGTTAGGCCGAAAACTTTTCAGACTACCCTCGTATGCGTGTGTGTGTGTGTGTGTGTGGAAAGTATTTTACCTTGGGTATAATAAATGTTAAAAATACCAAGCAATTTTAAACCTGGTTTTACTCCATTTCCCAAGTAAGCAAACAGACAAACAAGTCAAGTTTGCGCCTGCAAGTGATGCAAGTCTAGCTGATCCTACAGGTAGTGCAAGACCAAGGCAACTTGTGGTAAAGGTGGCATAAGCTCTGATCACTAATCTTAATATTTACCCTTAATGCCAAAACACATCTCTAAGAAGGCTAGAAATACCAAGATTTTAGTAATACAGAGCTTATAAGTATTTTACCAGAACAAGTTACCATAAGGTGTTTTAATTTTATTAAATAAGAATCTCAGGAGGAGAGCCTGGCTGCCAGGGATGAGACCTCAATAAAAGTCGAAACCGGTCTGGGTAGTGGCCTCTTTGCCTTTAATACAAAACATCATACATCTTGGAGGTGTGTTTTGGCATTAAGGATAAATATTAAGATTAGTGATCAGAGCTTATGCCACCTTTACCATGAGTTGCCTTGGTCTTGCACTACCTGTAGGATCAGCTAGACTTGCATCACTTGCAGGCGCAATCTTGATTTGTTTGTCTGTTTGCTTACTTGGGAAATGGAGTAAAACCAGGTTTAAAATTGCTTGGTATTTTTAACATATATATATATATATATATCAATCCCACACGTGAGAGGCAGCAGGACCTGTAGCATATAAGTGCCGTGTGTGGACTGGGGTTAGGAGCAGAGTAATCTGTTGATATTCCTCTTAAATAGCCGGAGACTATATTCCCCCCTGGAAACATCTTTGGGAAATGCAGGTTGAATTAAAAATAACCAGAGTAGTGGGCTTGGTTAGCATGCAAGTTGACTGTAAAGGGGAGTTGGGCATCTTTTCCTTGAGTTCCTGTATACCTGACAGGAATGGGAGACAATGGATGTCAACTTCTGCTGAACAGCAGCGATGGAAATACCTGTAATGGAAACACAATGCAGAAACTAATCCTCCTGTGAGATAATTGCTGAAGAGTTTCTGCAAGAGAGGTGTCAGTAATGACTGCCCTTTTCTGAACAGTGTCAAGAATTCCTAGGGAGGTCCCAGGTACACCATCCTAAACAAGAGAGCAGCATTTCATCAGCATGGCTGTTGTGATTGTCTTTAGGTGGGAGATAAATTTTGTCCAATTTGAGACTATCACTCTGCTTGTTCAAGTTAGAAAAATTCCATGTTTGGTCTCTAACAAACGCAAATCCTTAGCTATGAATTACAGACCAAGATCCAAGTGGAAGGATTCATTCAGAAGGCCAAAATGTTAGCTTCAAGAGCAGTGGCATGCTGACAAGTAATAGACTGATTTTAATGAAAATTATTGAAAGGAGATTAGTAATGATGTGAACTGAATCATGTAGTACTGTCAAATTCGCCTGTACATCCACTTGAGGGTATATATCATCATTTTGATGATGATGTAAAAAAATATTTCATATGTTATTTTTATGGCTGTTTAGCCTATTTTTGTTTAGGAGTACTTCTTTTTTATGATGTCATTGGCTTTTTACTGAAATTTTAGGGCATTACTGATGTTTTATTTTTGAAAATTTGACTAAAAAAAGCCAGTGACATTATAAAAAAGGAGAACTCCTAAACAAAAATAGGCTAAATAGCCATAAAAATAGTATTTACTTAGAGGAGTAACATGGAAAAAACTTATTTCATATGTTTTGGTTTATTGGAGAAAAAAAAAAAAAAAATGCAGTACCTATAAAGTAACTAAATGACAAGTAGTAAGTTTTCAAATTAACTTTCACCATAATGGACTTGTACAAAAATCCCGGATGGTCCCTTTCTTTCATGTACTTTAAAAAAAAAAAAAAAAGTTTTTTGCTTAGGTGATGAATATTTCTGTGATTGCACTGTTTTCTAAGTGGTGGAAAACTTGTAAGATTGAAATATAGATATATGGTACTGCATTACTTTGTGTATAGTGTTTATCTAATATGGCTGGAAATCTTCAACCATTAGCAAATGGGAAAAGTTTTGTTCATGTAGCTTGTGTATGCAACTTGAAAATTTAGGATGAATTCTTTGTTGAATATCAATGGGTAAATGTATATCATTTTCATGTATATGAAACTATATGATTTTCATACTGAATTATATAATTATGATTTCATAGCATTACTAATAATGTAAAAATGAATGTTTATTCTAATTTCTTTTATAAGGTTTGGGAGATGATAATTCTAATGCAAACATTGCTGAAGATGAAAGGAAAGAAATTTTTGTTAAGACAGATAATCTCTCTGAAAAGAGAGAAGCTGAAAAGATGAAGGATAAAATTTCTACAATGAAAGAAAAAAGGAAGATTGTAGAAAAATTAAGGTTTTTATTATGTTTTTTCATTTATTTACTTATTTTTTGATAATAAAATTAGGACAAAATCTGAATTGAATATTTCAGTTTTTGAAATATTAATCAAATTTCAGACTATTCAGATCCCCAACAAGGGAATCTGAATAGCAGAGTAGGAAATTTTTTTATGCTTTTTCTAAAACATCAAAAAATTCCTCCACTTCTACCTTAGTAGAACCTTCTGTGGGACCATAGGCACAAATAAGTCTCATTGTCCAGTTCCCCATTCTCATATTTGTCCACATCACTCATAATGATGCAAGAAAGAGAATCATTGTAAAATGATAAACTCTGTTTCCAAGTTATCTGACAGAAATATTATCATGATGCCTCTGAGATCTCTCTCTGGATGGGAAACATCAGTTTCTTGATATATATATATACACACGCACACACCTTAAAAGTGTACAGGTCCCTATGACAGTACTACATGGTTTACATTATTACTAATCTCCTGTCAAGAGTTTTCCTCCAAATTAATCTAATACTACATTCCACATCACCCAGCACAAAAACAAGGCATCATCAAAACTCTTAAAGACAGGGCCATTGCAATATCAAGTGATGATAACAAAAAAGAAATAATATCTTAAAGACATTCTCTTAAAAAAAATGAATACAATTTCAAAACTATCGATAGCATCTTAAATGGGACATTGCAAATTCCAGAACAATTACAGCAAAACAAGTATAGAGTTGCTGTTTCTTTCCTTAGATTAAAACTATTACAGATAAAGTAGCAAAAATTTTTAAACAATACAGCTTAAAAGTTGCGTTTTGCACTACAAAAATATTATTATATGATACTTCCAATGAAAGTCATTGCTGGAGTAATACCAGTTTGTAACTAGAATCTTGCAATAGCCTAAATGTTTGGAATGGCTTGGAACATTTGGATTTCAGAGGACAGACTGTTCTTCTGGTATGCAGTATGAGTGTTATTTTCAAAATTTCATCACACATCATGGATAGACTTAACATTTCTTTTTAAGATTTAAGGTTGCAGCTTTAAAAGTTATTCTGTAGACTGGCACTACATAGTATTCTAGATCCAAACGTAATGGCTCAGATCAGTTATGGAATGATTTTGCTGCAACTATTCCATGTTTTCCAAGTAGTGGTATTTGTGGGAGGAGACAAGGATGCCACATTTTGAATAGGAGTTTGGTGAAATTCTACACATTGCTTAGAAATCCATTACTGTATATTCATTATGTCTCCCAATTTCATCTGAAGCTTAAATAGCCATGAAATGTTGAACAAAGAGAAATAGATTACATGCAAATAAAGACAAATATCAGAAATATACATGGGTTTAGTTTTTTAGCCTCAACAATGTTCATTTCCATCACCACTCTGCAAACCATGTTTTTTTTCTCTAACAAAACTCAAATTTAGCTTCTTTAAGCACTACTCATTTTATTTTTCAAATTACACACTATTTGACTCTTTTCATTTTAAAGATGGCATTTTTGCATATGTTCACTCTGATATATATCATGCCAGAAAGTTTCCAGCTTAGAATCTCATATTTTTGAGTTTCCTCCAGCTAAAAATCTCTCTCTTCCCCCATTCCATGAAATTTGTTTACAGTTTCTATTGCTGTCCTAAATTCAGCAAACCATTCTGAACCTTTTATTTTCTTTATGTATTAATTTTCTTTAGTCCAATTATTCAGTAGCGAGGTCATCTTCATGCATATTTTTATGTTCATAACTCCAGCTTGTTTTCTTTATGGAAACCAACTGTATAGATCAGGGGTGTTCAACCCGTCGATCGGGGAGCGGTTTTTGGTCGATCTCTTGTGTATTCCTCCTTACTTAAAAATTTAATTAAAACTGAAAACATAAGATTTTATTTATCATTATTTTGTATTATTTTTAATTCGCTTTAAGTGTATTGCTATTGTTTAATTATTTTTCGTTAAAATTGTTAAATCAGTAATTTTCTTATAAGTCTGGGTAAATGAATTAATTTGGATCAGTGGTAGTCAAACAGCGAGCCGAATGAATACGATTATAAGCAAAATGTAAAAACTCGATTGCAGCTTAAATATTAAATATTCCAAAGCACATTACATGGATTTTTTACTTAGGTTAAGTCCCATGTGAATATTGCACAAAAATAAACTTTGTCTTGGTATAGTTTGTATTAGATGTTTTTGTAAATAACTCTTTTGAAGCTAACTGTATATACTGCTTTAATAAGAATATGTTAGAGTGGTAAAAACAAAGGCAATGTTTTTGTCGCTGAAGCTGTACATGGTGGCATTAGAAAGATTGTTATTGAAACTTGTATGTATGAGAAAGGCTTGCAGACTCTAAGTGTAAACATCTCCGAAGTCAGTCAGAAAGAGTTCAAACAACTTTCTGATGGCCGACAACTTACAATCAAAAGAAAGCGGAGGAGAACAAAAGGCGTGCCAAACTTGAAACTTAAGATGAAAGACTCATACTGATTCTTTGGGGGTTGTTGCCAAACTTCATGTGAGGTCTCAGAGGAGGCCTAATAAAAAGGGACTGAAGCATGCAAAAGGGGTCCGGGTTCCAGAATTGCTGTCAGAGAGGAGGCTGCCCGGTCCAGAGTTGCCATCAGAGAAACTGCCCGGATCCATGTTGCTTGAGTGAGGCATTTCTCGCTTCCAGAAAGGAGCTTCTTGGTTCGAGATGTCACTAGAGAGAGACTACTTCTAGGCTGCAGACAAGGTTTCAAATTGCCGGAGAAAAGTTTCCAGGCCAGGTTAATGTCAGATATTCACCAGTGTGTTGTGTTTTCATTACAATTTGATGAATCAAATGTCTTCACTGATATTGCTCAGTTAATGGTATTTCAAGATTATTCAAGTAAAGAAGAACTTTTGAAAATTATACCATTATTTGGAAGGACTAGGGGAGAAGACATTTTTTGGCATTTATTACTATTATTATTATTACTATTATTACGGGCAACTCCAGGGAGTCATTAGACTCATCGAGGGAGGCCCCAAATCATATTCATCACAACTATTTGACATTCATACAGTATCTATCATACCTCACCTTAAACTCATTCACTGTCACAGCATCCACCACAGACTCAGGGAGCGCATTCCACTCATTCACTACTCTAAAAGTAAAGAACCCAGCTCTAACACACCTTTACTAACCACACTTTTGCCCAGTTTCCATGGATGTCCCCTAGTCCTCCCACAACCAGCCCTGTTCTCAAAAATATCTTCTGAATTAATTTTATAGAAACCTTTCAGTAATTTGAATGTCTCAATCATATCTCCCCTCCTCCGCCTATCAACCAATTTTTGCAACCCACAAATCCTCAACCTGTTCTCATACGGTTCATTCCACAGACCTGCTATCATCTTGGTCACTCGCCTCTGGATCCTCTCCACCTCCTCCCCATCAAGAAGAAACCTAGGTGACCAAATCTGAGCACAGTAGTCTAGATGGGGTCTTATCAAGGCTCGATACAGAGGAACAATAACTTGCTTGTCTCTGCTTGTCAACGTATTCTTCAGCAACCAAGTGATTTGATGAGCTGTTTTGGTCACTTTTGCAATGTGTCCCCTAAATTTCAATTCCTTATCTACCAACACTCCTAAATCTCGTGCCTTATCAATTTCCTGGAGCACGGTTCCACCAATGCAGTAAACTGCCGCCAATCTTTTCACCCCAAAATGCATAACCTTACATTTTGCCACATTAAACTGACATCCATTCTCCTTAGCCCAGACCTCCAATCTATCCAAATCATCCTGCAAAATTTTGACGTCATCTGCATTCACTATTGCCCTACCCAACTTCGCATCATCCGCAAACAAATGAACTGTTCCTCTCAGATCATTTCCTATATCATTTATGAACAAATTAAACAGCAGTGGTCCAAGAACAGATCCTTGTGGCACACCACTAGTCACAGGCCGTCTTGTGGACTCTACTCCCGAGTAAACCACTCTCTGATATCTCTCCGTCAACCACCCTCCTATCCATCTCACCAACCCTATGTCCATTCCCATATGCTGCAATTTACTGATTAGAATTCCATGTGGAATCCTGTCAAAGGCCTTGGCAAGGTCCAGTAGAATCACCGTAAACCCATTACCCTTATCCAGTTCAGCCGTCACTGTGTTATAATACGTGAGCAAGTTACTGAGGCATGACCTACCCTTCACAAAACCATGCTGTCCCCGATACAGTATCCCATTTTCTTCTATCCAATCTTGTATTTTCCTCTTGACTATTTTCTCTAAGACCTTGACAATGATTCCTGATATGCTAATCGGTCGGTAATTTACAACAGCAGTCTTGGAACCACCTTTATTCAGTGGAACTATTTTCCCCTCTTTTCACCCGCTCGAGACTAACCCAGACCCGAGACTCAAATTAAACAAAATGGTCAAGGGTACTGACAATTCTTTAGCTGCTTCTCGTACAACACGAGCTGGTATACCATCCAATCCCACAGATGTATTGACATTGAGGTTATGCAATAGACTACTCACCTCCACTTCATTAACCACAATTCCCGTATAATCTACTGGTTTATTCGTTTCTGCAATGTCACCACCTAGATGATATACTTTTGCAAAGTGCTCACTCAGTAACTCAACTATCTCAACTGATTCAGTTACCTCTCTACCATCGGCATTCTTTAAAATCAATCTGCCATGTACATTTTTCCTTTTACTTGCTACATATCTAAAAAACTGTTTAGGATTCTCTTTAGCCTGCATGGCCAATGTTCTTTCGTAATCCTTTTTTGCTTTTCTTACCACACTCGTCACCCTTCTGGCCTGCGCTTTATACCGTTCATGTGCCTGCCGGTCACCCTTCTCCTTAAATTCCCTCCATAGTTGTTTCTTTTTTTGCAACTCAAGCTTAATGGTGTTATTCATCCATTTAACCCCTACTTGATTTATTATTCGGACTCTAGGTATACAGTCAGCCATTGCTTCATGCAAGCACTTCTTAACTACCTCCCATGCACTATCAACTTCTAGTCCTTGCAGTTGTACATGCCATGGCACTGAACCAATCAAACTCCTAAGCTTGTCATACTTTCCAGCCCGATAATTCCACATGTACCCTGTCTTAATTGAAAATTCTACACCTTTAGCCACCTCCCAAGTTAAGACCCTATGATCACTCTCACCGATTGGTGGCAATGTGGTCATATTTGTTACAGCCAAATCCTCAGATGTAATTACTAGGTCAAGCACTCTCTGACCCCTAGTATTTTCCATTACATGCTGTCGCAGATAGTTATCCCTTAATAACCACATAAAATCCAGTTCCTTCCTCCCGTGTGTCCTCTCCTCACTCCAATCAATGCGACCATAGTTGAAATCTCCCATAATAATCACCCTCCTTCCACCCATTTCTTCTATTTGCTTGTGCATACTGTCACCACCATCTTTTCCATCACCTGGTCTATAGCAGCACCCAATTGTATATTTAGTTCTGCTAGCCACAATCTCACACCAAATAGCCTCAAATGTGCTATTTTCTCTATCCTGCAATTCAACTTCTATTCTCCTTGGCTGGAGCTCATCAGCTATCATCAACAATACACCTCCCCCCATTTTATTCTCTCTGTCATTCCTGAACACACTATACCCATCACATTCAATCCCACTAGTTATATTATCTACAGTCAGCCATGTTTCACTAATACCTATAACCTGTGGTCTGGAAGTGCCAACCATGGCCAAAAACTCTTCCTTCTTGTTCCTAATACTCCTAGTATTAGTGTACATGAATTTAAGACCCCCATTAGCCCCAACCCTACCTTGATGCCTTATATTAACTATCCCACTCAGATTTGTTGTCCTTATTTGCTCTGGCATATTATATTCATTCTTACATTCAACTGCCTCCATAAGGACTGTATCTCTACTCCCCCCCCCCCCCTAACAAATCTAGTTTCCCTGAATTTGCACATCCACTACATTCAGCAACACTTTCTCAAGTCTTCTTACACCATAACCATTCAAATGCAAGCCATCCATCTTATATAGATCCTTTCGCCCATCAAACTCACTCCACACATCCACAAATTCCACACCACTCGTCATACATAACCCACGCATAAAGTCATTTGCAATTATAGCCCTCCTTTTAAACATTTCACTGTCATACCGTGGCAAAAGACTAATCATTCTAACTCTCTCACTCTTTTCTTTTGCTACCTCAAACAATTCATTCAGGTCTTCTATCATTTCCATTTTATCTCCTTTCAAATCATTCGTACCTGCCACAACAATCATTTCTTTCACCCTTTCCTTTTGCTCTCTAATAGACGCAGTTACGTCCTTTATGGTCGCACCAGGTTGGTACGATTTTGTCAAATCCTCTACTAACACACCTCGTACTAACGAGTCTCCATGCAGCACTCTATCCTTCATTTTGTTCATGTTCACATTCATACGTCTATTTTTCCTGTCATACCTTTTATTATTGGTTGGTTCATTCAGTCTACTTTTGTTCATGCACTCTAGCTGCTGTTTTGCTCTTTCTATCGCACTATTCAACAACGCGATCTCACTCAATGCATCTATCTCATCTTTTTTGTTCTCTGAGAAACCATTTATACTATCATTCACACTTTCTACATTCACACTCTCACAATTTTCATGTACAACCTTGCCGTTTCTTGTCATATCCCTATTTCCTTCATTCTGAAGGTTGACAAAAATATCACACGATCCGAAATACACTTCAATTCCGCATTCTCCCTACATTTTCTACACACATTCAATCCTTTATTATCATCTAACCACACTCCGACCGCACTCCGCAAAGCGTACATTTCACAGCTAGTACACTGACTCATTTCTTTTATGCTACCGTTCTTTGATAACGATGGCGAACCTTCATCACTGGCCGCCATTTTCCTTCGCACAGGTGCCATTCTTATCTGTAATGTGTTTTGTCAAATTATACGTTATAACACACCAAAAATAGACGCACTAAAATACGCAAGGCAAACAAAACAAAACTACACAATATTAAGTAATTTGTATCGATAACTGAAAATGATACTTATCTTATCTGGAGCTTGCACGAACACTACACATTACGAATCCATCTAGCGGCGACTTCCCGACATAGATTATGTTATAAAACACTTTAGTACACTAACCACGCTAAATTTGATGAATTTGTGAAACAACACAAACTTCCGCTTTTTAAACTTGTGTCTATTACTACTGATGGTACTCCTGCAATGATAGGTAATAAATCAGGCATCATTTCATTATGTAAAAACGATGACAAATATCCAGATTTTTTAGCGTACCACTGTATTATTCACCAACAAGTACTGTGTGGTAAAAGATTAAACACAAAAGATGTTTCGGATATTACATTTAAAATTGTAAATTCTGTTCGAGGAAAAGCCCTGCAACGGTGGTTATTTAAATTACAGGCAGATTATGATAGGGAACTTCTGTTTTACAATAATGTTCGCTGGCTCAGCAGAAGTCAATTTTTAGAAAGATTTCTTGTATTAATTAACGATATAAAAATTTTCTTGATTAAAAAGGAGATATGTATCCACAATTGAGTGATAAAAGATGGTTGTTACACTTATCATTTTTGGTAGATTTCTGTATGAAATTAAGCAATTTAAATTTAGAGTTACAAGGTAGAGATAAAAATTTAATTGACATGTTAAGTTCAATAAAAACTTTCCAACAATACTTTCTTTTATAAAAGAAAAATATAAATGACCGTGAATTTAGTTATCTCCCATATTCATTAAATTTTTTTAACAAAATCAAGAAATGCTTCGCTATGATTTAAAAGAATTTATTCGTGAAATAGAATTAGTTGAGGAAGAAATAAATTCAAGATGCGTTGCCCGGTTAAACAAGTATCTCTCCCCCCCGTTGTTTTTTTCGCCAGGGAACCACGGGCAAATAGCGAAAAGTCAGCTCTACTGGGACAAATCTGAAAACACACCCCAACTCAACATCACCAGAGTTAAAGATCGGTACTATCAACATAAGAAGCCTGAATGGCAAAGAAATGAAGCTAGCTGAGGAATTAGATAAGTACCAGATCGACATAATAGGGGTGACTGAAACAAAAAAGACAAAATAATTGTATCTTTTATCAGTAATCCATTTCAAGAAAACTTGAACATCATAGAAATTTCAAATAAAATTAGTGGGCTGTTTGATATAAACCAAGCTGAAGTAGAACTTGAGATAATAAACATTCAGAGTAGTTTACATTTAAAATCAATAAACAATGAAGTCATTTGGAAGTATGCACATGAAAAATTCCCAATATTAACTGATAGTGCGCAAAAAATTCTGTCGTGTTTTGGATCGACATACTTGTCAGAATCCAATTTTTCAAATATGACCGTTATAAAAAATCAATTAAGGAACCAAATTACAAATGATCATTTGGATGATTGTCTGCGATTGGCCACTTCTTCATATCAACTTGACTATGAAAATATTGAGAAGTCCAAACAATGCCAAATTTCACATTAATTTTTTTTTTTTTTAATCAACCAGCATTTCCTGTAACTTGTGAGTTTGTAATCAATCTGTTGTTTTTTCTAACTTTGGTTTTCCAAAATAGAGAAATAAATATTTTATTCCAATATATTTGTTTTTCTTTTGTTGTATTAAAATAATTAAAAGTGATAAATACATTTTTAAATACACAAAGTTTTTAGTTGTTTATTTGTGCGTAATCAGATATCAGGTTGGGGGAATGTGATCTATATAAGACAGTAGATCATGGAATAACTTTTTATAGAAAAGTAGCTTGTGTGGTAAAAAAGGTTGAACACCACTGGTATAGATTAAGCAAGTAGAGCAACTGTAACATGCTATCGCTAGTGATCTTAAACAGATTGTTTACATATATCAGATAACCTGATAACTCTCTTCAGACACTATATCTCTTCCTAACTGGGGACAGACTTTAAAAGTATGTTGTTGCTGTTGTTGGTCCTCTTCCCCCCCCCCCCCCCCCATGTAACAACTGTCATGTGTTGTTTGCATCATGAGAATGCCAAGTGGGATGATCTTCATGATTTCTGTGGTTGGATTATTATTTTCAGTCTTCTGACTGAACAACTAAACATATCATTGAAGCAATTCTTATTAGTATGAAAACATTCATCCCCCCCCCTCCCATTCCATTGTAAATTCATGTTCTTGATTTAAGCCTTGATCCTCCAAGAAGTGCAATAGGACTATGCAAGAGAATAACCAGGCATATTTCATTTCACAAAATTTCAGTGATTGTTTTTAGTTTATACCCAAGCCTGAAACAGCTGCAAGCAAATCATTAGTGCATCCAAAATTTTTTGAAGGGGCTAAATGCAAGAATGTCCAAATAGCACTCATGCTTTCTAGTCTCTTACTAGAATTATTGGAATAACATTTGTCTGATTCTACTTCCACCTCTTTTGCACTTAGATGTTCCGTTGTATCATTATCCACACAAGAAGCCAATCTGTGAACTCCTAACTTTTGCTCAAATTCTTCCATAAATGATCTAGGTAAATGTGTTTATGCCATTTCAAGTATACAGCATTCAGTTTCTCCCCTTTAGTTTTTTTGCCAGAAAGAGATCAGTAGAATTTTTCTAAATGTACCAAAACTTTTCCAGGTTCTATCATTTCTCTAATTTTCCAAAGCTTTGTACTCCAGAGTTTGATTCTTTCTCAATTCCGAGTTTTTAATCACTTCTTCACTGATATTTCTCTCTCCTGCAAACCTGGAAATTTGCCAGCATTCCATCCAGTTTCCCTTGCTTCAGTTCTATCTAAAGTAACAGAGAAAACCATTAATATCCAACTTCTACTAGTTTCAAGCCTTTCAATTAATAATCATGAGTATGAATTCCACGATTGCCAATCAGTACATGGCATAGAAATCTGAAGTAGCTGTTATTGATATCTCTAATGCATTTGATCAGGTTTGGCACAAAGGCATATTAAGCAACCTTCTGTTATATGGTCTGACTTCTCCGTTTGGATCAGGTTCTGTCACTCACCACACATATAGAGGCAGGCTATCAACAATGCCAGAAAACAGCTGTAGCTTTTGTAGATCTTACTGCAGTTTATGATACAGTCTGGAGGCATGGCGCAGTCTGCAAGTTGCTTCGGGCAGTCCCATGCAGAACAATAGCAAAACTAATCAATAGCATGCTAAGCAACCATCTGTTCCAAGTGTGTATGGACGAGAACAAAAGTAGACAAAGAACACGAGATAATGGACTGCCACAGGGGTCAGTTCTGGCTCCCCTCCTTTTTAACATCACATATTTGCCTAATACAGCCTCCAAGAAGTTTTGCTACGTTGATGACATTGCTCTAGCCACCAGACATACCAATTTTACTACAGTGGAAGATACACTAACAAATGATTTTGCATTCCTAGATGAATACTTCAGCAAATGGAGATTATGCCCCAAATCCTAGCAAAACAGAAGTTTCATACTTCCACCTTAACAGTAACCAGGCCAGGCTAACAAAGAACTCATGGTCTACTTCAACCACAAACTGCTATGCTATGCTACAACAGATTCCCGAAATACCTGGGAGTCACTCTGGATAGAATACTATCTTTTAAACCACATCTCATTAACATAGCATCCAAGCTAAAAACAAGAAACAATATAACTGCAAAAATTATATGAACAACTTGGGGTGCCTCTGCAACGTTTCGCTGCACTGCTCTTGGTCTTGTTTGCTCTACAGCTGAATACTGCTCACCTGTATGGCTGAACAGCACCTGTGTGTATTTGGTTGATGCTCAGCTTAATTCCACTATGCACCTTATTTCTGGAACTGTAAAATCAACCCCATCCTACTGGCTCCAAGTGCTTAGCAACATTCTGCCTCCACACATCTGCAGATCCAACTTTCTTCTACATGAATACATCAAAATCATGGAAATCAAAAATCTTCCAATCCACAAAGACATCCCATCCCTAGAAATAAACAGGCTAAAGTCAAGGCACCCTCCAATCTTAACAGCAAAAAATCTTGCAGAGATAAATTTCAACATGGAGAAGTGGAAATAGTCCTTGTGTAACACTTCAACAGGGTCTTCCACGAATTAGTGGATCCAACACAGATATTTGGGGTTTTGATCTACCTTGGAAAACTTGGTCTGTCCTTAACCGAATCCGCACCAACAATGGAGATGTGCAGACCACCTTTACAAATGGATGGGGCATGATTGCCTCACTTAGGTGCGACTATGTATCACTCCACCAGACAATTAATCATATTACAGCAGAATGTGTCCAGTGTGCATACAGTGGAAACCTGTCAGACTTCATCCATGCTACACCAAGTGCAGTTGACTGAATAATCAACCTAGACATTCAGTTGTAGCCTATTTTTGAGTGTTTCTTTTATGACTGTATTATGTCTTATTATTGTACATATGTCTATTACTGTGTCCATATATATTAAGGATTAAAGTAATGTAACTTTTTATGTGTGAGCCATACGCTAAATAAATAAATAAATAAATCTCCATTTGGATGTATATTATGTATAATGTTACTTTCATTCTCAAATTTTGCAGCTCATGCTGGTGTTCCACAAGGAGCCATTTTCACCTAATCTATTCCTTCTGTTTATGGCTACATTCTCCAATTGGCTGCAAATTAAATACACTGACTGATAATGACAGTACTCTGTATTCCTCTTTCTCAATTGACAAACCTTTCACTACACAAATTACCAGAACTGCCAAAATATTAACTTCTACAATCCTAAATTCTGATCTCCAAACCATCCCTAAATATTATGCTAATTATTTTTAGTGCTAGTAAAATGAAATCTGTTTTATTTTTTTGCAAAAAAGAAAGCCATCATCTTTCAAGTATCCTTTTGACACCATAATTTCTAGACAAGATGCAATTTCTTGGGATTACTCTGAGCTCCAATCTCTCTTTGCATAATAATATTACAAATATTTATTTAATTTTTGATCAAACCATTACTTTATCTCTAAAAATCTGTTAACTCTGTACAAATCATAAATCTCTCTACTATTGAATTCTGTTCTCACACTGGGATGGGAAACCTACCACCTCTGTATTAGCTGGTCTTCTGTGGAGATGGTAAGGTTTCCCTCTCCTGGAAACATTTTTTTTTCGCTGCACAGACTGGCCAGATAAACACAAATTTACAGACAATACATTGGCCTTAGCCTTATTTACTTAACCATAAATCATCCAAAACTAACAAGTTTTTAAGAGTTTCCTCAAAATACTTGAGACCCTACACGGAACATAGCATTTAGGTAGTTCAAGCAATCCCACTTAATACACTTACTGGCTGCTAAGCAATCTGACTTATTGATATGTGTCCTTCATTATACCCATTTTCACTGATTGATAAATGTTTGCACCCAGTTTGTTCATTCTTGTGTTATGAGATTAAAACCTTAAAAGTGCATGTTGAAGTAGTTGCTGATTTCTGTTTTATCTCTTTTAAAAATTATAATATCTGTCTGATTTAAAGAAGAACTTTCCATGATATCAAAGCCAAGGTTTTGATATCATGGAAAATTCCATTTAATACACTTACTAGCTGCTAAGTAATCATAACTTATTGATATGTGTCCTTCATGATACCCATTTCCACTGATTGATTAATGTTTGCACTCATCTGGTGAATTTTAATGGTTAGCCTCCAAGTTCATATAGATCCTAATTTCAATTAACAATGAGAAAATAGCAAGATAACTATGTGCAGTTGCTAGTCTATAGTTGACAGAAAGTGTAGTACACTTGGGTCTCTTTTTATGCGGTTTCAAAGTTATGCACCACACAACTTCAAAAGATATGTACTGTTGTACATAATGATCAGCGTGATGTAGCACATTCTGGCATAACATGAGTAACGTGTAAGCAGTGAGTGTCCATGAAGTTTAATTTTGCATGTGAGTGAGTTTCTGTTTGTCTTTTCATTATCTTAAGTCTACATTTTGCTAATTTTTATTTTAAATATTTAATTTGGCCCAATGGAGGAAAAAAAGCACTAAAAAAAAGTAATTTCTCTGGGAACGAAAATTGAAAATTGCAATTTTAGATCGCTTAGCAAAAAGAGAGAGATCTATGGCGATTGGTAAACATTTTACTTTAGGTGAATCTACTATAAGAGCAATTAAAAATAATGAAGTCGCAATAAGAAAATCTGTCATTTCTGCTACAAAACTAAGTGCCAAATTATCATCGTACTCAAGAGATGCTTTATTAGAAAAAACGGAGCGAGCGCTCGTAAATTTGGATTGCAGAATTAATTCAAATAAAAATTCTTATAAGTGGTTATTTAATTAAATAAAAAGCTCTTCGGTTTTATGAACAGATGAAGAAATTAGAGCATCTACTTCTGCTTCCTAGGCTGATAAAGAATTTTCGGTTAGTAAACCGGAATGCATTTCATAACATGAAGATTACAGGCGAGGTCGCAACAGCAGCAGATGAAGAAGAAGCCAAAAATTTTCAAGAGAAGTTAGTCAAAATTATTGAAGGTTGTGGATATTGTCTCGATCAAGTGTTTAATGCTGACAAAACAGGATTGTCTTGGAAGAAAATGCCTAGTTGAACTTGCATCACAAAGTCTGAGAAAAAAGCAAGTGAGTTTAAAGCAAGCAAAGATCAAGTAACGTTGTTACTTTGTAGCAATGCATCAGGGGATCGAATGTTGAAACCCCTTCCAGTCAGTCGATTTCTAAGGCCACATGCTCTAAAAGGCAAAGATCTAAAACAGCTGCCAGTACATTGGATGGCTGATACAAAGGCCTGGATAACAATTGCTGTATTTACTGAATGGTTCAATAACTGCTTTGTACCAGAAGTGAAAACACATGAAGTAGAAAGCTCTCAATTTTAAATTTTTATTAATTATTGACAATGCACCATGTCATCCGCATTTAGAACATCCAACATAATGCCTGATTGAGACCATATAACTGTAGCATATTGAATAGCCTCTCTCTTGGCACCTTGTCATATGTCTTTTCCAAATCGACAAAACTTAAATACGGATCTCTGTTATATTCCCATGCTTTCTCGACTATTTGTCGTAAAGTGAAGATCTGATCCTGACAGCCTCTATTTGACCTGAATCCAGCTTGTTCTTCACCAAGCTTTTCTTCCACAATTCTCTTTTCAGGCCATTAAAACAGATATGCATTCCACAGCATAACTTGGAGTTAACCTAATAACAAAGCTCAGAAAGTTTCTTGATCTGCGTAAATAATTTCTTTTATTACTACTGAATATGCAGGTAGTGTTTTTTCCATCCAATACAACAAGCATTATTCAGTCATTAGATGAAGGCATAATTGCTACTTTTAAAAAATATTACATTAAGCACACTTTTCAATTTATATTGGATAAACTAGAAAATGAATCATTAACAGTAACTAATGTTTGGAAAAAAATTTATATTTTGAACTGCTTAAATCATGTTGCATCTGCCATTGCTGAAATAAGACCACAAACTTTAAATGCCTGCTGGAAAGCAGCTTTGAATGGATATGTTGCAAACATTGCAACCATCCAAACATCTACATTATCAGCTGAAATCATTACTTTGGACATGAAATTGGTGGAGAATATTTTGATACATTTAGCCAGAATGATGTAGACGAATTGCTTGTGGATAATGCCTTAAGTAACGATGATGTTATTGGATATCGATTAACTTTAGATATCGTCAAAGATCTAGAAAACTATAGTGAAGTGGAAGAAAAACCTGTCCCTCTCACTGCAAATATAATTCGAGAAGGTCTTGAATTGTGAAATAAATTGGAAAATCATTTTCTTGTTCATTACACAAATTCTGGATGAGCCTTTAAATTTCAACATGAGCTGAAGAACTGTATGTCTGGATATCGTGAGTGTATAAAAAAAAATTAGTAAAATCATCATCGCAAAGTTTAATCACTGATTACATCGTCAGAAGAAAAAAATCAGCACAGAACGAGGGTGAAGCTAAATCTGTTTGTGAAGAACCATTGCCTTTACCATACAGATCTGATGAACTGACTATATCTTCTGGTGATGAAATGATTTTGCACCAGTTCACATTTGCCGAATTTTGTCTAATAGTGACGATGATGATGAAATTTCATCATTTTCGGCAATGATGAAATTTCTTATGAAAAAATGTAAAAAAAAAATGTCACTTTTCAATAAAATTAAATGAATAAAGCTTTAAAACAAACTTAGGTATTCTTATTTTCTTGAATATTTATAAACTTTTTATGCGATTTTAGGTTTATTATAATTCATTGCTTCGGTTTTATGCAATTTTAGAAAATTGCAGAACATATCCCTAATTTTTCAATGTAAGTTGGGTCCTTTTTGTGCAGTTTTTTATATGCGGTTTTCTGTGGAACATATCTACCACATAAAAATAGACCCAATTGTACTATATAGGAAGTTTTGCATAACAGCATCAAGAACAAGCTAAACTGTGGTGCATATAATCAACTTATGTAAAAAAGCTTTTATGAGATTCTCTCATCAAAGAAGCTTTTTCCATGAGTTGGATGTGCATATAACAGTAGTGATAAAATAAATTATTTACGCAGATCAAGAAACTTTCTGAGCTTTGTTATTAGGTTAACTCCAAGTTATGCTGTGGAATGCATATCTGTTTTAATGGCCTGAAAAGAGAATTGTGGAAGAAAAGCTTGGTGAAGAACAAGCTGGATTCAGGTCAAATAGAGGCTGTCAGGATCAGATCTTCACTTTACGACAAATAGTCGAGAAAGCATGGGAATATAACAGAGATCCGTATTTAAGTTTTGTCGATTTGGAAAAGACATATGACAAGGTGCCAAGAGAGAGGCTATTCAATATGCTACAGTTATATGGTCTCAATCAGGCATTATGTTGGATGTTCTAAATGCGGATGACATGGTGCATTGTCAATAATTAATAAAAATTTAAAATTGAGAGCTTTCTACTTCATGTGTTTTCACTTCTGGTACAAAGCAGTTATTGAACCATTCAGTAAATACAGCAATTGTTATCCAGGCCTTTGTATCAGCCATCCAATGTACTAGCAGCTGTTTCAGATCTTTGCCTTTTAGAGCATGTGGCCTTAGAAATCGACTGACTGGAAGGGGTTTCAACATTCGATCCTCTGATGCATTGCTACAAAGTAACAACGTTACTTGATCTTTGCTTGCTTTAAACTCACTTGCTTTTTTCTCAGACTTTGTGATGCAAGTTCAACTAGGCATTTTCTTCCAAGACAATCCTGTTTTGTCAGCATTAAACATTTGATCGTTTAATGATAATTTTGACTAACTTCTCTTGAAAATTTTTGGCTTCTTCTTCATCTGCTGCTGTTGCGACCTCGCCTGTAATCTTCATGTTATGAAATGCATTCCGGTTTACTAACCGAAAATTCTTTATATGTGTTGACATTTTCAATGATTGGAGAACCTGTGGAACAAGTGAAACATTTCAGCTACTTAGGCACAATTTTTACTGAAGATGGTAAATGAAATATAGAAATAGACAACAGAATCAGCAAAGCTGGTATGGTAGGAAGTCAATTGAATAAATTCATATGGAATAAGAGAGAACTTAGTCGGAACACTAAATTAGCTGTATACAAGACAGTGTGCAAACCAGTTTTAACTTATGGATCTGAGAGCTGGGTCAGAAGTAAAACACTTGACCAAAGACTAGAGACTGCAGATATGAGAGTGCTGAGAAAGATTATAGGCGTGAACAGATGGCATCAATGGCAATATCATATTAAAAACGAGGATATTAGGAAAGAACTTGACATTGTCAACATCCAGGAATGCATTAGCAGAGCTAATCTCAGGTGGTATGGTCACTTAAACAGAATGGGCGAAGAAAGATTATCAAAACAAGTGTTCTCTTCCAGGTTGACAGGAAAACGACCCAGAAGAAGACCAAGATGTAGGTGGATTGATACTGTGCAAAGTGCCTTAGACGATAGAAATATAAGATCTGATAATATTGGAGTCTTGACAAGTAACAGACTGATTTGCAGGAAAATTGTAGATAGGAAGTTAGTAATGATGTAATTTTTTTTCATGTAGTACTGTCATATCCTGTACATCCCTTGAGGATATATGGCAGGAATTTGATGATGATGATGATGAAAAGAGTTGAAACATAATGAAGTTATTTATTCATAATGCATTAGCCATTTTACATGATGTCTATGCAAAGAATAAAAATGCAATGTTTATATATGATTTTTCTGTATGTCCTACAGAACTGATGCCAAAAACCATATCTTTTATTGTACACCTTCCAATTCTCTTCCAGAAAACATTATCTTTCTGGAAGAGCGTTCTTTATGTTCAAGCAATGTTTTGCACATGTTATTTTGCCTACTAACAATCACACACAGATTAAATGTTCATTTAAGTATTTTGCCGAGTTACCAAACTTTTATATCAAAACATAGCCCTTGACCTTGTTTGAAATGTGAAAAAGCAGGTTGGAGATATCTAGACAATTTTTCAGTCACTAGCTCCTATGGATGGAGTAAGTTTGAAAGAAAGTATGGGAATTAAAAAAAGTTCATTGTTTCTTCCTGAAGGATGAAATTTTGTACAAGTAAGGTGTTTTTTCAATGATAATACTATCCACTAAAGGCAAGTGTTATTATCCTTTAAAAAACAACCCATTCCTAAATGTGAGCTAAGTTAGTTAGGCAATTCAGGAATCTTGCCTTAAAGATCATGCAGGGCACTTGTTTTAATCCACAGTAGGCTTTCATTAAATGGTGGTGGCTTCACACCAAGTAATGGAAATTATGTACCATCTAAAGACCTTCCAGGCCACACATACCAGTTCACTTATTGGTAGAACCAAAATCTTGAGAAATTTATAAGCAGTAATTTTTAATATTTGAATTTAACATTCAAGGATAGCTAATATAGTGAATGAAAATTAAAATCTTGCAGAATTTGTTTACACTAATAGTGCAGTGTATTTCTAGAAAGGTGAAAGGCCTTGGTGAATCAGATTCAGATGATGATAGCACTATTGCTTGGATTCAGAGAAGCAGAAAAGTTCAAACAGAAAAGGAACAAGCAGAAAAAAGGGTAATATTTCTATAAAGCAATGTCATCTGTTTTAATATATATGTAAATCTGTTTACTAACATTTATAACATATTGACGTTAAAATATATTTTGCTAAATATTTATTTCATTTAATATTTATTTTAAAAAAACATTTAATATATTTTAAAAAATGTGAAGTTTATTAATTTAGTATTATACAACATAATTCAATCACCTGTTCTTTTTAAGAAAATTAGGATTGCTATTTGTTTGTATGCATAACGAATTTTAGTGAGTGAATTTTGATTGAATATGGTATTGATCTTGTTACTGAAATGTATCAGTACTTTTTTTATTATTATTAGTTGCATTCTCAAATCATTTTGAACTTTTTTTAAATGTCTTAGAAAACACAGATTTCAAAATTTTCATTTTGCATTCCATAGTTTTTATTAATCATCGTTTTCTCTGTTTCAAAGGCATTTCAATTTCAAAAGTACAATAAAATTTCAGTTTTTTATTTTGTATAACATGATTTTATCAATCAGCATGCTAAATTTTTTCTAATACAAAATTATTTAATTTTTTTTACAGGCAAAACTTTTGGAAGAAATGGATGAAGAATTTGGAATTGGTGCACTGGTGGAAGAGGAATTCGGAAAAAGTAACACTTTAAAAGTAAAGTCATTTCTGTTATCACTTTTAAGATAAACGGAATTTATCATAAAAAGTAATAAGACTGAAATGTCAATCTACTAGTTTTACAAACAGTTTAAAAAAACATTCATCATCTTGTATATCTGTACAAAAAAAGCTTTTATTATTCACATTGGTAACAGACTTTAGCATTAAAAAAAAAAATTTTTATTTTTATTTATTTTTTTGTAACACTGTTACAAAAAAATAATAATAAATAAAATAGAAAGTAACTAAGTAAAAGTCTAGTATAATTCATTTAATTCCATAGCTAGTGACAGGAGGGATAATAGCAAGTCATGTTATGAGTTTTCTAGAGAAAGTAAACAAAATAGCTGAACTATAATAATGTTTTATTAATTATGGCTATTTTGCCTATTTCCTTAAGAAGTATCCCTTGTATTACATCATTGGCTTTTTTTATTCAATTTATTTTATTTAAGGCATTAATGAAATTTTAAGCATATAGAGAGACAAAAAAGATGGAAGAATTAATTTTGAACTTACCTTTGTAGGATGCTCAAGATAATCTTCTTTTGGAGCAGCATCAGGAGTATAATGATAAAAATTATATAACTGAACTGAAAATATAACTGAAAGGAATATTTTTTGTCTCTCTATGTCTTTAAAATATCATTAATGCCTTTTAAGAAAACAAACAATGACCAGGGAAATAGAACTAAGCGTGAGAATTACAAAGGAATTTCCTTGCTGAATGTTCCAAGTAAGCCTTACACAAGAATGATCGAGATGAGGCTAAGAAAAATTGTGGAAAAGATTGAGAAAGAACAAGATGAGTTAAGACTAAATAGAATTGGTGAGGATCACATTTTAAGACAGATAATTGAAATTTTTTTTTTTTTTTTTTGATTGTTAATATTTGGTCTTTTTTATACTAAACATGAGACATTTTCTGTAGATTTTATTGGACCACGATTCTTTATAAATATATGTATATAATTGCTAGCTTGCATCTGTCCGGCTTCTTCAGGACGAGAATGGTTACACTAACATTAAATGCTACAACAGAAGAATGCAGTAACGATCATAAAATCAGTTAAAAAAATTGAAAAGGACTCATGACATTAAGAGCATAAAGCGTGGAGATTTAATCATTGTTAGGAGATTGCGTTTTATAGTTTTTCGCGTAATTCAGTTCTGCTAAGCATAGTGAATTTATTAAGCTTTTCCAAATGTCTTTTAATATCATGCCTTGATTTCTATTAAGATTGTCTCCTGTCCACTGCATCTTCTTTAAAGTTTCTACATTTGAAATCTTCTTCAATGTATGGCATGGAGCTGTTGTCCCAATCAATGGAATGGTTCGAAATTGAGAAATGATGGGCTAATCTTGCGGTGTCTGTTCTGCTGTCGTTGATATCTCCGATATGTTCTTTTTTTCGGATTTCTAGGCTTCGTGATGTTTGGCCTACATAATTTAGTCCACAGGAACATGGAATGTTGTATACTCCTGCATATTTGTAGAAAGTGATGCTGTCCTTAGGAGATCTTGTAGGGTGAATGTGTGCAAAAAGTGGTTTCAGGTCGTGTGAGTGATATTGTCGAAAGTGAGAATCTAGATAACAGCGATATTCGAGGTATGAACGAGGATATTTGCGAAGTAGTACCTGATAGCTGTGAGAGTGACGTTGATAGAGTGAATGAAGTTAAGCATACAGAATGATTGAATGAATCATCGGAAAATAAAAATGATGACACTGATGCAATGAGTGAAATAGCTCTATTACGCGGAGCAATACATAATGTAAACCAGCAACTGGAACATTGCCAAAAATCTTTAACAAGAATACCGACTAATAATTGGCAAAAGTATGATAGAAAAAATAAGGGCATGATAGTGAGCGTAAACAAAATGAAAGAGCATGTATTGTATGGAGATTCCCTAGAAAGAGATGTGTTAGGAGTTTAACAAAATTGTACCAACCCTGGGCGACCATAAAGAATGTAAGCGAGTCGATTAGGATGCAAAAACAACGGGTGAAGGAATTGATAGTGGTAGTGGGTACAAATGATTTGAAAGGAAATAAAAAGGCTATGAGTGAGGATGTGAAGGAATTGCTTGAGGTAGCAAAAGAAAACAGTGAGAGAGTTAGGATGGTGAGTCTGTTGCCACGACATGACAGTGAAGAGTATAGAAGGAGGGCCATAATTGCTAATGACTTTATGCGTGAATTATGTTTGATGAGTGGTGTGGAATTTGTAGATGTGTGGAATGAGTTCGATGGGCGAAAGGATTTATATAAAATGAATGGATTTGGTGTGCAGAGACTTGAAAAGGTGTTGTCGAATGTGGTGGAAGTGAAGTTACAGAACCAGGGAAACTAGAGTTATTAAGGGGGGGGGGGAGTAGATTTGCAGATTTTATGGAGACAGTTGAGTGTGTGAATGTGTGCAGTATGCCCAAGCGAGTAGGAATGACCACGAATCAGAATGGGATAGTTAGTGTAAGGCATCAAAATAGGGATGGGGCAAATTGGCTTCTTCAATTCATGTATACAAATGCCAGAAGTATTAGGAACAAGAGGGAAGAATTTTTGGCCTTGTTTGGCACTTCCAGACCACAGGTTATTGGCATTACTGAAACATGGCTGACAGAAGATGACACAGCTAGTGGGATTGAATGTGAGGGGTTTGGTGTGTTCAGGAGTGACAGGGAGAATAAAATGGGGGAGGAGTGTTATTGATGATAGCCTACAGCCAAGAAGAATAGAAGTGGAACTGCAGGATAGAAAAAAGAGCACATTTGAGGCTATTTGGTGTGAGATTGAAATTAGCAGAACTAAATATACAGTTGGGTGCTGCTATAGACCAGGTGATGGAATAGATGGTGGAGATAGTATGCATAAGCAAATAGAAGAAGAAATGAGTGGAAGGAGGGTAATTATTATGGGAGATTTCAACAATGGTAACATCGATTGGAAGGAGGAGAGAACACACGGGAGGAAGGAATTGGATTTTATGTAGTTATTAAGGGATAACTGTCTGTGACAGCATGTAATGGAAAATACTAGGGGTCAGAGAGTGCTAGAACTGGTAATTGCATCTGAGAATTTGACTAACGAATATGACCACGTTGCCACCAATTGGTGAGAGTGATCATAGAGTCTTGACTTGGGAGGTGGCTAAAGGTGTGGATTTTACAATTAAGACTGGGTATATGTGGAATTATCGGGCTGGTAAATATGACATGCTTAGGAGATTGATTAGTTTAGTGCCATGGCATGTACAACTGCAAGGGCTAGAAATTGATAGTGCATGGGAGACGGTAAAAAAGTGTTTGCATGAAGCAATGGCTGACTGTATACCTAGAGTCCAAATAATAAATCAAGTAGGGGTTAAATGGACGAATAACACCATTAAGCTTGAGCTGCAAAAAAAGAAACAACTATGGAGGGAATTTAAGGAGAAAGGTGACCTGCAGGCACATGAACGGTATAAAGCCCAGGCCAGAAGGGTAACGACTGTGGTAAGAAAAGCAAAAAAGGATTAAGAAAGAACATTGGCCATGCAGGCTAAAGAGAATCCTAAACAGTTTTTTCGATATGTTGCAAGTAAAAGAAAAAATGTATATGGCAGAATGATTTTAAAGAATGCCGATGGTAGGGAGGTAACCGAATCAGCTGATATAGTTGAATTACTGAGCGAGCACTTTACAAGAATATATCTTCCAGGTGGTGACATTGCAGAAATGAATGAACCAATAGATTATATGGGAATTGTTGTGAATGAAATGGAGGTGAGTAGTCTATTTCAAAACCTCAATGTCAATACATCTGTGGGATTGGATGGTATACCAGCTCACGTCGTACGTGAAGCGGCTAAAGAATTGTCAGTACCCTTGGCCATTTTGTTTAATTTGAGTCTCGGGTCTGGGTAAGTCCCGATGGGGTGAAAAGAGGGGAAAATCCACTGCATAAAGGAGGTTCCAAGATTGCTGTTGTAAATTACCAACCGATTAGCATATCAGGAATCGTTGTCAAGGTCGAAAAGAGGGGAAAATCCACTGCATAAAGGAGATTCCAAGATTGCTGTTGTAAATTACCAACCGATTAGCATATCAGGAATCGTTGTCAAGGTCTTTGAGAAATTAGTCAAGAGAAGAATACAGGACTGGATAGACGAAAATGGGATGCTGTATGGGAGACAACATGGTTTTGTGAAGTGTAGATCATGCCTCAGTTGCTCATGTTTTATAACACAGTGACGACTGAACTGGATAAGGGTAATGGGTTTACAGTGATTCTACTGGACCTTGCCAAGGCCTTTTACAGGATACCACATGTTACTCTAATCAGTAAACTGGAGCAGATGGGGATGGATATAGGGTTGGTGAGATGGATAGGAGAGTGGTTGATGGAGAGATACCAGAGAGTGATTTCAGGAGTGGATTCCAAAAGACGGCTTGTGACTAGTGGTGTGCCGCAGGGTTCTGTTCTTGGGCCACTACTTTTCAATTTGTTCATTAACGATATAGGAAAGGATCTGAAAGGAAGTGTTCACTTGTTTGCTGATGATGCAAAGTTGGGTAGAGCAATTGTGAGTGCACAGGATGTCAAAATTTTGCAGGATGATTTGGATATTTTGGAGGACTGGGCTAGAGAAAATGGATGTCAATTTAATGTGGCAAAGTGTAAGGTTATGCATTTTTGAGTGAAAAGATTAGCAGCAGTATATCACATTGGTGGAACCGTACTCCAGGAGATTGATGAGGCCAGGGATTTGGGAGTGTTGGTGGATAGGGAGTTGAAGTTTAGGGGGCACATTGCAAAAGTGGCCAAAACAGCTCATCAAATCACTTGGTTGCTGAAAAATACTTTAACAAGCAGAGACAAACAAGTTATTGTTCCTCTGTATCAAGCCTTGATAAGACCCCATCTAGACTACTCTGCCCAAATATGGGTGCCAGGGTTTCTTCTTGATGGGGAGGAGGTAGAGAGGATCCAGAGACGAGTGACCAAGATGATAACAGGTCTGTGGAATGAACCTTATGGGAACAGGTTGAAGATTTGTGGGTTGCAGAAATTGGTTGATAGGGAAAAGGGGTGATATGATTGAGACATTCAAATTACTGAAGGGTTTCTATAGGATTAATCCAGAAGATATTTTTGAGAATAGGCTTGGTGGCAGGAGGACTAGGGGCCATACATGGAAACTAGGCAAGAGTGTGGTTAGCAGGGGTGTTAGAACTAGGTTTTTTACTTGGAGAGTGGTGAATGAGTGGAATAAGCTGCCAGAGTCTGTTGTGGGTGCTATGACCGTGAATGAGTTCAAGGCCAGGTATGATAGATACTGTGCGAATGTCGAATAATTGCGCTTGACATGATGTTAGGGCCTCCCTCGATGAGTCTGTCGACTCCTTGGAGTTTCCCGAGATAATAATAATAATAATCTTAACATGTGCTGTGTAGTTAAAATAGGTTTGAAGGCAACCCTGATGTTGAAAGACTTCATGATTTTTGATATTTTGGTGGAGACTGAGCCTGCATAAGTATGAATAAAAACACTACTTCTAGACTTGCAAGTATATCAGTATTTGTATAAAGTATCAATATTTCAAATACATATATACTGGCAAGTCTAGACGTAGTGTCTTTATTTGCAAACGTACTGGTTGAAGAAGTAATTAAGATCATAGGAGATCTCTTTCTAAACGACATTACGCAGCTTTTACGCCATTGCCTAAAATCAAACTATTGTAAAGTAAACAATTTATTGTATCAGCAGCTGGAAGGCTTAGCCATGGACAGTCCCCTGTCACTACCGTGCACGGATCTGTTCATGGAAAAACTAGAAAATGACATCCTATCAAAAATAACTCCGAAACTATTAGTCTGGTGGAAATATGTAGACGATGTGTTCATTGTTTGGAAAAGAAGAAAATGCCTTACACAAGTTCCTTCAAAAAATAAATTCTTTCCACCAAAAAATTAACTTCACATTAGAGTTAGAAAACAACCATCAATTACCTTTTTTGGACGTATTAGTAAAAAAACAGGATAATGGACAAATCAAGCTCACAATCTACTGCAAACCTACAGACACTGGACATTATCTTCAGTTTAAATCTACTCATCATTGCACAAAAACTTAGCATCATACATATGCTCAAAAACAGAGCAATAAATATCACAGAAGAAAAAGATCTACTTGATGAGCTCTCACTCATATCAAAAACACTATCCAAAAATGGTTATCCACAAAATATAATTCAAAAGATTCTCTGTAGAAACAGCCCACAGTGACAACCTCAAGTGACATAGTACACATCGTTCATTGTCATACTTACGCAGGATCAGTATCCACCAAAATATCAAAAATCATGAACTCTTTCAACATCAGGGTTGCCTTCAAACCTATTTTAACTACTTGGCACATATTAAGATCTCCTAAGGATGCCTAAGGACAGCATCGTTTTCTACAAATACACAGGAGTATTACAACATCCCATGTTCCTGTTGACTGAATTATGTAGGCCAAACATCACGAAGCCTAGAAATCCAAAAAAAAGAACATATCGGAGATGTCAACAACACCAGAACAGACACCTCAGGATTAGCCCACCATTTCTCAATTTCGAACCATTCCATTGATTGGGACAACAGCTCCATGCTGTACATTGAAGATTTCAAAAGTAAAAACTTTAAGGAAGCTGCAGTGGTACTCAGGACAGGAGACAATCTCAATAGGAATCAAGGCATAATATTAATGAATAGTAAATTTACTATTCTTTTGAATACAAAAGAATAGTAAATTCACTATGTTTAGCAGAACTGAATTATACGTAAAACTATAAAACACGATCTACTAACAATGATTAAGTCTCCACGCTTTATGCTCTTAATGTCACATGTCCTTTTCAATTTTTTAAACTGATTTTATGGTCGTTACTGCATTCTTCTGTTGTAGCATTTAATGTTAGTGTAACCATTCTCGTCCTGAAGAAGCCAGACAGACTCAGGCTGGTGAAACTGGTTGACGATTTATTTATATACATATATTTATAAAGAATCATGGTCCAATAAAATCCAAAGAAAATGTCTCATATTTAGATAATTCAATAAGCCTTTAAATATAACAGTTACCTGGATTGAAGTTTAGTATATCTGCCAAGAAAAAAAAAGCTCTTGAAAACACTAAAATTGTAGTGAAATGGGATGTACAGAGCAATGCACAGATTCTGTACTGTACTAAAGCTATTAACACTTGAACTGTACATCCTTGAAGGTTGTATGCTATCTCCATTGTTATTCATCATCTGTCTGGAGGGAAAGTAACATAAAATTAAAAAATTGAAAATATTAAACTCATTTCTTTATGCAGATGTTATGCTCTTAAATAAATTCACTAGAAGTCTTATTGTTATTTTAACTAAATTGAAAAGTGCTGTAACAATTTTGGAATGAAACTCATGAGAAAAAAAAAAGATAAAAAATAGGCAAGACTTTGTAAAATGTTGATTTCATTCTCAATGGAGAACTAGTAGACATATCAGCTATCTAGGCAAAGTTTTTAGTGAAAATGGTAAATTGAGTATGAAAAGTGATAACAGAATAAGCATTTCCATGGAGCAAGAAAGAAATTAGCTAAAACCCTAAACTAGCAGGATACAAGACAGTGTTCAGAACCAATTTTAATTTATAAATATTAAAGTTGGATTGGAAATGAAAATACAACAATTGTATTTTCGTTTCCAATGAAAGGAACATTAAGAGCATTAGCTTTCAGGAACATGTGAGTAGAGCTAACTAAGGTAGTATGATAACTTAAATAGAATGGGAAAGTAAGGATTAACATAACTAGTACGTGTGTGTTGAGGCTTAAGTGCTGTGAAGAATTCATGTTAGAGGTTTAATGCAATATTAACAGCACTGAGAAAGGATTAAAACTAATTTTAATACTTCCAATATTTTGTCTCCGTCACAGAGACATCTTCGGGGATTACAAAAACTTTTTGTAACATTACACACACAAATACGATACAAAGTGAAACTAAAGTCCTGTCTAGGTGGTGCCCTCTATGGACATTTGCAGGTGGCCTGGGATGTAAAGAGGGATCTCTGATAATTAAAGTTTCCCATGATAACTTAAATAGACTTTAAGTTAAAAGTTTAATGCAACTGTATTTGTTTAAATTAAGTTGATTCCTGAGTGCAGATTCAAAGTGTAGTCTTTCTTTTTTTGAATTTACTATGGTGGAGCATGGTAGTTTTTTTTTCCAGGAGATCCTGTGGGATGTATCCAAAACTTTAATTATCAGAGATCCCACTTTACATCCCAGGCAACCTGCAAATGCGCATAGAGGGCGCACCATCTAGATATGACTTTAGTTTCACTTTGTATTGTATTTGTGTGTGTGTGTGTGTGTGTTGTTACAAAAAGTTTTTGTAATTCCCGAAGATGTCTCTGTGACGGAGACAAAATATTGGAAGTATTAAAAGTAGTTTTAATTCTTTCTGAGTGCTGTTGATATTCCATTAAACCTCTAACATGAATAACATAACTAGTGTTGGGTACTAGAATGACAAGTAAAAGATCCTGAAGATAATTAAAGTGAATTGATGTGGTTGTTAATAGTGCCTTAGAAGACTGAAATATGAGATCTGATAATATTAGACTTAAGAAAGAGCAGATTGCTTTGCAGGAGAATTGCTGAAACAAATTTAATAAAATTAATTCTGTAATTTCTGGTTTGCATATCAAAACAGGAGGCCACATAGCAAATGAACTGTGTGAAGATTTCACTGCATGTTATAGACATTCTGAATCATTTAAGTTGATTCAAAGCTGGGTGCTAACCCATATGGTACCTTCACCTTTCTGAAAAAAAAAATTCCTCAAATAATTTTTTTTTTGAAATTATGTTATTTATTTTTCAATAATAAAAAATTAGCAGACAGTCATTCTGTATAAATTCTATAAAGCAAATTATTTACCATCAAAGAGAATTTGAATTTTTAATCATAATAATTATGAACTTAGTCACTAAGATATAATAATTCTTTGACAAATTCAATACTTACTTGCACGATTTTTATTTTTCTTTTTTTTTCTAAGTTGGTACATCTGTCATAAGCATCCATGCGAAATTGCAAGTCATTCTATTAAGTAGTTTGTTTTATACAGCTGTCTGAAGCAAAAGTGTTGTCTGTATCCCTTGAAATGGATAAAATTGAGTATCGTGCAGTTATAAAATTCTTTGTAAAAGAAGGTTTAATGACAAAAGAAATTCATTCTAAGTTCATAAAAGTTTATGGGCACTCTTCCTCTTTGTTTTCGACAATTAAGAAATGGGCTGCCAAGTTGAAGATGATCCATGTGAAGGACGTCCAAAAAGTTAACAACATAAAGAAAACATTGATCGAGTGCACACTATGGTATTGGATGACCAGTGAGTCAAAGTGCATGAAATTGCTGAGACTATAGGCATTTCAAAAGAATGTGTAGGATAGATTTTGTATGAAGAATTGTAAATGAAAAATTTTTGCGCAAGATCGGTGCCATGGTTGCTCACAGCAGATCAAAAACGTACTCACGTGAAAATCTCTGAACATTGCTTGGAGCGTTTTAACAAGAATAAAACTCCATTGATTTATTACTATGAATGAGACTTGGATTCACCATTACACACCAGAATCCAAACAGCTGTCAAAACAGTGGGCAGAAACTGGTTGTTCAGTGCTAAAGAAGACAAAGTCAGTCCCATCAGCAGGAAAGGTCACAGCATCGGTATTTTTGAAAAGGGTAAAACAATAACCGGGGAATATTATCCCGATCATTTAACCAGACTAGATGGAAAAATTCGCGAGAAAAGACCTGGTTTGCAGAAGAAAAAAAAATCATCTTTCATCAGGACAATGCACCTGTCCACAAAAGTGTTTAGGCAATGGGAAAATTAAGGAATCTGCCCTATGAATTGTTGGAACATCCACCCTATTTCCCAGATTTGGCTCCCTCTGACTTCTGTTTCTTCCCAAAATTGAAACTCTTCCTCGCTGGTTAGTTTTTTTCTTCGAATCAAGAGGTGATTGCATCTCTAGAGGGGTATTTTGTAGATCTTACTGAGAACCACTACAGGAACGGGATAATGGCGCTGGAGCATCGCTGGAATTATAAATCCGTTTTGTCATTGTTAGGCCAAGAACTTTTCAGACAACCACCATATCTCATTTTCTGTAGAATTCGTTTGCTTGATTTTACAGTCTTTCTCGTCACATTCTAGACTTTAAGTAGTTTTTAATAACTTTTGATTTTGAGAAGCTATGTTCTCCAAATGTGTGACCAGTATTGGCAAAGTTGGAGATGAAAGGTATGAAAGTATTTGGAGATGTATCCAATACATTATTGCTGCAAATATATTGTGCAATCCTTCAATGGAAGTCATGCTGGAATTTAGAAAATGGCTTAAACGGTTGAGAAGAATTGTGGAAGAAAAGCTTGGTGAAGAACAAGCTGGATTCAGACCAAATAGAGGCTGTCAGGATCAGATCTTCACTTTACGACAAATAGTCGAGAAAGCATGGGAATATAACAAAGATCTGTATTTAAGTTTTGTTGATTTGGAAAAGGCATATGACAATGTGCCAAGAGAGAAGCTATTCAATATGCTGCAGTTATATGGTGTCAATGGGGCATTATATCAAGCAATAGTTAGTCTTTATTTGAGTTGTAAGTCAGCAGTTAGAATTGAAGGAAGTACAGGAAGATGGTTTAATGTTAAATCTGGTGTGAGACAAGGATGTACATTATCCCCTCTGTTATTCATTATCTATATGGATCACATTATGAAGGAAAGTGGTATTAAACATGATATCAAAATTGGAGATGTTAATGTCAGCTCTTTGCTTTATGCGGATGATGTTATACTTCTAAATAAATCCGCTACAAGTCTGCAAGATTCTCTGACTAAATTGAATAGCTGTTGTAATAGATATAGTATGAAGGTCAACAATAAAAAGACAAAGACAATGAAAATAGGCAGAATCATTGAAAATGTCAACTGTGTTGTGAGTGGAGAACCTGTAGAACAAGTAAAACATTTCAGCTACTTAGGCACAATTTTTACTGAAGATGGTAAATTAAATATATAAATAGACAACAGAATCAGTAAAGCTGGTTCTGTTGTCTATTTCTATATTATGGTGGGAAGTCAATTGAATAAATTCATATGGAATAAGAGAGAAATTAGTCAGAACACCAAATTAGCTGTATACAAGACAGTGTTCAAACCAGTTTTAACTTATGGATCTGAGAGCTGGGTCAGAAGTAAAACACTTGACCAAAGACTAGAGACTGCAGATATGAGAGTCCTGAGAAAGATTAGAGGCGTGAATAGATGGCATCAATGGGAACATCATATTAAAAATGAGGATATTAGGAAAGAACTTGACATTGTCAGCATCCAGGAATGCATTAGCAGAGCTAATCTCAGGTGGTGTGGTCACTTAAATAGAATGGGAGAGGAAAGATTAGCAAAACAAGTGTTCTCTGCCAGGTTGGCAGGAAAACGACCCAGAGGAAGACCAAGATATAGGTGGATTGATATGGTACAAAGTGCCTTAGTCGATAGAAATATAAGATCTGATAATGTTGGAGTCTTGACAAGTAACAGACTGATTCGAAGGAAAATTGTAGATAGGAAGTTAGTAATGATGTAATTTTTTCATGTAGTACTGTCATATCCTGTACACCCCTTGAGTGTACATGATATGACAGTACTTTGATGATGATGCTTAAGTCTTTTAGTTCTCATACATCAGTGTCCCATGAATATCACATTTCTTACTATGTTCATCAGTCATTTTAGTTGTAAATTTTTACACAGTTCATTCTAATTCTTCAAATGCCATATCATCTAGAACTTTGAAAAGTCCAGAATATTCTTTTATTGTTCACTTTTCTTTTAAGGATATTGCAGAATCCAACATAGAAAAAAGAAATTAGTTTTGAAATTTATTTTTGAATTATATATATAGGCTGATCATGAGATTCACAATCAAAATGAGTCTTCTCCAACTTCTGTTGTTTTTTCTACATTGGAGATGTTGGTATCAGTGTCAAGAGAATATACAGTTTATCATCAATAATTTACACATACTGGCCACAAAATAAGAAATCTTTATGCAGGTGTACATAAATGTCACTTACATGGTATATGCAAAATACTTCACTAGTTGAATAAAGGAATGCTGCTGGTCAGTAATCATCAATAGTATTGAACACAATGGGAAAAAGAAAGTGTCGTTCGCAGTTCGATGAATGACTTATTATTGGTGCCTGTGTGGCTGGAGCCATAATTCTGAAAAGAAAAGAGCTGAATGGTTTTTCAAGAGGTGAAGTATCACCGGTGTGTAATCAGTGGAAAATTACCTGCATTGCTCGTCTAAGAGGTGTTACTAAGGTCCGAACACAGTCTTTCAAGATTGCCATTGTTTGAGAAGGCTTGTACAAACAGACAGTACTTCCTGTGTGTAGCAATTGACCGAAGCATTTAATGAAGGCTGTTCTTATTCCATATCTAACTGAACTATATGCAGGGAATTGAAAAGGATGAGTACAGAAACACTGATTTCTGTGAAGAACTGGAAGACTCGTCTGTAGTGGTGTCATGAACATCGTGACTGAAAAACTTGAAAGTCGTGGTCTGATGTGTCTTGGTACACCTTGTTCTGTACTGACAGTAGGCAGAGAGTTTGGTGGGAACACCATGAAGCAATGAACCCAGCTTGCTTTGTAAACACAACTCAAGGTTCAAGAGGTGGTCATGGTGTGGGGCATGTTCTCTTACTGCAGAACGAGTCCCTGATATTGCTGGAATGTTAGGTGCCTTCCAAGGAATATCTGAACATTGTTATCAATCAAGTCTATCATGCACTGTTTACTTTTAATTAAGCAGGTGATGGTTGTTTCATGGACGGCAATGCTACTATCCATCCTACAAGAATTGTTCAGCAGTAGTTCAGCAAACCTGACAGTGACTTCCACCATCTTCTCTAGCCATCAGAAAGCCTGGATCTGAACCTCCATTGAGAATCTGACATGTGAGAAAAACAGATCTGGAAGCAAAGTCCTCTTCCATCAAATCTGAGCCAGTTAAAGGATTTTCTATTGAATCCCTGTTGGAGATGTAATTGTGACCTAACACCTTGTGGAATCTATGCCAAACCACATATGTGCTATAATGCGGGCTAAAGGAGGTCTAACACAGTCTTAAATAAGTTTCTAATTAAGTGGCCAGTATGTGTATTTTTTATAAACATTGTGTCTTTATTGTTCTTTATATTTCTTATTCCCTTTGAAGCTTTCAGAGACATTATATACATTGAATTTTGGTTCCTACATCAGTTTTCTTATCACATTTATATTACTTAAATAATCATGCCAAATTTGTTCTGAGCAAATACATTTAAAAGTGAATATTTTCAAATGTATATCTTTGGCTTGTATTCTAAAATCTGTATCTATTAAAAGCATAAATTTCTAAAAGAGCATTACATACTGTCCTTAATTAAGTTTGTGGCTGCATAATGTTGAGTACTTGATGGGAAATTCCAGTTGATGTTTTACAATTTTTGGTTAATAAATGCATTTTCAATGTGCTTGAATGCTTCATTGAAGCCAAAAATTAACTATCTAATCTTGGCATAAATCCACATATCCTTACACTACCTACAGAACTGTACAAGTCCAGTTCCATTTGTGGAGCTGTGTGCAGCCAATCTTTTCATGTTTATCAGTAGAGAGTTGTATAGCTATATGGGTTAACATGCAGTGGGGAGATTATGAGAACCATGTAACTGTAATAGCACTTCACAAGGCTGGAATGCAGCTGCCTGTTGTTTTCAAAATGCTAAAAAAAAGCACTCAGGATCAGTAGGATTGTGTATTGGACAGTTAACCATTATAAGGATACAGAAGACATATCTCACTGCCAAAGAACAGGTCAACCATGCTGCGTTACGATGCAACAGTTTGCGAGGGCTGTGAAGGCACGTCTCCACTATGATCCTGTGAGAATGCAGGAAGCAATGTCATGAGAGATGAATGTTTTTCAGAGAACAATGTCATGAGTACTAACTCATGATTTGGGGTGAGAGCCTGTTATTGTTCTATTAGACAATTCCTAGCACCACAACTTATGCAGCTGAGGGTGATAAAATCAAAGGCACTTCTATGTCAGTATGCAAACAATAGACACAGAGATACCATCTTCACAAATGAGAAGATTTTCACCACTATAGAGTCATCTAACTGCCAAAACGATCAGATATATGCCGATTTAAATTTTAACAGCATTTAATTTTTGCAGTACAGTAGTCCCCTCTTATCTATAGCCGATATGTTCCAAGACCCCTAGTGGATGCCTGAAACCGCAGATTACCGAACTCTATATATATATATCATCATCACCACCATCATCAAATTCCTGCCATGTATCCTCAAGGGATGTATGATAGTACTACATGAAAAAAATTACATCATTACTAACTTCCTATCTACAATTTTCCTCCAAATCAGTCTGTTACTTGTCAAGACTCCAACATTATCAGATCTTATATTTCTATCGTCTAAGGCACTTTGTACCGTATCAATCCACCTATATCTTGGTCTTCCTCTGGGTCGTTTTGCTGCCAACCTGGCAGAGAACACCTGTTTTGCTAATCTTTCTTCACCCATTCTGTTTAAGTGACCATACCACCTGAGATTAGCTCTGCTAATGCATTCCTGGATGTTGACATTGTCACGTTCTTTCCTAATATCCTCGTTTTTAATGTGATATTGCCATTGATGCCATCTGTTCACGCCTATAATCTTTCTCAGGACTCTCATATCTGTGGTTTCTAGTCCTTGGTCAAGTGTTTTACTTGTGACCCAGCTCTCAGATCCATAAGTTAAAACTGGTTTGAACACTGCCTTGTATACAGCTAATTTAGTGTTCCGACTAATTTCTCTCTTATTCCATATGAATTTATTCAACTGACTTCCCACCATACCAGCTTTGCTGATTCTGTTGTCTATTTCTATATTTAATTTACCATCTTCAGTAAAAATCATGCCTAAGTAGCTGAAATGTTTTACTTGTTCCACAGGTTCTCCATTCACAACACAGTTGACATTTTCAATGATTCTGCCTATTTTCATTGTCTTTGTCTTTTTATTGCTGACCTTCATACCATATCTATTACAACAGCTATTCAATTTAGTCAGAGAATCTTGCAGACTGGTAGCGGATTTATTTAGAAGTATAACATCATCCGCATAAAGCAAAGAGCTGACATTAACATCTCCAATTTTGATATCATGTTTAATACCACTTTCTTCATAATGTGATCCATATAGATAATGAATAACAGATGGGATAATGTACATCCTTGTCTCACACCAGATATAACATTAAACCATCTTCCTGTACTCCCTTCAATTCTAACTGCTGACATACAACTCGAGTAAAGACTAAGTATTGCTTGGTATACTGCCCCATTGACACCATATAACTATAGCGTATTGAATAGCTTCTCTCTTGGCACCTTGTCATATTCCTTTTCCAAATCGACAAAAGTTAAATGCAGATCTTTGTTATATTCCCATGCTTTCTCGACTATTTGTCGTAAAGTGAAGATCTGATCCTGACAGCCTCTATTTGGTCTGAATCTAGCTTGTTCTTCACCCAGCTTTTCTTCCGCAATTCTTCTCAACCGTTTCTCAAGTATACTTGCATAGATCTTGCCAGGAACACTCAGTAGGGAAATACCTCTCTAATTCTGACATTCAGTTTTATTTCACTTTTTATATATGGGTACTATGAAAGCTCTACTCCAATCATTGGGAATTCATTCCTCTGTCCAGTCTTTCTGAGCTATGCAGCGCAGCCACTGTAAGACTTTTATAACACCATACTTCAGGATTTCTGGTCAAATGTCATCTACTCCTGGTGCCTTTCCACATTTCAAGCCTTTGATGGCTTTTTCTACTTCAAGTAGAAAACTATGTACATTATCCCATATGTATTCATGACTGCATGCATGGTCAGTGTTTTTTAACCACTGTGCTTTCGTCACTGCTTGTTTCATTTAGCAGTTTTTCAAAGTAATTACTCCATACTTCAAGGATATCTTTTTCTTCCATTTTCATGTCACCTTTATCATCTCTAACTCCTTTTACAGCAGTCCTAAGCTTCTTAAACAACCTCCAGAATATTTTGTCACTTTCTTGATATTTATTTTCTATATTCTTGCCAAAGTCCTCCCATGACTTTTGTTTTGCTAGTTTTACACAGTGTTTAGCATTCTTGCATTTGTCTCTGTATTCTCCAAGAGCACAAGCTGACTTATTTGACAGGAACTTTTGATATGCTGTCTTCTTTTCCTTCACTTCCTCTTCAACTTCCTGTGTCCACCATGGAGTTCTAATTTTTCTATCCTTGCAGACAACTTCACCACATGCCTCTCTAGCTGAATCAATCAGGGTTTTCTTCAAGGCTTGCCAATGAATCTCCAAGGTTTGGTTCCTGTTCTCAAACTATTTCATTTTTCCTTCAATAATCTTTTTGTATTTTAGTGTACAGTTCACATCTGAGAGCTGCTCAACTTTTATTCGCTTTAAAACTTTCTTACACATTATTCTTTTCAATATGAAATTCAATTTTATCCTGCTCCAGACTAAATAGTGATCACTTCCAATTTCAAATCCTCTGTACACTCTGGTGTCCTGCACCAGGGAGAAAACATCACTATCAACAATAACATAGTAAATGAGACTTTTCTTATTCCTTGCCTCTTCTCTCCATGTGAATTTGTGCACATTTTTATGTTGGAACATGGTGTTAGTAATAACCAGTCTAATAACCAGTCCATGTCCTGAGCAGAAATCCAACAGATATTTGCCATTATTATTAGCTTTGCTCTTTTCTCCAAATTTTCCCAAAATATTTTTGTATGTCTGACAATCATTTCCTATTCTGCTATTTAGATCCTCAACAAGGACCAACTTTTACTTTTTTCATTGTGTCAGTTGCTTTTTCTAAAGACTCAAAAAATTTCTCCACTTCTAGCTTAGTAGAACACCTTCTGTGGGACCATAGGCACAAATAAGTCTCATTGTCCAGTTCCCATTCTCATATCTGCTCACATTACTCTACTTGAGACTGACTGCCATTCAAGAAGATTAGCCTTGTATTTTGTGTTGAATACCATTTCCTTGATTGTCATTGCCTGAATACAAGATTTTGTATTTATTGCTCAGAAAGATCTCACCAGTTTTTGTCTTTTTTTGTTTCAGTCACCCCTATTATGTCGATCTGGTACTTATGTAATTGCTCAGCTAGCTCCATTTCTTTGCCATTCAGGCTTCTTATGTCGATAGTACCGATCTTTAACCCTGGTGATGTTGAGTTGAGGTTTGTTTTCAGATTTGTTCCAGTAGCTGACTTTTCGCTGTTTGCCCTGGTTCCCTGGCGAAAACAACGGGGGCCTTGTTTAACCGGGCGACGCACCAGCCAGCATGAAATTTTGTCATGTTGTACCATCATTTTTTATTATTATTTAAATTATTATTTTTAAATTAATATTATTAAATTATTATTTAAATGTACAGGGTTGAGGATGATTTCTCTAGATTCTACAATTTTTCTCTCCAGTTATCATGGCAACGGAAAATGTTGTTAGATCTATCCCAAAGGATCGAATGTCCATGGTTTTCATCATCAGAATTGGCAGAAAAAAGGACATGACTGGATAGACACTGGCACGTGTTCTCTTGTAAGCAATGTCTCTCCTGTACTCCTCCATATGCAATTCAATAGGCTTTTCCATCTGGACAAAGTAAGGGATGTCGCAGTCACACCATATCTTATACACACCGGGATATTTTAGATTGTGATGGCTAGGCTTTGGACGGCTTACTAGAGAGCAGATCTTAGGAAGCAGGGTGAATAAAGTGAATATTTTTTAAAAGAATTGAATGACATAAACCGAGAGTAAAGGAAAAGGGTTTAATGGTATCACACGACTAGTTTGGCTTTTTACACCCTTCTTCAGGTGTTTTTATTGTAATGGCTAGGCTTTGAACAGCTCACTAGAGAGCGGATCTTAGGAAACGGAGTGAATAAAGTGAATATTTTTTGAAAGAATTGAATGGCATTAACCGAGAGTAAAGTACCCCACATCAACCCTGACAAAGCTGTAATTAATAAATCATCTCATCCTTTCATATGCAGAAAAAAAGTATCTTCAGCAAGAATTTAAATTTTATTCCTTCTCCAAAATCTATCCCAAGAGAATCACTCCTCACCAAGATAGAAAAGGCTGCTTCCTTCCTCCCTTCACAAGATGCAAAACTTCTCCATATTGAATCCATCATTATCATTAACAGTGCTGTCCATGCAGTTAGCCTAGTGGCTGTGTGCTTCGCAACCATATGACTGGGGAAGGAGTATCCCAGGTTCGATTCTCATCGAAGACGTGAGGAATTTGAGGATGTTCCTCAGCCATAGCCAAGTTAGTGGGTCTTGAGCACAGGCAGTAGGGTTTTTTCTGCCAGTTTATCTGGCATTTTTCATCCCGCAAGCACGGAAACAGGCCCTGTGAACACACGGATCTACAGCCATAAATACATAGCCTCTCCACGAGGGGGCTCAGCTTGCCCCAATAGGGATGGAGGGAGAAAAAGGGAGGAAATTCCATACGAATAAATAAAAATTAACAATACTAAACCATCAACAGATAACATCTCTTTGTCAGAACGACAGGCTCTTACGAGTTTAAAAAATAACAGAAATATACTTATCCTTCCTGCAGATAAAGGCAATGCCATAGTTGTGCTCAACTTTGGAGATTATAAAAATAAGATGCTTGAATTACTACAGAGTGACACTCATTTCTTGAGAGAGATCCCACTCATGAACTTCAAAATTGCACCAACAATTTATTAAAAAATAACTTCTGAACTGTCTAGAAACATTCGCCTTTTTCTTCACTCTCTCCATCCGCTCATGCCATGCATATATGGAGTTCCCAAGATCCACAAGGAAAATACCCCACTTCGTTCCATTGTTGAGGGCATTGATTCACCAAAATACATCCTTTCAAAATATCTCGCAAAATACCTTAAATGCTTTTCTGGCAAGTCTTTGTCTTTTATTAACAACTCTGCAGATTTTGTATCATACATTAAAGTTATTACTGTTCAAGAA
This sequence comes from Typopeltis vanoorti, assembly GCF_054136105.1. Lineage (NCBI taxonomy): Eukaryota > Metazoa > Arthropoda > Arachnida > Uropygi > Thelyphonidae > Typopeltis > Typopeltis vanoorti. The sequence continues at coordinate 105,870,423 of NC_143558.1, forward strand.
AATGACATCATGGCTAGCTTTGACATAGTATCCTTGTTTACAAATGTTCCTACAGACGAAGTCCTGACACTACTCAAAGATAAGTTATCTAAAAAAATGTTAGCCTTACCTTACCCATTGCATCAAGTCTGGATACTTTAGATTTCAGGACACCATCTGCAAGCAAAATCATGGTCTAGCAATGGGTAATCCTTTATCTCATGTACTTGCCAACATTTATCTGGAAGATTTTGAAGTTAAAGCTATCTTTTCTTATTCCTTAGCACCTAGAATTTGGAAATGATATGTGGACGACATTTTCCTCATTTGGAGCCATGGACATGATTCTCTCCTGGATTTCCTTGAACATCTCAATAGTCAACACCTGAAAATCCAATTCACGGCTGAGTTTGAAACTGATGGTTCCCTGCCTTTCCTGGACGTGAAACTGACCCGTTCTTCAGAAAAACGTAAAATTTCGATGTACAGAAAACCTACACACACCAATAGATATCTCCATAGTTAGTCTCAACATTTCCCTCCTCAGAAACTTGGAATTATTTCTACTTTGGGACATAGAGCTCACACTCTTCTTGACAACCCAGATGAACTTCATAAAGAAATCAATTTTCTTAGATCTACTTTCAGACTGAATGGTTATTCTCAAAAAATTACTAAAAAATACTGTTTTAATCCTCCTAGTCGCCATACTGAAGAAATGAATAATGTTAAAGACAATATATCTATACCATACATAAGCTCAGTCTCTCAAAAATTAGCCAAGGTTCTCAAAAAAGATGACATTAGAACTTTATTCACTCTTCTTCCTAAGATCTGCTCTCTAATGAACCATCCAAAGCCTAGCCATCACAATCTAAAATATCCAGGTGTGTATAAGATATGGTGTGATTGCAACATCCCTTACTTTGGCCAGATGGACAAGTCTATTGAATTGCGTATGGAGGAGCACACGAGGGACATCGCTTACAAGAGAACACGTGCCAATGCTTTATCCAGCCATGTCCTTTTTTCTGCCGATTCTGATGATGAAAACCATGATCATACAATCCTTTGGGATAGATCTAACAACATTTTCTGTTGCCATGACGAATTGGAGAGAAAAATTGTAGAATCTAGAGAAATCATCTTCAACCCTGTACATTTAAATAATAATTGAAGCTATAACCTCCCAAACTGTCATTCTGCTGTGATCACATACTGGCGCTCATGAGATGCTATATGCTATACGCACGCACTCACCCAACAATGTGGCTAACGAAAGAACAGCTTTGAATACGTTAACTACAACGTTTTCACGTTAAATATGTATAGTGACTTTCCTGTGCTGTTCACAGCTTTTATCTTAAATGTTTAATATTTCTTTTTGTATAAAAACACCTGAGGAAGGCCTGTAAAAAGCCGAAACTAGTCGTGTAATACCATTAAACCATTTTCCTTTAGTCTCGGTTTATGTCATTCAATTCTTTAAAAAAAAATATATATATATATATATATATATACACACACACACACACACACACACACATATACTGTGCTGTTTCCATTTCCTATACATACATACATACATACCTATGATAAAGTTTAATGAGTTACTGTTGCCCTTCTGGTGATACATCAGAAGGATGATCATCGAACTATGACAATGTCAATTGTTGCATGTCAGCAGCAGGCAATGTCTATAATTGGAAATCCTAGATTGTTGAAGGTTTTTTACCGAAACCTTTTGGAAGAACATTGTAATCAGAAGTAGTCTCTTCTTTTTAACTAATCGAAGTGTTGCTGCAAAGGTTGTAATCCTTTGGTGACGTTACAGGTGACTTTAATGCTGCTTTCCATCTGAGGATCATATTCTGCACTTTTGTCCTTTAATATCTGTGCAATCCAAAACACTTGAACATATTTCAGTAATGTCCACATTGCTTGTTCTGCTTCTTCTTCTTCTCCTTCCTCTTCCTTTGTAGTTGACTCAACAAGTTCCGATATTTGGTAAATTTGGTAACACTTCCCGAAGGTCTTCAATATGTTCTTCCACTTCTTCATCAAGCATGTCGGCAAATCCTTCATGGCTATCAAGTGACTAATGGACTGGCAGTGTATACAGTACAGCGTGTATATGCTGGACAAAGGGATGATGATGCACATTCTGGGAGGGATGGTGTGGGACAGCACGAGATTTAATCATGCTACTCATAACATCGCACAATTTAAAACTTATGGATTGTTTATTTCTGGAATTTTCATTTAATATTATTTCCAAGGGACTGGGTTGCCCCTGGAAAGTGAAACTGTGGATAATGGGGGGGGGGGGCTCTGTAATGAAATTCCCATAACAAACAACTGCATTTAATTTTCGTATCATTATATAGTGATCTCTAATTTATGTCTGTAGTATTAATTTACTATAAGTTAATATCAATTATTACATAATTTGTCATGATGAAATTTCTTGATGAATTAAATTGGGAACTCAGCAACATCATTCTAGTATGGTACACAAATTGCAAATGATATGGATCGTAGTATAAATTGTCAAATTTAACAGTGCACTAATATCAATAGGTTTTTTTTTTTTTTATGGTCACCAGTTAGTATATAATTTGGAAAATTAAAGCATGATTATCTTTCAGAAAATTGTTTCAGAAAATAAATATGCAATTTGTCCATAATTTTTTGGAGCCAAGAAACTTACAATAAAATGCAAAATATTTTCAAGGAGATGTTCCTGATGGCAACCCCTAGGCATTAAACCCTGGTGATGTGTACAACTCGAACACCACCCATGTGTGAGAGCTCTAGTTCACAGAGAACTTCATAGGGCAGGAAATCATCTGTATTTTTGTGCAAATTGCTGACTACTGCCACTTTTGCAAGTCCACTACAGTGGACTGTCAAGCAGATCTTTTGTGTTTTTCCAAATAGTTAACATACACATGACACGACATTTGAATGAACTTGCCTACTCTAGCTGCCTAATTGCAGCATTGTAAGGTTGAGATGCTCCACATTCCATCTTGAATCGCTTATACTCTATGTATCATTTTTTATCATCCGAGAGCTGTTTTTTCAAAATGATATCCCATTGCAAATGTATTCATTGATCAGTTTTTGATGCACCATAGAACATCCATGCCATATCTCTCAACTTAACATATTTTCAACTTTGCAGGATATTCATCAAGGTTTGAACATCTTTGTGATGATATGTATATTTGTGAACTATGCAAAATGAAAAAATTCTGAATAAGAATAAAGGAAATGTGATTTTTTTAAGCAAGAACACTTGTTTCTAATCAGAGGTCTATACTAAATGCCTCTTATAACAATAAACAGTCATAATCACCAAATGTGTTTGTGCAGGTGTACGCATATTTTTTTTATAACACTCATTGCTGCAAGATTGAAAACAGATACTGTTTGCAAGACAAGGAATAGATGGAGAGAGAGAGAAAGATATCTTCATATCTTCTGAAATATGCAGTATTTCAGAAGATATGAAGATATGAAATATGCAAAGGTCTGAAATAGGGTAAAAGATCATCTATGAGAACATAGATGATCTTTTACCCTATTTCAGACCTTTAATAAGCAGTATGGTGGTGATGTCATATTATTACAAGACACCTCCAGGGAGTCCAAAGGCTCATTGAGGGAGGGTACCTATTCTATAGCTGTCTGTCTCCATGACTCAATCCACCCACTACAACAAACTATAACTACCATCATCATCTACACCAATACCATATACCATCCACCACCACTAGTATTTTAACAGAAAATCACAAACATCCATGCCCACGGCAGGATTCAAATCTGCAGCCTTTTGGCTGGAGAGTGGATATGCTAACCACTAGGCTGTCTATATTAGACAATAAAAATCCATTATCTACTTCATGAATATTTTACAAATGTCTGTGATGTAGCAGGATTTTAATCATAACAATTTGATAAACTGTAGAAATCAACCACAGATAAGTCCTTTTTTCAAGGATAACAAAGAATATTGAAACTTTTGATATAGATGATATAAAAATTACACTAAAAGGACATTCTGAATCTAGATTATCCCTATGCATATAATCTTTCAAAGTAGTTAGTTTTAAAAATTATTAAATGATGTAACTCATTGATAGAATGATAGAAGAAAATATCCAGGAAGAATGCAATCAAAATACATTTCAGTACTAAAGGTGGAAAAACTATTAAAAACAAAATGTGTTAAGGTAGCTGGAGTAGTAACACTTAGTGCTCTGTTCCATATCCAGAAAGCTTTGTCAGAAGATTGAATCCCAAATAAATGATACATAACTCTCGATGTAGCCGTCTGCAAAATAGGAAAATACTGTAAATGTGGTAATTATAGAGTAATTTTCCTGTTGAGTGAAGAAATAAAATACCTCAGAGGTTGTCAGGACTAGAATTTTAATCTCCAGAAAAAAATCATGAAAATATAACACATCTTTATTTTTTGTAGACCTCAAAAACCTTAGGTATATGATAAGATGCCAATAAAAAAAAAAAAATCTGTTCAGAATACATTCATCATGCATATTCATCAAGGATTTAGGCCTAGGATGGCCTGTTCCAGCCTTAGAAGTCATCTTTTAAGAGGACGTCCTGGTTTTCTTTTTCCTAATGGCTTGTACTTTAAGGCTTGTTTTGGTAATCTTTCTGTTTTCATTCTTTGAATATGTTCCATTCATTTATGTTTATATTTTTTAATTTTTTTTCTATTACTAGTTTAATTCTTTCATAATTTCTTCATTTCTTTTGTGATCAAATAAGGTGTTGTAAATGAAACCTTACACAGATGCAGTTAGAGTTGTGGGGCGGGGGTAACAGAATTGAAAGAGGTATAGGTAAGGTTGTACACTCTCCATTGTTCATATTCTATATGTATCACAATATTAAGGAAATATTTCTTGTAGAATGACTTATATTGGTTGTTCCTGTTGACTATTTATGATATTCCCTGTTGACTTTATGATATTGCCTCAGTAAACAGGTCAAGAATAAAATAAATATAACATCCCTTGAGGCACACACTAGAAAATGTTGATTGACAATATTATTTAAGTTGATATTTTGACACTTCCTTATGTCATAGGACATAAGGAAGATAGATCATGATGTAAAAAAAAAAAAGAACTTATTGTGACTCCTTCTCTGGTTGAGGTAAAGTAGTCTACAACTATGTTGTAGGCTCCTAAATTTTAGCTAAAATTAATGCATCCATATTTGAGATTCAGGGAGTACTTCATTTGCTCATAATGACATCAAAGATGCTTTCTCAAATTGTAACATCTTCTATGTATATTGTAGTTTCTTCCATTTAATCCTATGTGAAGGAGTGTCCACTTGGTATGGCATGCTACTCCTCACTTGCCATAATAATGGTAGAGTATGTATGAATATGTTCTTCCTGGAAGATGTTAACAGTATTTTCTGTTGATATTAGGCTAAATTGCAGACACAGTTTGTGCACTCCTGAATGCATCAAGCGATGAAGTTTGTCCTTAGAAGAATGTAACTCATTCTCTTAAGAACAAGCTCTCCTAATGTAAGATTTTGCTAATTTGATACATTTAAAAATGTGAAGATTGTATTTATATAGTAATTAGCTGTCCTTTCTGATACATCTCAATGTAGGAGATTGGAATTTTTTTTATAAATTAAAGATGCCAAGAAATTATATTCTTGGTTTCTTTCTTTATCCAAGTGTTAGCAAACAAATTGTTTTGGAATTGTTTTTCTGTGCTCTTTAGTAATATAGTATTTTACATGGTTCACAGCTATTGACTTGGGGGGCGCTAAGATAATTTGAGTTCTGGAGCTGTGTCATTGCAAATAGCTGAGACCCTGTACGTTAGTGTTGTGAGGACATTCTTTTGTTCAGCTGAACCAGAGTGTGACTGGTTATGAAAGCAACTTCCAGTTTGTGTTGGCTTCTATTAAAAAAAAAAATAGTGAGCCAGTTGAAAGATGCATGACTAATGTCCAGGATGGACAAGATATTTATTTTTTATGTAGCAAAATGTATTTATGGATGTTGCCTGTTTATATATGTATATACTTTAAAAATGTATTTGGTGTGTTTGAGCTGTGGGACAAAATTACAAATATATCACCAACATGCATTTATTTAAGGAAGGCTAAAGATTTGTGTATAAAAATTAGGGGTGGGGAAGTGCATCTCAACCTCTGCAACAATTATACCTCATTTAAACTCACTTGGATCTCCTTTACCAGCCGTGCAATGCCTCCATAGCATACTTCATTTGTAGCAGCAATGCCTGCCAGAGTCTCATTTGTGGAAACAGTTTGTATCACAGGTTGACTGCGACAGTTATATATTGCACATTGACAGCTGTTATACAGAGATTGTGACCTTTTCCTTGTACAAAGTGGATTTTTCTTCTTACAAAACAAACAAAATTTCTGGAGAACACATGCAATTAAAAAAAAGATAATATATTTACTTCATAGCCTTATTTGCTTTGACCGTAATATTTACAGTATAAGTATATCCAAGACACTACCTACTTGAAATGTACAGATCTTTTCCTGGTAAGAAGAGATTTGCATATTTCTCTCACTGATCATGTACTGATGCTTGTTTAATACTTGACATCCTGTGGGAGTTCCATCAATATTTTAACACATTCAGTTTTCACTGTTCAATATTTTAACACTAAAAGATAAAGGTAAATCATTTAAAGATTATATTTGACCTTTTTAAGGCTTTTAAATTATTTATCCCAGAAATAACATATAACATTCTCAAGTTAATATTTAGTAGTCTGGAATAATACTCTTGAGTTTTATGCAACATTCAGACTCAGAGAGTATTGAATTTATCTATGACAGCCTTCTTGAGATAGTTGGAATTTCCTTTACTTAATGTATTGAATGTAATTTCTAATTGTAAAAATTCACTTCTTCCTTTTGCATACTAAAAGCTTCACTAACATCCTTGATCTTCACACCTGGGAAACATGCTTTTGTCACTTTGTCAAAATAAATTATACAGTTGCTTATTGCACTTTGCAAACCACACCTAAAACATTTGTTGCAAAATGCAAGCTAGCACAGCAGACAATGTGGAAACAGTTCACAATTGTAATAGATTTCAGAATTTAAACAGGTATCACTTATTTTCACAGTTACTTGGTGGCACTCTGTGTTTTGTGATAAATATTTTCTGTTCTCTGAGAATGCATTATATCAGCTGCTTATTTCTCCAACCGGCCAGGACATATATATACGTCCAGCTAAATCTGGACACGATTCAATACTGTTGAAAGAACATGGATAAGAAGTGCAATTTGGCTGTTCTGTCCTTGAGAAGGTGTGATAATCCTTCATGCTGTAGAGAACACTTAAACAGATCATCTTGCGAAGCTGAGTCTCAGTTCTCTATAACAAGAAACGCAGTTCCTGTTTTTAAAAACGTTTATTTTTAAAATAGTTTATTTTTATTTTCAGGAACTGCATTCCTGAAAATAAAAATAAACTATTTTTATTTTCTCTTTTTATTGTACAGTTTATAATTCCAGGACAAAATATAAATCCTTGCATACTTTCTTCACTTAAATATTGCATTAGCTTGGAGAACCAATGTTTAATGTTTTTGTGCTAATTTTGTCATATCATATCACTAAGTTTTTTCAAAATATCGTAATCTACTGTTCTTTGCACTTTCACCTTTTTGGTTTCCCTGTATAATCGGTCTTTATAAAATGAAATAAATAGTTATTATTTAAATTGATTTATACATATTTTCTGCTAGTTTATATATTTTTCTCCAATTTTAAAGTAAGAAATACTTTTGTATATATTCTCTGATACAAAATATGTATATGTGCATGCATCAAATGTGAAATTTCATATTTTCACAATAGAATTGAACTTTATTTCGACTTTGATAGGTTTACACCCCCCTTCCTGCTGCAATACTACCACACACCCGAAAACTTATGAAACATAGGTACAGTTTTTATTTAATTCCTGATTTTTCCATAATAATTGTTCCATAATGTTTAATTTTTCAACACAGAAACTAAGTTTTGATTATTATAAATCAGGAAGTTGTGTGATATTAGGTAATAGAGGAAATTAATATTTAAAAACACTGTCATCTTACAAATGCAATATCAGAATATGTTTCGAATGTCTACTAATCAATCAGAGAGATGGTAAAACAAAACAAGGAATTTCTGCCTGTAAAATATTCAGTTATTGCATGAGGCACTTTAGTGGGCATGTTCTTTTTATCTGGTTCCCAGTTGGTGGGGGGGGGGTAGTAATCTCTGTTAGTCTACAACTTGTTGCTGGGCAGAAAAAAATATTAGAAAGTATACCCAATATACAATTCATTTGTGAGATGGCAAGCAAGAGCAGCAGCAGCAGCAATAGCAGTAACTTTTTTTCAAGATACTTGTATCAAATAATTTAGAATTTTTCGTTAATAAAAGTGAAACTGATCACTATAAGTAAAGAAATCATTTTTGGCATAAATACTGCATCAGCCTGTAAAGGAAATGTCAGTTTTTCTGTGTTAGGATGTCTGAACAAACTGAAAATGAAACAAGACATTCTGGCTTGAGGCAATTTAGTGTGACTTCTGGGAAACTTTCTCTCGTGTTTCTCAAAAGAGTAATCTAAGACTTTTAGCTTTTCCTCCAGCTAAGAGGATTATTGTCCAGCATTTCTAAGATGTTTCAGAAATAGCAACCAGCAGCAATAGAAGTAGTAATATTTAGATATTTTTTTAAAAAAAGAAACAAAAATAACACAACTGAACTAAAATAACACAACTGAACTTTCTTTGTGTGGTATACAGTTTTACATGTTGATAATATAGCATAGTATTTCTAAATCTTAGAATAATTTCAGCAGACTGCTGAACAGCTGATTTCAAATCCAAAGAAATGGTACAGAATTAGAAGCTTCGAATATACAACAATATTATTGCTTTATTTCTTTTGTCAAAACGGTAAACTGAAATAAGAGATTTTGAATACTGTCTGAAAGCTTTCAAAGCTGTAGAAATTTAAAGTAGTTATGTAACTGAGTTCCAGGACAGGAAAGGAGGGGAAAGGGAGTTGCAGTAAAAAATCCCAAAAATGAGCTTAAATTTTGAATCATTCCATACAGGATATCCTTCCTATTACATTTTCAACATATATACAATGGTTAAGCACTGGATATTATAGTAATGTGCATCCTACAAAAAAAACAAAACAAAACTGTTGCAATTTTAAGCAAAAGAAGAAGGCGAAGAGGCTAATAAAATACCATTAGGTATACATTTTTTATACTTAAAAAGACACAATATCGAAAACCGAGTAATGCAGTTTATAATCATTTGTTCATAAAAAAAAATTTTTTAAAAATTCGTTCCTAAAATTGAAATGTGACAATCCATATAAAGGTACTTTGCAAAGAAAGAAAGCAAAATGTCATATTTATTTCACTAAATGTTTTTTAAAAATATAAATATTTGACAAATATGTTAAATGCAAACAAACATTTGAAAATTTGCAAAAAAGAATCTATATTGTCAGTAAATTGAAGGAAAACTAAAATATATTCATTGCAAAGGCTGATCTGTGGTCATTTCAGGATTGATTATTTATTTTGGCAGATGTGAAACTTCTATTTTTGGAAAGAGACACGATAAATAAATTGTGCAGCAAAAAAAAAAAAAAAAGATCAAATATCTTAGTACAGTGAAGAAAATTCCAAGTAACACAGTACATGTAAAGACAAGTGACTCAAAAGTCCCTCGACCACAGTTAATCCGCTAACGACTCTAAAATCGCCGTTAATGGATTAACTGCGGAGGAGGGTAAATACTTGATAAAAGATAGAATGCCGATGAAGTTTTGATCCATGAAAAATTCTGGGGTGGTCTTGCTATTTCATCCACCTCAGCCGGTAGGAGAGTTAATGCTTAATAAATTATATTTATTTTCACACTTTGGAATTGATATAATATATTTTTAATTTATTAAATAGCTAAATAATTAAATTTTTTATGAAATGTAATTTTAGAACTACACTGGCAAAGATTTAAAAGGCTTAGCTGTAAGCCATTCACAAGCATGGTTTAAGGAAGGACAGCATATTATTTTAACACTAAAAGACAAAGGTAAATCATTTTAAAGTTTTACTTCACCTTTTCTAAATATTTTTTTATTCTCAGATGTAAAAATATTTTTATACTTATTATTTTTATGGCTATTTAACCTATTTTTGTTTAGGAGTACCCCATTTTTTATATAATGTCATTGGCTTTTTACTCAAATTTTAGGGCATTACTGATGGACATATAAAGAATATATAGGAAGAAAAAAATGTGGGATGTTGCTGGCTGTCTTTTTCAGTGGCATCCTAGCATATGGTGATATACATTCTGAAGGAAGTAGGACTGAATACTGAATGGAAGGGGGTTGGAAAAGTGGGGTTTGAGAAATGTAGGAGAATTATTGATGAGGTATGCGAACGTTTTTTGAAACACCCGTTTTTTAAATTATTAAAGATGGGCAGAGAAAACTTTGGGATGGGGGTGAACATAGAAATTTTGGGGAAGGAGAAGGATATTTTGAGATAAGATCAAGGGGTGAGAGCCGTTTTGATAGTGTGTCGTCTTCGGAGCTCGTCGAAAAGCTTTCGATGTACTATCAAAACGGGTCACACCCCATTCTCCCACTCCTGATTTTATCCCATAATATACTTCTCCTTCCCCAAAAATTTCTATGTTCATCCCATCCCAAAAGTATTCTCTGCCCACCTTTAATAATTTAAAAAATATACATAAAAAAAAAATTTGGGTTTTTCAAAAAGTTCGCATACCTCTTGCCTCACCAATAATTCACTCACACCCCACTTTTCTGACACCTCCCCCCCCTTCTGTTCAGTCATCCTTCCTTCCTTCCTTCCTTCCTTCCTTCCTTCCTTCCTTCCTTCCTTCAACAATGAATGTATACCGTCATATGCCAGGATGCCACTGAAAAAGAAGACAGCCAGCAACATCTCACAAACGTATGTCCAGTTTTTTCTTCCTATATATTCTTTTCTGTCCATATAAAACATCAGTAATAATGCCCTAAAATTTGAGTAAAAAGCCAATGGCAATATATAAAAAAAAAGGGTACTCCTAAACAAAAATATGCTAAATAGACATAAAAAATATTTACTTAGAAGAGTAACATAGGAATTTTCCCAGAAATAATACCTATTTTTACACTTAATTTTTAAAAATGTATTTATTAATTTTTTAAATTCTAATTTCTCTGCGTTTACTGTTTGGAGTTACATTGATCTCTAAATGTATGCATTTAAATCATTAAATTTAAAATGTGCAGCAGCCAAAATTATGAAAAGCACCATGAGAACCTAGCACAATAGCCTACAATTTTCTTATTTTGTTTTGCTGAAGATTGTTGTATAAATAATATATATATATATATATATATGTATGTATATATATGTTAAAGATACCAGGCTATTTTAAACATAGTTTTTACTCCATTTCCCAAGTAAGCAAACAGACAAATAAGTCAAGTTTGCACCTGCACGTAATGCAAGTCTAAGTGATCCATAAAGTATTACAAGTCTAGGCAACTCGTGGTAAAGTTGGAATAAGCTCTGATCACTATTCTTAATATTTACCCTTAATGCAAAGCCCATCTCCTTGAGGAAATGTATGATGCTATGCATTAAAGGCAAGGGGGGCCACTACCCAGACCAGTTTCGACCTTTATTGAGGTCTCATAGTGGGAGCCAGGCTAGGAAATGCCAAGTTTAAGTACTACAGAGCTTATAAGTATTTTACCAAAACAAGTTACCAAAAGGTGCTTTGACCTTATTAAATAAATATCTTAGGATGAGAGAGATAGATGTGGAAAGTTTTTTACCTTGGGTATAATATATGTTAAAGATACCAAGCTATTTTAAACCTGGTTTTTACTCCATTTCCCAAGTAAGCAAACAGACAAATAAGTTAAGTTTACTTTACAGGTTACTTAGACTTGCATTACGTGCAGGCGCAAACATGACTTTGTTGTATTTTTTTCCTTTTTCTTAATTTTTTTTTTTGTACAACTATTTTATATCCTATCTGCTGCGCAGTTTATGTTGTAACCTTTCTTCTTAAATACAACTACTTTAACCTTTTACTATATCTCCTTGATACACTCTATCAGGTAACACGAGGTACCTCTGAGGGACAATGGAATTTCCTCGAGATTGAGGCAGTACCAGAGTATCAGAGTGTCTGAGATTTATCCCTCTTAAAACACCAAGAAATTTATTTGTTTCGCTGCGCCACTTAGTGCTATTAGATTAATTAATATTAACAACCAAGAGGTAATCTCAGGACAGTACTTAGTGATACCAATTAACTCTGCAGACGTGACCAAAATTTACTCTTTTCAAATATCCCTTTTAATATCCCGCATAGGTTCGCATTAATAATTTTATAAGCGGTGCATCGGATTCCAGAAATCACAGAAAGTCTTTGTTAGAATCAAAAGCAAGGTTTATTATACTCAAAGGTTGATACACATAAGAACACTAAAATAAATCCCATCTTAAGGGAGTTTCAGACAAGGTATATAAATTCAAACACTACTGTTACACATATAAATTAATATACAGTAGCTTCCTAAAGTATGAATTATATTAACCTTTGCTAATGCGTTACTCGTGTACTATTTTCACAATCAATCTAAGGCTCCGCAGCTCTGTCAGACTACACAAGATAACATTCATATCTTTCACAATCTCTTAATATTATGCCAATCCTTTACTCTAAACACATCCTTAATTTCATTCAATATAAAGGCGAACATTAACACAACAACAGATAATAAACATAATTTCAATATCCTTCTTAAATCCTAGCAATATAATCTTATCCAATATCATTAATGTTCCTTTTCCATAACATGTTGACTTGGCATGTATTCTGTTAAACACAAATAAAGTTTACTTATCTTCGCCTTTGGTTCTTTAGAGCTTCAGAGGTTCACAGGAAACTGGCCTTCTGTGGACTTGTCAGACTTCGTTCCTTCCACGGAGAACACGGCCACCAAGACCGTAGCTGCCTATCAGAACCCGTCCTCCGACATCGAGGACATTCACGCCCCACGCCACCTCACGAAAACGAACACCAGGAAATCCAGGGAGAAAAAAAGCCTTGTCTCAGGGTCGCATGACCCTTATATTTCCCTCCTTTTTCTCGGTGTTTCTCGCCCCTTTCGATATTTGGCGAGCTCTTACGTCATGGCGTCCATCGTCTGCCCTGCTTGTTGCACGTACGCGGACGTGCGAGTCACTCCATCGCGTTACGACCTTTGAACTTGACTCCCCCCCCAACTGTTGAATTTGTGCTTACATTTTATAATCCCTTTGCACAGGTTAATTTCTAAAGCTCTGGTAATGTTTTACATTTCCAATACTAAGTTAATCACGTTCGCGAATGGCACAAAATATACGCTTATTTAATCTTTTCTTAACAGAACACACTTGATTTATATATACATAATACTTATTCTACACTTAGAGGCAATTTATTGTATTTATCCCATTCTTTTGTTTGGAAAAGCATGTTAGACTGTGATAAGATAGGAATACTTAATTATCCACTCTATCACAATCTAACAATTTATTTGTCTGTTTGCTTACTTGGGAAATGGAATAAAAACCAGGTTTAAAATAGCTTGGTATCTTTAACATATATTATACCCAAGGTAAAAAACTTTCTACACATATATATATATATAATAATATATATACACACACACACAGATAACCCTCGTATAACGCAGATGTTAGGATCCATAGAAATGGCGCGTTATATAAATCGCGTTATACGAGACTTAGATCACATAGAAAAAGTAAGGTTAGGTTCCAAAATCGTTTTTTCTTTTTTAATTATATAAACAATGACATATCCAACAAAAACAATATTTTTATTTAATTCATATAATAAATTTAGTTTAATCCTTTATCCAAGTGTGAGCAAACAAAGTTTGCACCTGAAAGTATCTTCAGGACTGGGGTAAGGTAGTACAACACCAGGCAACTCATTGCAAAGGTGGAGCATGCTTACATCACTCCTATCTCAGTATCTCCCATAATGCAAACACATCTCCTTGCACATATGTATAATGTATATTATACATCATACATATGTATAATGTAAACATATGTAAACCTGAGATAGGAGTGATGTAAGCTTGCTCCACCTTTGCAAGGAGTTGCCTGGTGTTGTACTACCTTACCCCAGTCCTGAAGATACTTTCAGGCGCACACTTTGTTTGCACACACTTGGATAAAGGATTAAACTAAATTTATTATAGTCTGACCAAGTGAAAAATAAACTTTCAACATCTTTCTCTAAATCCAGAGTAATTTAATAAAAAGGTGGCACACCATTTGGCAGCTCCTATAGGAGGAGATGACCTTGCTAATGCTTCTGCCTTGGTATCTCCACTTGAGTCTGGCTCCCACTGAAGAGACCTCAGTAAAGGTTAAAACTAGTGTGGGTAGTGGCCCTTCCCTTAATGCATAACATTATACATATCCACTAGAAGATGTGTTTTGCATTAAGGGAGATACTTAGAAAGGAGTGATGTAAGCTTGCTCCACCTTTGCAATGAGTTGCCTGGTGTTGTACTACCTTACCCCAGTCCTGAAGATAATTTCAGGTGCAAACTTTGTTTGCTCACACTTGGATAAATGATTAAACTAAATTTATTATAGTCCAACCAAGTGAAAAATAAACTTTCAACAAATTTATTTAATTCAGGTAATTCATGTAACTATGAGACAAATACATAGTATAAAATTATAAAAATTACAAATTGTACATAGATTTCATTGCATATAATGCATAAATGTTTTAGACACAATCAAAATAAAGCGCATATTTTAATCGTCATCACTGTCTTCAGAAATAACATTTCGTAGATGTTCTTTAAGTGGCCGGAGGTCGTCACCACTTGAAATCTCTTGGACATCATTTGTATAATTCTCATTGCATACTTCGGCTGGTTTAGTCATCAAGAAATCACTAATAAGACTTTGCTTTCCACTATGCTGCAATTTTTTATTAAGTTCACGTTCATAATATGGCGCTAAACAAATATCCAATTGTCTCTTGAATTTTCCCGAGCGCTTCATTGAGGGATCATTATCCGAAAAATGACTTCCTAACTTTCTTGCCAAGTCCAATCCTTGTGCTGATTTCTTTAAACTGAATTTTTTAACGGATTCATGACAATCAGAATCTTCGGCAGAACTTTCTCTGCCATTTGGTTCAACGCCATCTATTAATTGTACCAGTTCCTCCTCATTTAAATCTGTTTCTCCATCAATTAATTCACTAATTTCATTTTCAATCATATCGCAAAAGTCCTCTCCACCAAAAATGTGTGTGCGACGTTTATTATATGACGTAGCTCGGCATCCACTGGGGTACGAAATTTTGTTCCAGAACGGCTTCAGACCATATTTTTTTCCAGCAAGCATTCAGCGTAGAGGGTTGTAATTCTTTAATGGACAGAGAAATAATTTTTACACAATTCAATATTGAAAACTCTTTTCAGGCTTGAGGCAGTGTCAACTCAAGTTTGGATTAGATTCCATTTTTTCCAAAATTAATTGAAATGTTTGCCGAATATAATATGACTTAAATGTTGATATTATTCCTTGATTGTGTGGTTGAATAAGTGAAGTAGTATTAGACAACAAAAAAAGTTATTTTAATATTCGGATGGCTTAAATTTGTAGGGTGGCCTGATGCGTTATCTAAAATTAGTAGAATTTTGAAGTCCTTTTAATTCTTTTTCTTTGTGTAACTTTCTACATCAGGTACAAAACACTTGAAAAACCAATTCTCAAACATGCTAGCTGTAACCCATGCCTTTTTGTTGGCCCCCAATAAACAGGTAGGGTGGATTTGTCGGGCCCTTTCATCGCATGAGGGTTTGCGGATCGGTTAATAAACATTGGTTTTGTCATGTAATCACTTGATGCATTACTACAAAACAGTAGAGTAATTCTATCTTTGGAAACTTTGAATCCAGGAGCTGATCTTTCATTTTTTGAAATATAGATGCGTTTTGGCATTTTTTTCCAATATAACCCAGATTCATCCGCATTGAACACCTGGTCTGCACTGTAACCACCCTTAATGATTTTTAAAAGTTCTGCTTGGTATTTCCGAGCAGCTTCAACATCTGCTGATGCTAATTCTCCCTGGATTTTAAGATTATACAAAGAAAACCACTTTTTTAAGTTTTCGAACCAATCCTTACTGGCACAAAATCCATGCTGAGAGATTTCTTCTGAAGAATCTTGATTGAGTTCTTTTAAATGTTTATAAACTTTGAGAGCTTTTTGCTTAATAAGGCATCCATCCAAAGGAATTTTCTTTTGAGTGCAATCTTCTATCGAAATCATTAGAAATTTCTCCATTTTTTCTATTAGAATATCGCGAGCAACGCGCTTTGCACTTACCGTTGACACAGCAATAACACTTTCTCGGATTTTATTTTCATTTTGTTTGATTGTTCTAATTGTTGATTCATTTAAATTCAGAGTCCTTGCAACAACTTTTTGTTTTTCTCCAATTTTCAACTGATCCAAGATTTTAATTTTTTCTTCGAGAGAAATGAATTTCATCTTCAATGTTGGTTTTTTTCCCTTTCAATGCAGTTTTAGTGGCCATTACAATAAAAATAAACTTTTACATAAAAAAAATTCATAAAAAAAGCATTACATATGTATGTAACTCACCAGAAAATAAACTCTCAGCTTGAGAATAACACACACTTATGATTTAAAATGCGCTTTCTTGCAGAAAACAAAGACAATTTTCAACAATAAACACTTTATACAGTAAACCCTAAATGGCAAACCTATGGCACTTGTGCCAGAGGTGGCATGTCTGAGAATTTTGCTGGCATGTCAACGATTTACTGGAATATCCTTTTATATGCTTATAAATTATTCAAGTTTTTTTTTAATTGTTATAATACGTACAAGCTGAATTTTGTTTTACATAAGACAGTAGCTATAATGACGTGCATATGATTGGTGCAGTATTAACAAAAGATCGCATGACCCAAAGACAAAAGCAACCGACAAGTGTTGAGTTGAAATGCTAATTCTCTTCAATCAAATTCCATAACATCTGAAACTGTCATAACAACATTCACAACATGGTGTCATTTATCATTCCGATGGAACTTCTCATTACTGACTGGCTCAACTCACACAAACGTTACAACCCTTGGTTGAATTTTATGGCAGGCGAACTCACACATTCATTATATGGCATGTTTCAATTCTTGGTAGTCTTTTGTTTTAAGTTAGCCTTTGTGATATGTCATAATGACAGAGAGAATTTCAAATGCAATAAAACAAACACTTATTTCATAATTGAAAAATTGGATGATAGTTTTTAGTTAGATACTGTGTTTTGGTGCAACATATGGTTTTGATTAAGTCTATATAGCATAGTTTCTGTGAGAGGGGACATGTGATTTATTAGTTAGCTCTGTTTTTATTCCATCTGTCTCTAATTGCACTATTTGTTGAGAATGACACAGACTGCAAAAGCTTCTATACAGTACCTTATTCAGTGATAATAAAACTAAATTTGATACTTATAACTACTTGTGCGATACTGGCAGACACAAATTTAACAAAGATAAAATTTGATTTTTAAGTCCTGCGGTGAAAAATGTGACAAAATAAATAAATAAAGGGTTACTAGAAATTGTAGACCACGTTATATCGAAACCGTGTTGAACAAGGGATACTACAATTTGTAGACCGCGTTATACGAGGGTTACCTGTATATATATTTTAACCTTTCCTCTTATTTTTGCTTATTTTTTGTTTATTACAGTATTACTCTTATTGCTAGTAAATATCCTTGTAGTTGTAATAGAAGTCATCTTAAGCACACAATGAAACCCACTTCTCTTGAAATGGAACTGGAAAGTGCTTAAGCACTATGAATGAGGTGAGAGTACATTATGTACTATTTGAAATAGTGCTGATATAATTAAAGAAGGTCTTAAAAGTGATGTACTCTTAACTGCACAAAAAAGTGTCATATTCTCTGTCAACTTTGGAATGCATGGCAAAATGCTTGCTATTTGGATGAATGACCAAAATAGAAAAACGTTAACTTTAGTTAAATTCAGGGGCAGAAGAAAACATGGGCTTCATGACGATTTAAAAGAATGTGAGGGGGAAAGGCACACTCATCAAAAATGGGCTTGGAAGATGTTTATCACATTTTTTATTGATAATTTACATTACATGTGAATTTAAATTGTATGACTATTCCAGATCATAATCCTAATATAAACTAAGAGGTCACTGTATTTTGTCAGTACATCATCGCTGTTTTAGCATCCATAGCAGAGTCTCTAGTGATGTGATGTGTTGGCCTTTAATTGGAAAGATTTGGTGTAAATCCTGTCTAAAGCAAGGAGCATCATTTCAAACGAAATTGACCGGTTTGATATGGAGTAGATTGCTGCATTTTTTCCTCTCCTGAAAAACATAAAATGGCTAGAGAACATACATTTGTGGGCACAGAAGACTATGGAATGATTTGTGGGAATAATTAAACTCATCCACAGAGAGCATTATTTTTTTTTTTATCATCTTCTTGTGGGTCATAGAAAGATAGCTACATCAAGCCATTAACCCATTCACAAGCACCCTTTTGAAAGAGTTTTATTTTCTCAGCAGAAGACGGTTTGTGTGCATTTTTTGCTGCAGATATAGTGTCTTATCCTGATCCAGAACTCAGACTAGGAAAAACTTTAATCCCAGTTGCACCAGAAGCTAAGTTCTAGGAGCTTGTATTTGACAAACTTAGTTTTTTCTCTCACATAAAAGATTTTATTTGCAATATTTGATTATTGCAAATAAAAATGACTATTTTATATATATATATATATATATATATATAAAAACTTGTAACTTATCACACAGCAACATGATGAGTATTAATTCCAGCCAGTTGGGGAGTTGCATAGTTAAAGAAACCCTTGCTGTTTTCATCAAAGAACCAGGATGACGAGTGAAAAGTCAGCTGCTGGAACAAACTCAGTCATCAGAATTCAGGATTGGCACCTTCATAAGAAGTGTGGAACTGGCAGAGAAATTGGGAAAGTACTAGGTTTTTTACTAGAACAAAAAAGACAAACAGGTATTTACTAAATCAACAAAAGATGTTGTATCCAGGTAATAATGATCAAGGAAATGAAGAAGCAGCTGTAGCATTCAACACTAAACTTGAGGATAATCTTCTTGAATAGCAGGCAGTATCAAATGGAGTGATGTAGCTAAACATTAGCATGGGGAATAATAAGACTAATTGGTTCATATGTTCCCACAGAAGGCTCCTATGGAAGAAGTGGAAGAAATTTTCAAGTTATTAGAGAAAGCAGCTGCCATAATGAAAAAAATGGAAAAAAGTTGGTCCTTATTGGAGATCTAAAACGGCAGGATACAAAATGAATACTAGACGTAGAAAAATATTTTGATAAAATTTGGAGAAAACAGCAAAGCTAATAACAATAAGTACTTGCTGGATTTCTGTTCAGGTCATGGACTAATCATTACATTTACCATGTTCCAGTATATACACAAATAAAGTATATACACAAATACACATGGTCTGCTGTCACCTGACTATAAATGTGAATAAATTACTAAGAAAAGGAGACCTACTTTTTACAAACCATGCTTCTCCTGATAGTGTATTATTTTTCTATCTATCCATTTTGGAATTTTACCTGGAACCAATGTTTCCAACAATTGAACCACCATTCTAGAGTTACTCATTGGTCTGTAATTTGCTACTTCTGATTTGGAGCCACTCTGGCAAGGTTGCAGAGTTCCAAGGGGAACCTTGCCAGGGCTGATACATCGATTATACAACCTCTGCTTCATCAGAGGGACATACCGTCCAGTTCCACTGTTGTATTCACTACATTATTCATGTTCATCTACCTCAATTCTCACATCAGCCTTTGTCACATCAGTAACTAAAAATTCACCATCAGGATGATATACCCATCACCTCCAAAGTTAAACAATTCGGTTCCCAAACAGGCAAACGGCAACCACGTGCTGAGCTGTAAGGTGGGAAAGTGCCAGTTACACGCTAGTCTTCGTTCAGTGCGGACACCTGTTCGAATTTGCAGTGAGTTTTCTTGATTTTCTTGGTGTTTTGTTGTTTTTTTCATAAATTATTATTAATTAAGCTACCATGGGGTCACAGAAGAATAGTGATAGCAGCAAGCGAAAAGAAAAGTTGTTAGAATCACGATAGATATGAAAAAAAGAAATCATATCCAAACATGAAAGTGGCGTTCGTGTCTCAAATCTTGCTATGCAGTTCGGTATGGAAAAATCAACGATATGTACAATACTGAAAAATAAAGAGGCGATCAAGAGAGCTGATGTTGCAATAGGAGTGAGAGTTCTTACTAAACAAAGATCACAGACGATTATTGCTGATTTGGATAAACGAGAAACAGCTGGTGATAGTGTTTCTGAGGCTATAATTTGTGAAAAAGCGACGCGATTACATGATGACCTGTTAAAGAAAAACCCTGGTATGAGTTCTGATACTGATGTGTTCAAAGCTAGTAGAGGGTGGTTCAAGAAATTTAAAGAGAATAAGCAGCATACGTAGTGTGGTTAGGCATTGGGAGGCTGAGAGTTTTCTTACCCAGCACGTGTTCAACTGTGCGAAACCGGCCTATTTTGGACAAAATTGCCAAAGAGGACCTATATCACTTAGGAGGAAAAAGCATTGCCAGGCAAGCCAACGAAGGACAGGCTTTTTGTACACTCTTTTGCTATGTGGAAATGCAAGTGGGCACTTCAAGGTCAAGCCATTGCTTGTGTACCACTCTAAGAATCCGAGGGTGTTTAAGAAAAATAACGTGATGAAAAGTAAATTCCCTGTTATGTGGAGGGCTAATAGTAGGGCTTGGGTAACCAGGCAATTGTTTATTGAGTGGATCCATGAAGTCTTTGCCCCAAGTGTGAGAAAATACCTTCAAGAAAAATATTTGCCAATTAGATGCCTTCTTGTGATGGACGATGCTCCTGCTCACCCTCCAGGCTTGGAGGATGAGTTAGTGGAGGAGTCTGATTTTATCACAGTGAAGTTCTTGTCTCCTAACACAACTTCTCTAATTCAGCTCATGGACCAGCAGGTCATTTCGAACTTTAAGAAACTCTACACCAAAGCACTGTTTCAAAGGTGTTTTGAAGTGACCTCTGACACAGAATTAACACTCAGAGAATTCTGAAAAAATTACTTCAGCATCCTCCGTTGCTTAAGTATCCTTGGCCAAGCCTTGCTGCAAGTGACTTACAGGATGATGAACTCTGCCTGGAGGAAATTATGGCCAGACTGTGTACCAGATAGAGACATTGAGGCTGAGCATGTTGCTCTTGTCGATGATATTGTGTCTCTATTTTATCTATTTATTGTGTTTATTCTTTTTATGTAAGATTTTATGCATTTTCATTATGTTACATTATATACGATCTTATGCATGAAGTACTGTTGTAAAGGTTTAAAAAACAATCCTCTGGGGTTTGGGAACGGATTAATCTATTTTACATTAATTCTTATGGGAAAATGGTTTCAGTTTAGAACCATTTGGTTTCCGAACAGCCTCCGGGAATGAATTAAGTTGGACAACTGAGGTTTCACTGTAGTTACTATTCTTGCCTGTACATTTGCATTGCTCATTGAGCATGCTTATCATGCTTTTGTTTATATTCCTTCCACAGCGCTTTCTTTTTTGCAGCTCCTGCTTTATCGTTTTACTCATCAACTTAACCCTTACTCAGTTTATCCTCCTGATCCTGGGTATGAAGCCTGATATTGCCTCTCTCAAACAATTCCTGATAACCTCTTATATACTACTGACATTCATTCCTTGTAGCTTCTTATGGCATGGCACTGCTCCAAGCTGTCACCTAAGTTTGTCATAATTGCCAAATTTGTAGTTCCACATAAACCTTTACTTGACTGAGAATTCCACATACTGAGCAGCCTCCCAGAACAACACAGCACGATCATTTCCCTAATTAGAGGTACAGCTGCTACTGTAGTAATAGGTAGGTTTTCTGATGCCATTACCAGATCCAACACTCTCAAACTGCTGGTCACCTCTCTCATGTGCTGTTTCAGGTAATTATACCTTAGTAACTGCATAAATTCCATTTCCATCTTGCTGTGTGCACTTTCCTGTTTCCAATCTATATTCTCATAGTTGAAGTTTCCCATGATTGCTTGGCCTGCACTCATTGTTCTAATCTGCTGATGCATGACATTCACATCTTCCATAGCAGCAACCAATAATATATTTTGTCCCATTGGCCTCTATTTCACACCAGACAGCCACAAATGAACCATCTCCCCCTCAGATCTACAATTCTCTTTAACTTATATTTTTGTTGAAGTTTTTCAGCTGTCATTAATAATACCCCTTCTCTTGCCTTATTTCCCCTTCTCTGAAAATACCATATCCCTTACATTCTATCCTTGTAACTACATCACTCTCTGTCAACCTGGTCTTGCTCTGATGCTGATAATTTTGGCCAAGTTGAGCTAACCAATGCCAAAAACTCCTCTCCTTTATTTCTAAGATTTCATGCATTTGTGTATATGCATTTCAACATCCCCTTGGACTCGCAGTTACTCATGCATGTCATTACCAGTTCATTCAGATTCTAAACCTGGAAAAAACTGCACCCAGCTGCTCACGGTCATTCCTGCATTCACAGTCATTTGTACCAAGAGGTGACCAAACACATTCTTGATTGCTCCCCTAAGATCCAGTTTCTTTCCCTGATTTTGCACTTCTAATCTCTCTCTCTCTCTCACTGAACAACACTTTCTCCAAACATCTGATTCCCAGACCATTCAGATGCAATCCATTATGCTTTTACACGTCCTTGCATCTATTAAATTCGCTTCACACATCTATAAATGCACACCATTCCTTCTATGCAACCTACTCATTGACTTATTAGCAATCACAGCCCTTCTGCTCAATTGTGTTCTATCATACCAAGGAAGCAGACTCAAAATCTTTACTTTCTTACTCTTCATTTTTACTTCTTTCACCAAGTGTTTCATATTCTCTCTCATTGCATATTTCTCACCTTTCAAATCATTTGCTCCTTCCATAACAATCATCTCTTTCACTTCTTCCTCCTGCATACTAAAAGCTTCACTAACATCCTTGATCTTCACACCTGGAAAACATGCTTTTGTCACTTTGTCAAAATAAATTTTACAATTGCTTAGTGCACTTTGCAAACCACACCTAAAACATTTGTTACAAAATGCAAGGTAGCACAACAAACAATGTGCAAACAGTTCAGAATTGTAACAGATTATAGCTTAATTGTATATTGCAAATTGAACATTTGTAAAAAACCAACAAATTGAAATGTGACTTTCATAAAAGTGTATGTAACTTTCATACTACTGTGTATGCATCCCCAGTGCATTTGTCATCTTATCATAAGTAAGAGTTACATGTAGAAAACACACCTCTTGCTCCAGTGCCATTTATGTTTTCAGGTTTTTGCCAGTACTGTTATCATTCCATTTTTCCACATCTCACAGATATCCAGATTTTTCCGCTGTGGCATTATTCAAAGACAAAGATAACTTTCTAACATAATTATTTCCTACCAGTTCTTGTATTAGTGCTCTAGGCATATCACTTCTTATATACCAAAAATAGTGCACTATATGTTTTCCAGTTTTTCACCAGGACATAGATGCATCTTGAAAAGCTTGGATACCAAATGTATCCAGATGTATTCTTCTAAACCATTGAGGATGATGAGATTATCATCTTATCATCCTCAACTACCAGTATGAATTTTCTCCCTTTCAGTTCACAGTTTCATGGTCAACATTATATACCAATATACATTAAGCCATAGAAAAGTTTGAAAAGAGTCACTTTCTTGGCATTTTTAAGCATTTCCAAGACCTGCTTAGCAAAACTGTCTTATGGTTTACGTTCTGTCTTTTGGAATTTAGTTCTCTGGTCATATAGTGTGTGTGTGTGTGTGTGTGTGTGTGTGTGTGTGTGTGTGTGTGTGTGTTATACTGGATCATTTTCATCATGCAAACCAATCAGCCACATATGCCATTAATAGACATAATACTCATACTTCATAGTCCTAGTTCCTCTGACTTTAATTCTAGCTATCAGAATAAATACTTGCTGGATCACTTCTTCTTTCAGATTTTCCTGGCAGGCAATGCCAGAATACTCCATGGTTTTATATTTTTGCCTGTGCTTTCTTTCTCTAAATGAATGCCCTTTTCTTACTTTTTTTTGGCAATGTGCTCCATTTCTCTTCTTTTGACAAACCATACAGTACTCAAACATCCAGACTTAAAATCTTCTACAACCAGTATCTTAAATGCTGATTCTGTGCCATTCTTCACATGGGTAAGGACTTCCTTTTCAACTTCAATGTTACCAAAACACATACCTGTCTTATTTCTTGCAAGAAAGAGCTCACATCATTTTCCCTTTTGATAATACTCAAATCTCTGGACATGATTGAATCTGTTTTTTGAGCTGACTCATGCCTTTAGTCTTTACTGCTACAAACACATCATACTCATAGCCTCCTTGGCATCTGCATGTCCTTTTCTGCTAAAGACATTATAACTCGCCTGTATTGCTGCTAACCCCTATTTAAATCTGAATGTTGTTTTCACATTTCAGTGGTGCACTGAAAAGCCTCATTAAAAATCCTTGATGCCATCATAGCAGTGAAAAGTCTAGTTATTAGATGATTCCTTTCTCATAGGATTATTTGGTCAGCTTTTTAAACATGTTGTTTCTTCTATAATCCTTCTCTTTCATTCTATTCACATTTCTCTTCTTGAATATCCTTTCTCACATGTAATATTCCATGAGGATTACAAACACCAGCCTGTTCAAAGGATGCACTGAGTTCCTTCTCTCTCTCTCTCATTTAATAATCTTTTCTCACATGTGCTGATGTGCTATAGGTTTTGAAACAAAAACAAACCAAAAAAAGATTGCACAAACAATAATTCTCATCTCAATCTTTCTTAAAATTGATTGTGTACGAACATTATTAGGAATTTAACACAGGCAGTCTCTAAATTAAATTTAAAAAAAAAAAAATAAAAATGGTGTGATATTTATTATTGTTATAAAAATAATTCAATTAAAGCTGATAGCTAATGTTTTTTGCTATTATTTTACATAGGTGTATTAGATACAGAAGAAGATACTTTAGAAAATGTGAACCTGGTTGATAAAGAAAAAGCAGTAAAGAATGTTGAAAACAAGAAAAGAAAACCTGATTATATCCCCTATGAAGAAATTGAATATGATGAATTTGGTATTGTAAGTATTTCGTAACAAATATTTCTTACAGTATGTTTTATTTGAAATGATATTAAGCCTTTGTTTATCATGGATTTATTACTTAGAAATGCAATGAACAAAATCACGTTGAATAATGAGGCTGACTAACCTACTGAACATACACATATTGCACGAAAGTGTGTTCTGTAGTGAAAAACATTTTGAGGAAATCAGGAATGCAGCCTTACTCAACTATATTTATTATTTATAATAAATTCTTTAACATATATGAGGTGTGGCTATTAAATAATGAGACTGGTTGCAAGAATGTGGTTTATTATTACAGTTGTACAGCTTAATTGTTATCTCCTTCAACACACTTCCCTCTTCTATCTATACAGCGTTGCATATGAATTTTCCATTGTTAGAAGCAGTGCTGCATGTCATCAGGTGTTATCTGCTTCAGTAGCTCTGCCGTTTTCTCC
This sequence comes from Typopeltis vanoorti, assembly GCF_054136105.1. Taxonomy (NCBI): domain Eukaryota; kingdom Metazoa; phylum Arthropoda; class Arachnida; order Uropygi; family Thelyphonidae; genus Typopeltis; species Typopeltis vanoorti. The sequence goes on from NC_143558.1 coordinate 105,896,350, forward strand.
TTTATCTCATTCACTGACTGAAAATGAAATCCACATTGATGGGGCCCTTCAATGTGGATTTCAACTTTTGAAAAAAGGTAAAAGTTGTAAAAGTTACATGGAGCTAAGTCTGGCATGTAAGTTGGATGGTTCAATGCTGCGATTTTCTTATCAGCCAGATACTGCTTTAAAGACAGTGCACTTTGGGCTAGAACATTGTCCTGATGGTGAATCCAAGCATTGTTCTTCCACGTATCGGGTCTCTTCTTCCTCACTCATTCTCTCAGCTTGGCCAGAACCTCAAGGTAATAATGTTGGTTAACTGTCTGACCCTCTGTTACCCATTCAACCATTATCACGCCATTAATATAAAAATTAAAAAAAAAAATTATCAGCATTGCCTTTAGTTTTGACTTGCTCATTCTTGCTGTTTTCATTCTCAGTGATGTGGGAGTTTTCCAGTGCATCGATTGTCTCTTTCTTTCTGGATTGTACTGGAAAATCAACGTCTCATCACGTGATAATCTCATGGAAGTCCAGAATTTGAGATTAATGCGTTGCTCGAGTTTAGTGTTAGACATTATTCCAGCAAAGCAACTTTACATGTGTTTCTTTTATAACTGTTTACGGGCTAACTACGAGCGGCAGTGAATAATGCTGATCTCAACTGCTTCTAGAACCTTCAAAGTCATTCATGTTGCAAGCGCATCCCACTGCTACGAGTACACGATTCACAGCGCACCTTGTCTCATTATTTAATAGCCACACCTCATAAATATAAATAAGCAAAAGTATTTGCCAGCTCATTTCTGCATAGATTTGTTGCTATCTCATTTTTTTTAAAGAACTGATTATTATGTGAGATCTCCAGGGAGTCAAGGCCTCATCAAAGGAGGCTATACATCACCCAAACCAGCTGTTTGGTTTGGGTAATGTATAGTCCAAACCAGCTTATCTTCCTTAAACGCATTCACTATTCACTACTTCAACAGGCAAATTGTTCCTCATTCACTGCTATGTGAGAGAAAAATGTAGCTCATACCCATTTCTTAACCACAAACAATCTTAACTTCCATGGATATTCCAATTTTCTCTCCCCATCTTTCATATCTTCCATATCCTGTAACCATTCAGAAGTTTATAGACCTCTATCATATCACCTGTTTTTCCCCCTCGCTGACCAATCTGTAACCCACATACTCACAATTTGTCCTCAATGTGAATTCCATTTCGATATAATCTTGGTAACTCTTCTTTGCACCCTTTCCACAGCTTTTTTTTTTTTTTTGTTTGTTTGGAATCCAGGAGATCAAATCTGCACACAGGTCCTGGTGTGGTCTTATCAAGGTCTTGTAAAGATACAAAATGACTTCCCTGTCTTTCTATGCCAAGCGTCATTTCAACATCACAATTATCCTCTGAGTTGTATTTGCAATTTTTGCAATGTAATTACGCCAAGATCCCTAGCCTCATCAATTTCTTTTACATAACCCTGTTGGGAGTCTCATCATACCAAAGTGCATAACTTTACACATACTTGTAAAGCTATTTTAATTGCCCAAATTTCCAGCCGATTTAAATCATCAGTAGCATTCCTGATTGCCCTGTCTATCTTTGCATCATTAGCAAACAGTTGAACATCTCCTATTAGATCCTTCCTAACACCATTAATGTATTAATGGTGTTAGGAAGATTGAAGATCGATGCTCCAAGGGCTTGAACCCTGAGGTACAATGCTGGCCACTTTAAATAGGGCAGATTCACACCCACTGCATACCACTTTTTTATATCTACCTGTCAGCCATCCACTGATCCAAGTCAAGAGATTATCCAATCCCATTTTCACCAGTTTATGCAACATCCTTTTGTGTGCAAAAACAAGCTACTGATATTCAGTAATTACAAAATGATTTCAATAGACTGGAAATCTGGGCAAACGAAAATGGCTCTCAATTTAATGTTAGTAAGTGTAAAGTTATGCACTTTGGCTTGATTAGAGATCCAGCAGCATATTATATTAGCGGGGTTATGCTACAAGAAACTGAAGAGGCAAGGGATCTTGGTGTGTTGGTGGATAAGAATTTAAAGTTCAAAATGTCACATAGCAGTAGTTGCAAATACAACTCAGAGAATAATTTGTATGCTGAAGTGTACTTTGACATGTAAGGATAAGGGAGTAATTTTGTCTCTTTATGAGGCTTTGATAAGACCACACTTGGATTACTGTGCACAGATTTGGTCTCTCGGGTTTCAAGGGAATAAAGAAACTGTGGAAAGGGTGCAAAGAAGAGTTACTAAGATTATATCTGGATTATGGGATTTAGATTATGAGAACAGATTGCGAGCATGTGGATTACAGACTCTGGTTAACAGGAGAAAGATGGGTGATATGATAGAGGTCTGTAAACTTTTGAATGGGTGTGATAGCATTTCATTTGATGAAATTTTTCATTACATGGAAGGCAGGGAGAGAACATGGGGCATCCATGGAAGTTAAAGTTGTTCTCAGTCACAAAAGGGGTAAGAGCTATGTTTTTCTCTCAGAGAGCAGTGAGTGAGTGGAATAACTTGCCCTTAGGGGTAGTGAGTGCATCTAGTGTAAATGAATTTAAGGGAAGGTATGATAGCTGGTTTGGGCAATTTACAGCCTCCCTCGATGAGTCCTTGACTCCCTGGAGGTCTCAGATGATGATGATAATAATAATATTTCAGTTTTTCCAATAGTTATCTTCAATCTGTATCTTGTGACAGCTGATGCATGCCATGCAACTCTGCATTCTTGTTAGAATGAATTTATCTCCATCGTTATGATTTTTTTGGCATTTGAACGACTCAGTAGTTACCTATCTTTATGTGCTTTTTTATAACCTCTGAAGAAGCCATTAGTTGTGTTTGAGTGAAACTAATTGGTACAAGTTTTTAAATTCACAACAACTATTAAAAAATCCTTTGTTATCCTTGTTTATTTTAGTCATAAAAACTCAATTCTAAAATGATCTAATAAGTTTTCCTTGTTAGAAAACCACATTTCCCTTACTGAGTGTTCCTGGCAAGATCTATGCAAGTATACTTGAGAAACAGTCGAGAAGAATTGTTGAAGAAAAGCTTGTTGAAGAACAAGCTGGATTCAGGTCAGATAGAGGCTGTCAGGATCAGATCTTCACTTTACGACAAATAGTCGAGAAAGACATGGGAATATAACAAAGATCTGCATTTAACTTTTGTCGATTTGGAAAAGGCATATGACAAGGTGCCAAGAGAGAAGCTATTCAATATGCTGCAGTTATATGGTGTCAATGGGGCATTATATCAAGCAATACTTAGTCTTTATTTGAGTTGTAAGTCGGCAGTTAAAATTGAAGGAAGTACAGGAAGATGGTTTAATGTTAAATCTGGTGTGAGACAAGGATGTACATTATCCCCTCTGTTATTCATTATCTATATGGATCACATTATGAAGGAAAGTGGTATTAAACATGATATCAAAATTGGAGATGGTAATGTCAGCTCTTTGCTTTATGCGGATGATGTTATACTTCTAAATAAATTCCCTACAAGTCTGCAAGATTCTCTGACTAAATTGAGTAGCTGTTGTAATAGATATGGTATGAAAGTCAGCAATAAAAAGACAAAGACAATTAAAATAGGCAGAATCATTGAAAATGTCAACTGTGTTGTGAATGGAGAACCTGAGGAACAAGTGAAACATTTTAGCTACTTAGGCACGATTTTTACTGAAGATGGTAAATTAAATATAGAAATAGACAACAGAATCAGCAAAGCTGGTACGGTAAGAAGTCAACTGAATAAATTCATATGGAATAAGAGAGAAATTAGTCAGAACACTAAATTAGCTGTATACAAGACAGTGTTCAAACCAGTTTTAACTTATGGATCTGAAAGCTGGGTCAGAAGTAAAACACTTGACCAAAGACTAGAGACCGCAGATATGAGAGTCCTGAGAAAGATTATAGGCGTCAACAGATGGCATCAATGGCAGTATCATATTAAAAATGAGGATATTAGATAAGAACTTGACATTGTCAACATCCAGGAATACGTTAGCAGAGCTAATCTTAGGTGGTATGGTCACTTAAACAGAATGGGCGAAGAAAGATTAACAAAACAAGTGTTCTCTGCCAGGTTGGCAGCAAAACGACCCAGAGGAAGACCAAGATATAGGTGGATTGATACGGTACAAAGTGCCTCAGACGATAGAAATATAAGATCTGATAATGTTGGAGTCTTGACAAGTAACAGACTGCTTTGGAGGAAAATTAGTAATGATGTAATTTTTTTCATGTAGTACTATCATATCCTGTACCCCTTGAGGGTACATAGCAGGAATTTGATGATGATGAAAATCACCACATTAGGTTTTCTAAATAACATGAAATGGAGTTTTTTTTTTTAGGAGCCTGTGTAGCTCCTAAAAAAAAGGCTTAGAAACATTTCCTCTAGTCAGCAACTAGAGGAAATTTTTCTAAGCCTTTTTTCGACCGGTTCCCGAGTTAGTCGATCTCTGGCACGGGCAAGCAGGTTTTTCCTCCCGGAAACTCGGGTTTTTCGTCCTGTAAAACTCAAGAAAATCGACCGTAGAACCCACATTATTTCAGACATTAAATATATTGTGTTAGGGACCACGAGATGGCGGCACATTTGAGCCGTCTCTCTTCACTGAGCACCGCTTAAGTAGTGATAGCCTTGGGCCATCTATCTCTGATTGGTACCAGTGGAGATTGAACTGCCCTCTCAGTCTCCAAAAGTTAGATAGGGCTAAATGGCCTCGCCTACTCCCCGTATATGGGAATAAAAAGGCGTTAGCTGATTTTTTTTTTATGGAGTTTTTTTTTTTTTTTCCCTGTGTGCTTGCTTTTTCAGTTTCAGAAAAAATTAAATTTCTTTTTCCTTCTTATATGAGTTTGTTTAAATATTTTGATGTCATTGCATACCTCTTCTCATACTCTGTTTATATTCTCATGTATATGTGCTCAAGAATTTAACTGCTCTTCTTATCATTTTATACCCATATGATATAATGCAGTTTTAGTTTCATTACTGATTTGATTTTCTGTATATGCTATTATAAGTGAAAAAGTATTGGACTTAAAAGTGACTTCTGGTTTTTAGTACTTATTATTAATTATATTTAACTCTGAGGTGATTTATTTCTGAAAAAGTCATACCTATGCAATTTTTTTTTTAATTTATCTTAAATTTTTATTAATTTGTAAGCAGTTTCCCTCTTGGCAAATTTTTAAAGAATTTTTCTTTCAAAAGTTTTATATTAAATGTAAGTGCCACCAGGCAGTAATTTTTTATTTTATTTTATTTTATTTTTTTATTCCTTCATGCCAGAATTTATTAAATATCTAGTACAAGGAGCAACCCAAAAAAGCTTTTGGAATTTTATCACTTTTTAAATTACCGATGAAGAATATTATTCAATAAAATATTTATTTATTTCTTGATTTATTTCTCTGCAAATATTTCTTTTCTATGTTATTGAGGCTATTGTTTCTTGGGGGGGGGGGGAGGAACACTTGACACCAGTCTGTTTCTTCCACATTGATAAAGCATTGAAAAAATAATCAGGTGACATATATGAAATAATCATTGTCTTGTTAGAGGTGCAGATATTTTCTTTTGAATTCTATAAAGATCCTATTTTCAAAGTGACTCTTATTTGAACTGGAAGTGCTGATTTACTAGGTTGATCTGGTGATTTCATGTTTTGTGTTGCGTTGTGTTCAAATTTTTGAGGTAGACAGCTTATTGTGTTTTTTTGATGAAACATTTAACCAGAGAATTCACAAGTAGCTCTCAGTATACACTAATGCTGAACTTATTCTAATGTCAATTTGCACAGAACCTTTTAAAAGCTTTAGTTGGTCTTGGTAATCTGGTGAAGATGATTTTACACAGTTTTCCTGGAGGTATCAAGTACATCTAATAATGTTAAATCTGTATTGCTGGATAGGCTTTGACGTTGTCTCAGGATTAATTGGGAGCTAGCTCCCTGAAACACAGCCTTCGTGAACTAAGTTGCCTTTCTTAATCTTTATGGCACAGACAAATACTGTGCTATTCTTCACATTATTTAGATTTTTTTTTTGCTTTGCAGATGTTCCCATCTGTTTTGAATGTGGTATGCTTAAGTTATAAATAACAGTTCTAGAATTAGGTTGGCTCATTCTGCACTGAATAGGAAAAAAAGCAGTTAAACATGAAACCTAAGTTATTCATGCATTTATTCATTATTTTACATGTAGAAACAAGTTTTTGTGATAAAAGGGATAGATAGAATTTTTTTATTATTATGACACAATAAAAAATTAAATTACAATATGAAGACGTAAATTCCACAACTTCCGAGTAACTTGCTTTGTTCTGCTTCACTACCTTTACTGATATAAAAAGAAAACATTTGTAATATATAATACATTGCCCATGTATTCCACACATTTCTGAAGATTTGTCAGAATTAATTTTGTGTGTAGTATGATTAATTTCTTCCATATGTAAAACCACAGCACATCTGTGCTGTGTATGGGTAAGTGGTCAAAAAAAAAAAAAAAAAAAAAAAAAAGTACATTCATACATTTTTTTTGAACAACTGGAGGTTGTATTACTTAGAGAAAAATGTGGAGAGGATATTTCAAAGTACAGAGGCAGAATGAAAGGGGAGGAGGTTGAAAAGTTCGTTTAGTACAGCTAATGGACGTACCAGCAGCTGTTCATTTGTTTACAACTTGAAAGTAGAGAAATAGTGTCAGCCAGTTCAACAGAAAATTGCCTATGAAAATAACCTGCAGAAGGGATAACAGTTAACTGAATTGTCCTCTTCTTTAAGCCATTGAGCATTTTTAGAGAGATTTTGGATGTTAATGGTTGTTAACCAACAGCTGCTCATGTGTATACAGCTTGAAAGTGGAGGAATAGTGCCAGCCAGATTAGTAATTAGCTGGATGACCCTCTTCTTGATAGCATGGAGCATTTTTTGAGATTTTTCATGTGAGACCTTATATTTGAGAGCAAAATTTTAAAATAGGGGGACATTGAGATTTTAGGAAATGTATAGGCAGGCTTCAGGAGAGGTAGAGGAACTAGAGACCAGATAGCAAACATGAGATGGATTATGGAAAGACAATAGAATTTCAGATGGAAGTATTCATCTATTTTATGGATTATAAGAAAGCTTTTGATTGCATGGATCACAGCAGACTGTGGATTGTAATGAGATCAATGGGAATACATGAGCATCTAATTCTCTTGATAGAGAGCTGTATGACAACCAAGAAGCTTAAGTAAAAACAGTCGAGTAACAGACACAGTATTTGAGTGGAAAAGGGGGTGTACTAGGGTTGTATATTGTCGCCTTTTGAATATTTATAGTGAATATATTATGAGAACGGATAACTTAGACAAAGACCCAGCTAGAATTAAGATTAGTGGCAGAAAAATAAATAATTTAAGATATGCAGATGACACAACCCTCATAGAAGAAACTAAGAAAGGTCTGGAGTGGTTGATTCTATTGGTTAAGAGGAAAAGTAACAAAGCCAAGCTAATTTAAACATCAGCAAAACAAAAGTGATGGCCTCTGGCAATTTAAATGCATTTATAATAGAGGGAGATAAAATAGAGATTTGTTGAAAGTTATGATTTAGAAATGATGAATCAGAATCAGAAATGATGGTAAATGTGAAGTTGAAATTAACAGGATAGTCATGGGAAAAAAGCTATGTTAAACCTGACAAAAATTATGAAAGATAGAGGTTTGAGTAAGGCCATGAAAGTTGTCAAAGCAATTGTATTTCATTAGTGATGTATGGATGTGAAAGCTGGATTATCAAGAAGAAAGAAAGCGAATTGATTCGTTTGAATTATGGGTGTGGAGGAGACTATTAAGAATCCCATGGACTGCAAGAATGACCAATAAGAATGTTTTAGAGAGTATAAAGACAGAATTATCTTTGGAAGTGATGATTGCTAAACAGAAGTTGATGTACTTTGGACATATTATGCAAATAGATGAATCATGGAAAAGGCAGTTAGGTTGGTGAAGATTTAGGAAATGAGAAGATGAGGAAGACTGCAAAAGAGTTGAATGGACAACATAAAAGAACTTGCCAGCTTTATTGCATTTGCTGAAAGGAAGGACATGAGTTCGAGTGGGATAGAGAGCCTTCATTCACAAGAGTTGAAAATGACTTTATGGTTCATGACAACAAAACATAAGCAAGAAGTGAGGAATATTGTCTGAAGTGGAAAATTACATCTAGTTTTTAGTATACATAGGGGGGATGTGGATGTGATATGCTTATGCCATGTGAAACTAGAGGTGTTAATCCAAGAAGAGATCTTAGTTTTATCAAAGGTTATTGGAGATGAAATGTGGTCTTTCTTGCATTAAATATGAGATTGTGTTTTGTTGGCATTTAAATTGATCTTGCTGAAATTGGGATTGAAAATCTTGCTAAAATGTGGCAAGGATGACAGCTTAAGGCATTATGATTGTGGGAGCTCTTATAGCTTCAGATATATGAGCACTGCAAAGTTTGGGAAATGAAAAAAAAGGAATGGAAAGTACTGTCAATGGCCAAACTTTGGATGGAATTTGAGGTTAGTGGAAATAGGTCATTTATGAATTGGAGAAAGTGCATGGGCAAAATCACCTAGCGTATTTACTCGAATCTAACTTGACCTCGCATATATATATCTTGCATCCCTGATTTTACTTGACGGAAAAAGAACTTAAAAAGTTTCGCATATACCTCACATATGAAAAAAAGTTAAAAACTTTAACTTTTTTTCGTTAAGCCAAGGAAGAAGAAAAAACTTTAAGAAATAGATAATGAATGTTATGCCAGTTGCACATATTTTGGAATTCAGTTGAAGAAAACATATCAACTCAACAATCATTGGCTTACCTTTGTCGTAAGTTGTGCGATCTTTTGTTAATACTGCACCAATCATATGCACGTCTTCATAGCTGTGCTATCTCTAGCCTACCATTGCTGTCTGTTTTGCCAGCTTTCACTTCTGATCAGTCATTCGCTAATTCAAATCTTTAGCTACAGTGCTAATTGTCACTAAACATTGAAATATATCATGTGACGAAGGTGAGCGGCGATCACATCAATAACATTAATTAAATTGAGAGTTTATTTTTCACTTGGTTAGACTATAATAAGTTTAGTTTAATCCTTTATCCAAGTGTGAGCATACAAAGTTTGCGCCAGAAAGTATCTCCAGGACTGGGGTAAGGTAGTGCAACACCAGGCAACTCGTTGCAAAGGTGGAGAAAGCTCTCATCACTCCTATCTCAGTATCTCCCATAATGCAAAGCACATCTCCTTGCGGATATGTGTGATGCTATGCATTAAGGCATACTCCTGTAGGTTAGGATGACCTCTTATTGCTTCTGCCTTTGTATCTCCACTACTGGGCCTGGCTCCCACTGACGAGACCTCAATAAAGGTCGAAACCGGTATGGGTAGTGGCCCTTGCCTTAATGCATAGCATCACACATATCCACAAGGAGATGTGCTTTGCATTATGGGAGATACTGAGATAGGAGTGATGAGAGCTTTCTCCACCTTTGTAACGCGTTGCCTAGTGTTGCACTACCTTACCCCAGGCCTGAAGATACTTTCAGGCGCAAACTTTATTTGCTCACACTTGGATAAAGGATTAAACTAAACTTATCATTAAACATTAATTAAAATTTAAATGCATTCATTTTTTAAATAATGTGCAAAGTTATAAATTATAATGAATACCGAGGGTTTGTCAATTTGGTTTTTTCCTAAAATACTTTAGTTTCCAAAAATCCCTGCTCATATCTCGCACCACATTTTTTTTTTTTTTTTTTTTTTTTATTTTATTTTATTTTATTTTTTTTAACTTCAATTTTGGGGGGAAATGTGAAAATTATATTCAAGTAAATACGGTAACTCTGGTGTATTCCAGCATTGTGGGAAAAATATGAAGAAAGAAAGAAGACTATCCACCAATCTGTTTTTATAGAGTCAAAGGTAGATATATAGAGATAATTAGACCTTTGTGTCAGACCCAGTGAAGTGCCTTGGAAATGTCTGGAGTGACCACACAGGTTTCATGACTTTCCATAGCTTGGGTCCAGACATGCATGATTTTGGTAAAGAAATATGCTGGAATGAGTGGAAGGATTCATATTGGCATTCAGTGATTAACTTGTGGGCTTTTTAGGTGGTGAAAGAGTTGATTGTCCTTGACTTTGTGTACTATTTTTGATAGAACTGAAGTGAATACAGTGGGATAATAGTTGGATGGCTGACTTTTATTTCTTTCTTTGGAATATATGGATGCTGGCGTGTTTTCATGCTATAGGGCAAATGCCATATGAGTATGAAAGATTGTGAAGAGATTCTAGCTATTTCAGGAGCACAGTTAGAAAGAGAGGGGTGCCATCAGGACCAGAAAACTTGTTAGTATCCAAGCTAGTCAGGATTCTTCTTCTTCTGATGTTTTTTCTGATGTAAGACTAGAGGAGGTTTGCAATGAGTAGTTCTTGGTAAAGTGTGGAAGTTACTTTCCTTTGGTCATTATTTCAGGAATAGGAGGAGAGGAAGAATGATTCCTTGCCTTTGGTTGATGTTTCAATGGTACCATCTGGATGTGCAAGAGAAAGAGAGAGAGAGGTCAAAACATAGATGGCCAGAAGTTGTGTTGGTCTTGATAAGGAACCAGATGGCTTGACAATTTCAGCAATAGGATGGATTTTTGCACTTTCCACCAATCTGTTTTTATAGAGTCAAAGGTAGACTATATAGAGATAATTAGACCTTTTTGTCAGACCCAGTGAGGTGCCTTGGAAATGTCTGGAGTGACCACACAGGTTTCATGAAACTTTCCATAGCTTGGGTCCAGACATGCATGATTTTGGTAAAGAAATATGCTGTGGAATGAGTGGAAGGATTCATATTGGCATTCAGTGATTAACTTGTGGGCTTTTAGGTGGTGAAAGAGTTGATTGTCATTGACTTTGTGTACTATTTTTGATAGAACTGAAGTGAATACAGTGGGATAATAGTTGGATGGCTGACTTTTATTTCTTTCTTTGGAATATATGGATGCTGGCGTGTTTTCATGCTATAGGGCAAATGCCATATGAGTATGAAAGATTGTGAAGAGATTCTAGTTATTTCAGGAGCACAGTTAGAAAGAGAGGGATGCCATCAAGACCAGAAAACTTGTTAGTATCCAAGCTAGTCAGGATTCTTCATTCTTCTGATGTTTTTTCTGATGTAAGACTAGAGGAGGTTTGCAATGAGTAGTTCTTGGTAAAGTGTGGAAGTTACTTTCCTTTGGTCATTATTTCAGGAATAGGAGGAGAGGAAGAATGATGCCTTGCCTTTGGTTGATGTTTCAATGGTACCATCTGGATGTGCAAGAGAAAGAGAGAGAGAGGTCAAAACATAGATGGCCAGAAGTTGTGTTGGTCTTGATAAGGAACCAGATGGCTTGACAATTTCAGCAATAGGATGGATTTTTGCACTTTGCCCATATGAAGTTTGATTTAGATTTGCTGATGGCCTTTATGTAGCTATTTGTGCTGCTTTGTAGACTGAATGGGTTGCTAGTTTGGGTTTCAAACTACTTGCAGTATGCTGAATTCTGGACTGCCTCAGCACATATGTAAGAAAACCAGGTCTTGGGGTAGTGATAATAGGCTTTTGGTCGGAATGGAAGATGAAGGCTTTAGTTTCACTAAGAATTATTTCAGTTATTCATTTGGAGAAGATGCCTAGATTAGAAGGATGAAAACAATAGTCATTCCTTGGAAAGAAAAGAAAAAGTAGAACTTGCACATCTTTAATGCATGTTACAATTGACTGGTTTGCAGTATGCCTAAGTGCTCTCTCTCTCTCTCTCTCTCTCTCTAAAGATAAAGTGATTCATGCATATCCTTTTATTGGCTATATTCTATTATGACAAAACTGGCGATAATCGACCAAACAGGCTTTTGTGCATGTGCCCTATTACACCTATTAGGTGTAATAAGTAAGGCAAAAAGAACTGTTTGTCATAAAACAATTCAGAGAATAGCCAATGCATAAATAAAATTTTGACATGTAGGAACGTAGGACTTGACTTTCTTTACATTGCCAACGCATAAATAAAATTTTGACATGTAGGAACGTAAGACTTGACTTTCTTTACATTAATTAATAAATAACATAAAACAAATTCAACTTACATATGTGTTTTTATTAATATAAAATGTTCATCCTAGTATCAAGGGCATCTTCAGTGTGACTTTCAAGTTCAGCAAGAATGGAAACTGGTATATTCAATAATGATGCACAAACTTTACGTATGAAGTAGGTCTGTAGTTGTGCATTGTTATGAACATTTAGACTATGTAAAGTTCCATGAGCCAGAGCAAACGGGAAATGTGGAGCATGCTATCACCACCAAACATAGAGATCTTTGGAAGAAAATTAGTGTTTTTGATAAAAGTAATAATCTCTTGGAACATTTATACAGAGAGAGAGTTGTGAGATCTTTATACATTGACTGAATCTAATAGAAATGGACTTAAATTATCCCTCTTATGGGAAATAATTCTTCTTCACAAATTCCAGAATTGACTTTAAATTTAATTTTATATATAAATACAGGCAGCCCACAGTTTGTCTCGCTTCCATTCCAGAAAAAATGGACGTAAACCGAATCTGCATAAAATGAACCCAATTTTAATGGGAGATACAAAGTTATATTCTGCGCAGTCAAAAAATATGCACATGAAGTATGTGTAACATTATTATATTTAAAACTTTGATAATACATACATATATATTTGTTAAAATAAAATTCTTAATAATGAAAACAAAACAAAATTATTTACAAAAAATATGAAACTTCGAAAAGATATTACATATTTCTATGTTGAAGTTCCTGGTTTCGGATCACCTGCATTTTTTTTGAAAAAAGTATCCAGTGTTAACTGCCTAGATTTTCTTTTTCTTTCTTTAAGGAGTTTTCAGTGTAAGGTCGAATACATGCGATTACACTCCTTTTTACGTTCGCACTTTGTTCCCAAACATGGTCCATTTCGCAGAGTTCATCAGTCAATATCTCTATGCTTGCAAGGATATGCTGTAAATTGGCTGTTTTTATATCTCTCAGAGGCCCTTCTTCGTTTTCTTTCTCCTCCTTTGGATGTTGACGTAATTGTTCGGCTAATTCTTTTATGTCTTTAATATCGTCCAATCCCACCTCTCGGACAAGCTTGATAACGTCTTCAATAACATTCTCCTCTTGCTCTAATTCTTCAAAGTCAAAATGCTGGAAGAAGTTTTTGTCATGCTCCTTTCCAACACTTTGCTGACACTTCGTTCCAAGCTGCCTTGATGTTGTTAATGCCCTTCAAAATATCAAATGACCGCCAATAGTCTTTAATAGTTTTTCCTGAAGTGTCCAAGACTCTTACAATTTCCATAAATGTTATACGGAGGTAATAGGCTTTGAACACTGATATAATCCCCTGATCCATTGGTTGCAAAGGCGATGTTGTGTTTGGGGACATGTAAACAACCTTGACATCCAATAGTGTTCTTACTTCAGCAAGGTTTTGACAATGTCCAAAGGCATTATCCAAGAGAAGCAATGCCTTGGCCGGCAAATCATTTTCTTTCCAGAAGTGAAGCACGGTTGGACAAAAATAATTTGTGTACCAATCTATAAAAATGTCTCGTGTAATCCAAGCTTTATAGCAGCATGGCTTTTAGACCCTTGAACGCCAGTGGTGTCTGTGAATGGTACACCAACATCGGTTTAAGCTTCAAATTTCTGGAGACATTTGCACCCAACAAAAGCATAAGTCTATCTTTTGCAGCTTTAAAACCTGGAGTGGAACGTTCTTCACGGGAAATGCAGGTGCGTGATGGCAATTTTTTCCAGTAGAGCCCAGTCTCATCAACATTAAAAATGAGATTAGGAGGATAACTTCCTTGTTCTACACAGGCTTGAAATTCTTTAGGAAAAGCAGCCGCTGCCGCAACATCTGCACTTGCCGCCTCACCACATAATTTGACACTATGGCACTTACTTCGAGACCTGAATCTCATGAACCAATCTTTGCTTCCTAAAGATGTTTCTTCGCCTCCATCTGTCTTTTTAAGATCCTCAAAAATTGTTTTTGCTTTCTCAGTTATAATAGCCTGCATCAGAAGAATGTTTTTCTGATTCAAGTCATCCACCCATAATGATAATAATTTTTCCATTTTTTCGTGAAAGTTTACCCTTGCTATAACTTACATGTTTTGCATTTAGTACTGCCATAGATTGTTACACAGACTGTTTTATTTTATCTGCATTTTTCATAATTGTAGTAACAATCGATGGAGGTAAGTTCGTACTTCTACAGACATTAGCACGTGTCTGCCCATCTTCCATTCTTCGAATCACCTCCATCTTCTTTTCAAATGTGATTGATTTCCATGCCTTCTTAACACCAAATTCTGCTCTTTTCTGCACTTCTTTTATCAGACATGGAATGTAATTGCATACTTTATCAATTTAAATATGTATGTATGTAAAAAAAAATTAAATAGAACAATTAGGTAGATTCAACAGTAAAACTAAATTTGATACGTTGTAGTAGCTTGGTAAACATTCAAGCACTGTAGTGCGTGCTAGCATTGTTTCTCATTCAGACCACACTACAGTAAGAAAGCACGTGCAGGCATCCACTGTTATTGTGAATTGCTGTAAATTGAGCCATATATGTGTGTGTGTGTATATATATATATATATATATATATATTAAATCTTGTTATTTTTACTAAAACCTTAATATAATTAGACCATGATACTCTACATGGTCTAATTCAGATAGAGCATGTATGTGCAGTCTGTGTGTGTGTGTGTGTGTGTATCACTGTTGAGTATACAGGTTTCTGGTTTCTGTTATTATTTAATTTGAAACTCATGCTGTAACTCATACTAATCTTCAATTGACAGTTTTTTCTCCAAATTAGTCTGTCACTTGTCAGCACTCCTAAGGATCTTCGAAGATATTTAGGTCTTGGTCTCCCGCTAGGTGTTTTTCCTATTATCTTGACATCAAACTGCATAGATAATCTTTCTTTATCCATTGTGTTTTAAGTGAACATTTCTTTTCATTTTTTAATGATTCAGGTAGTGATGCCGTATGTTCATTTAAGTTTTCTTGTATCCCTCATCTGTGGTGTCCAAATCTTATTAATCAAATTAGATTAATATTTAATTAATAAAATCAAATTAATATCGGTTGGGATACCATCTTTTATACTGCAAGTTTAGTATTTATCTAATTTTCTAATTTCTCTCTTATTCCATATACATTTGTTCATTTGGCAAGGAACAAAATTTATTTAATACAAAAACACAATTAAACAATGACAAATGTGTATAACCCAAGAACATAAGCTCATCCAGGTTATAAAATGCATAGCAAATACAGAAATCAATATACAATGCATAATAACACAGCACACAAAAAAAATTGACAAGAACAATATTCTTATAGGTACTCTGTAATCAGCTTTCTGCATGTGTGTTCATGTTTGTTTTGTATTAAGAGAGGTAAGCCATTAAAGATTTTTGGAGCCAAATATATACATATATGCTCGTATATATAGTGTTCGTGTATATACAAACACTATATATTTTTGTGCTTTTGGAATTAAATATTTTAAGCCAGGTTTTCTGCAAAGGTAAGTAAGTATATTTTCTAATACTTATGTACTGATTATCAGACTTTAGGAAGAGTAGTATCCTTAAATATATAATTGTATCAGTCATAAGATATTTAATAGGGTATATTTACTGTTGATTAAAATGCATATTAATTTATTTTGTAAAGAGATTAGTAGTGTCAGTGTGGTGTGATATCATTGTCACAGTGAAGAATCTTTTTAAAAAGAAGACCTTACTCTATTGAATTCTTCTGTAGTATGTGGTTTCAAGCTAAAGTTGCTGTCAATTTTTAATCCTAAATAGGTTATCTATCTATCCTATTCCCTCAGCCATATGACTGGTGGGGGGTAGTTATATGCTACCATACTGAGGAGATTATTATGAGCAAAGTGGTTTTCTGTTGCCTTCTTTGCCGTAGTATATTTTTATGACTGTAGCTGTGTGTGTGTATTCATGGGGACCGGTTTGCATGTTTTCCAGGGATGAAAAACCCGAATTAGTGGGAGGAAAATACCTCTTACCTCCATATGAGACCGGTTAACTCATGTTTAGTTGAAAGAGACCAGATAAAGGTTCCTCGTTTTCACTGACGGAAATCGAACCCGGCCTTTGTGACTAAAGGGTTTCGTCTATACTGACTGAGCTACAGAGGTTCCAAATAGGTTATAATATTCATGTTTTCTATCTACAGTTACATTAATAAATATACAATGTGCAGCAAAAAAAAAAAAAACAGTTCTGAACTCTTTAACACCCCTTGAGTACATGTGCTATGAGATGCCATTTAATTGCATGCACATAAATGGAAGAGCATGTGTAGAGTCTATGCCATTACATTTAGCTGTAGCAATGATGTTGACACTGGAAGAAAAGACATTTATTGTTGACAGAGCAAATGGTCCAAGACTATGACATGTTTGTGAGCAGTTTGTTCATCATTCTGTAAGTGTGTCCCAAACAAAGGTGTCGTCATTGCCTTAATTGAGAGGTTCCAACATACCGAAGTGTTCTACCACAATGCAAAGGGCATTCGAGCGAGACCACAAACTGTTTAACACAATAAGAATCATGGGCATGTGCTGAGTAAGTGTTACAGTCTTTGAAATGTAGTCAATGCCGAAAAGTGGTAAAACTTGGGATATCGAGGCAGTCACTACAGAGAATCCTTAAGTAGCTGGGTGCCTTTTTGTACATCATTCAGGTGAGTCAATATTGAACAATAATGGATTATGCTGCATGGTGGGAATAATGTGCATACATGCTAGCCAATATCTATGAACTGTCCTTCCTTCATAATGTCTGTCTCTGACAAAGCACATTTCCATTGAAGTAGTCACACAAACAGATGAACCTACAGGTTTCTTGAGACCTGAATTTGTTTAAGAAAAACCTCTTCACAGCAAGAAATTCACTGCATGATGTGCAGTTTTTGGCCAAGGCATAATTGGGCCTGCATCATTGAAGAGTGTTGTAACCATGATCTTGAATAGTGAATGCTACATTGAGAACGTGTTGGTCCTGTTCACCCAGGATTTGCATAGTATGTGCAAGGTTGCTCATAGTATGAGCAACCTGTTACACATCGCATGGTTCTAGAACCTATTTATCAGAACGCTTCCCTGGAAGGCTCATTTCGAGGCTCACAGAATTCCCGTACCCTTCATGTTCAAGTGTTCTCACATCACCTCATGCCTTCATTTTGGTATGTTAACAGAATGGATATTCTGCCATGACATGCCTTCAAACTTGATGAACTAAGGAATAAAATTGCAGATGTCTAACCCTTGTTCTCCATGATGACAGAGAATCTTCATATGCACTATAAAACCTGTCTTGAAAGACAAAGTGCCCATTTCAAGTAAATAATTTACTGTCGTTAATGCTTTGTTCGACCGAGATTCTACTGATAGTCGTGGATGTACATGTTATTGTGTGTAAACATTTATTTCTTTGTTAATAAACCCGCTTACTCCATAACATGTCATAGCAGTTACTTTTTAGTATACTTTTTTTTTGCTGCATACTGTATTAATATAAATGTTAATCATCAGATTCTTGATTCTTTCTCAATGGTTAAACAGGATACTGTGACAGTACTACATGATACAACCTTACTAATCTCCTAGACAGGTTTCCCTCTGGGTCTTTTCCCTGTCATCTTGGCAGGGAAATATTTCCATTAAATATTTTTTTAATTATTATTAAGAGAGACTTTGAAGGAGTCAGGAACTCATCTAGAGAGGCCATGCTATTCACACCAGTTGTCATACTCATTTTTGAATTCATTCATGCTACTTGCACACATGACATCCAATGGCAATCCATTCCAATCACGCACCACTTTATGAGAGAAAATCTAGATGTCATTCCCTTAGCAGTATTCATTCTCAGCTTCCAAGGATGTCCTCTTGTCCTTTCCCCATCCCTCCATAAAATGAAAAATCCAATATATAAAATATAAATCCAATCTTACCTGAAACTCACTTCACATATCTAAAAAAATCGCATTCATTCCTTCTACACAGCTTACACATTGGATTGTTTACCATCATAGTCCTTCTTTGCAATTAATTGACATCATATCTAGGTAATATACTAACAATTTTTACTTTCTCACTCTTCAGTCTAGCTTCTTCCAACAACCTTTTCATATCCCCTCTCATACTGAATTTATCGCTAGATGAGTCATTGGTACCTACTAGAATTATGTCCTCTTTTGCTTTTTCTTTTCTGTTTTTCAGTTGCTTGCATTATATTTTTAATTTTTACTCCAGGAAATAAAATTTTTAATTTTACTCTTGGCATTATAACTCACTCATCAATCGCATATGTTATAATAGTCACCATACCATAAAACATGTCATTGATGATCAAGTTATAACGTCAAGTTTTCCTGAAGCAAAAATTAAAAATATAATGAAAGCAATTGAAAAACAGAAAAGAAAAGCAAAAGAGGACAAATAACTTCTTTTTACAAACAACTTTATTTACCAGATTTTTGTTATTACACAGTAATTTACGTGATTCTGTGCTTCGTTTTCAATTTTGCTGCAGAACTTTTTTGTTCTTCCTGTGTTCTCTAAACAATGCTTGACTTTCTCTAATTCCCTTTTCTGTCTAATAATTTGCTTTAACCTAGCAATTTCAGATGTTAAATCATTTTCAATATCTTATTCAATATCATCTTTGGTGGAGAAAACCTTGTTTGCTACTTTGTTGTTCTTGGCATTCGTTTTATCTGTGTTTTTGGCAGCATTTTATAGTGTATTTAATATTACAATATCATGGTAAAAAATATTTTATAAAGATGCTAAATACTTTAAAAATAAATTAATTTAATATACTATGAAATACTAATTTTCTAAGGGAAAACACAATAAAACTGATAAAAATCACCAATTTTACCTGAGAAAGATTATGGGAGTGGACAAACGGCATCAATGGCATACCCAGAGGCCCCCCCCCCTGAAGAAAAAGGAAAAAAAAACCTAGAAAATTTTCCAAAAATCTTTTCCTAATTAATAAATTTAATTTTTTTAATTTTTTTATTTATGTTGTGTCGGGTCTTCTATTTCTATACTACTTCTTTTGAATTAGCAGTTTGCAAATGATCAGTCTGCAAACTGATCATCTGTATGTCATATGCAGATGATCATATGCGATGGTGTATTCTCAAATCATCTACTCAAGCCCCCCCCCCCCCAAAGATTAAACACTGAGTGCACTATTGGACAGAATGAGGATATTAGTATTGTTGAGGATAGTTGATATTGTTAGCATCTCAGGTGTTATGGTTACTTAAACAGAGTGGGAAAGGAAAGGTTAACAAAACAAGTTTTTGTTAGTATAAATACCTAGAGCAAGACCAAGATCTAGGTGGATTGATACAGTAACAAGTGCATTAGAAGACAAAAATACAAGATCTGATAGTATTGGAGTCCTGACAAATAAAAGATTAATTTTTTGGAGTGAAATGGAAGTTGGTAAAAGTGTAGATTTTTTTATGTAGTATTATCATATCCTGTATATCCCCTGAGGATACATATCAGAAATATGTGATGCAACTTTCTTTCATAATCGTGTAGACAGACTTATGCATTCGGCGTACATGCTGTTTATTTTTTAACGGTATATATTAGAACACAGAAAAATGAGTAAATAATTAATTTATTAACTTATTGCTGATATTTCTCTGGTGTTATAACCAGCATCTGCAGAGCACAAAAACACAGTTTGTCACAATACGCAAGACTATAACAACATGGTATAATCAACAGACTAGTTAAATAAAATTGTAGCAGCAACACAAAGATAGAGGGTGCTGATTTTGGCACCCTCTATCTGAAAAAAAAAAAAAACTACAGCTATCACATAATACTAGAGTCCTAAACAGAGAAAAAAACTGGTACTAGTTTTTTCAGATGACTGTCTCCCAGATTTTAGGCAAATTTATACAGCCATATTTGTTGAGATTTGGAGTGTGTTTCAGGGCTTCTGTTGCCTCTAAAAACAATCACTCCGACTTGTAAGAGCTTCTGTGCAGTACTTTTGTGTTCCTCCAGTTGATCCTGTGTGCAGGGGTATCCAGAGCATGGTCTACTAGGCCCGAATTGCCATAGTGATAATGCAGGATGTATCTTTTGTGTTCACTGATGCAGATGTTCGCAGTTCTTCCTGTTTGACTGTAGTAGGCTTGATTACATGAGCAGGGTACTTCGTAGACCCCTGGATGTGATAAAGGGGGAATGCTGTCCTTGGATGAGCGGATAAGGGTTGCTAATTTGCCACACGGTCTGAATGTGCTGCGTAGTTCATGTTTATTAAGAATTCTTGAAATCTTTTTGGATGTGCCTTTAATGTATGGGATGGTGACTGTTTTGTTGTAGTTCTCTGTGGTGGATGGTGGGAGGGGTTTCTTAGGAGAGTTTAGTATTTTGTTTATCTTATGGGGATTATAGCCATTAGCCAAGAAGGTGTGGCATAAGTGAGCCAGTTCAGCAGCAAGAGCATTGTCATTGGAACAGATTGCTCTCGCTCTGTGGGTTAGTGTTTTTAAAATGCCACATTGTTGAGAAGAGTGATGGTGTGATTGTTTGTGTAAATATCTCCCTGTATGTGTGGGTTTTCTAAAAACTGAAAATGATAAGGAACCATCTGGAAAACGTGTGATAAGTGTATCCAGGAAGGGCAGACAGTTATTAGCTTCCATTGTGAAGTGGATTTTTGGATGTTGGCTATTTAAATGCACTAAGAATGTTTCCAATGTCTCTGGGCCATGTGAACCAAATAGTAAGCAATCGTCAACATAGCGTAGCCAAAGTGTTGGTTTGAGAGTGGCTGTATTGATTGCTAGTTTTTCCAGGTGTTCTATGTAAAAGTTGGCTGGGGGGGGGGGAGAGCCCATGGCAGTCCCATCTATTTGTTTGTATATTTTCCCTTTCCATGTGAAATATCCTGCATGTATTGTGAATTTGAATAGTTCAAATATATTGGGGGGAAGTGTGACTTCAGTAGATTGAGGGTTTCGATTAGTGGTAGAATAATGTTATCCATATAGATGATGAATAAAGTGAAGATAGTATGCAGTCTTGACTTTTACCAGATTTTACATTAGACCATCTATTGTACTTACTTGAATTCTAACCGACTTTACTTTATTTACTGAATTGATGCTTTTACAACTTAAATATAGACTATATATTGCTCTGTATAATGTTCCAGATAGACTATCAAACATATTATTAAATGGTAGAATTGAAGGACAACCTAGCAGAGGAAGACCAAGCAAGAAATGAATTGACAACATTAAAGAAAACAACCACTTAAACTCGACAATAAGAATTTCATAAAAAAGACAACAACAGACAGAAAGAAATGGCAAAAATTGATGTTTGAGAAACCCAACCTGCCATGAGTGGAAGAGAAGAAGAATGTTCCATTTAAAACAAATAATTGTAGCATTTTGAGCAACTTTTCTCTTGGCACCATGTCTTATGCCTCTTCCAGATCTATAAAATTTAAATATAGATCATTGTTATATTCTCAGTATTTCTCAACCATTTGTCATGATGTGAAAATCTTATCCTGACAATCCCTATTTAGCTTCAACCTAGTTTGTTCCTCCACAACTTTCTCTTCCTGAATTTTTTTAGTCTTCTCATGTATCCTTACATAAATCTTACCTGAAACAACTCAGCTGGGAAATTCCCTTTTAATTCTCGCTTTCTTTCAGTTTTATTTCCCTTTTAGTAAATGGATACTATGAAAGCATTTCTTCAATTAGAAGAAATGCTCTCATAGTATCCATTTACTAAAAGGGAAATAAAACTGAAAGAATGCAAGAATTAGAAGGATTCCAGATAATTTCTGGAATCCAACCCTATGACCAGACCTCTTGAATTATGCAGTGCAGCCACTCCAAAACTTTATATATCTCTATACGACTTTATTATCAAAACTTTATATATCTTAGCATCTATAGTCAAATATTGTCTATTCCAGCTGCCTTTGCATGTTTCAGGCTTCTGATGGTCCTCTCCACATCAAGGATTGATTTTCAGTTTTAATATTTTCTACTATAGTTTGTTATAACTAATCTCATTTAATTATCTTTCATAGTAATTACTCCAGACATTGAGAATATCTGAATCTTCAGTTTTATATCCCTTTTATGATCTCCTTTTAGTGTAATCTCTCCTCCATTGTGAAGCTTTTTCAGTAGCCTTTAGATTATTCTGGTCTTCTGTTTTTTTCCTAGTCTTCCCACTACCTTTAAGGTCAACTGCTTTAAACACGGAGCTTGGCTATAAATATTAATATATTCCTTAATGGCATATTCCTTTTGAATCAGTTTTTACACTATTTTTGTGTTATGCTGTGCAAATAACATGTTTCCTTTTTTTTTTTTTTTTTTTTTTTTTGTGTGTGTGTGTTGTCAGGGGCAACACAAATTTATTCTTAAGACTTTCCAGTTTAGATTAGAAAACAGACCACACAGCTGCTTAATATT
The DNA here is from genome assembly GCF_054136105.1 of Typopeltis vanoorti. NCBI lineage: Eukaryota > Metazoa > Arthropoda > Arachnida > Uropygi > Thelyphonidae > Typopeltis > Typopeltis vanoorti. The sequence continues at coordinate 105,919,067 of NC_143558.1, forward strand.
CCAGTAGTAGTGATGATGATGTGGTTGCATTTTAATCGTATTAAATTTATTTTTTGCCTTCCAGTGAACTATTGGGTTTTTGACTTGTTTTTTAATAGTTTTCATTATTGTTGCTAGTAGTTATTTATTTTCTGTTTATATAACATATTAGTAGAGAAGAAAGCAAAGTAAATGTAAAATTTTTAAATAATAAAAATGTCTTTATCTTCTTTGCTAAATAGAAATAGAATTAAAATGAAACCACAAATAATAATTGTGTGGAATTTTTTTTATTTTATTTTTTCCTATTCTGGCAGGGTGAAATATTAAGCAGAAATGATATGCTATTACATTCTTTATAATTATTGACAATTGAATAAGAATAATGAGTATCATCCCCCCCCCCCACACATACTTTTAGGGGGAACACTATTTATAAAAGTGCTATGAATAAAATCAGTAAGTCCTTTTCCTTTTTTTTTCCTTTAAAAACTTCTTGTTTGATTACTTTAGGTAAAAAAGAAAGCACTTCTCTCAAAATATGATGAAGAAATAGAAGGCCCAAAGCAAGATAGTTTTAGAATTGGTAAGTTTCTATGAATATAATGGAATTAGAGTTTTATGAACACATTTAATTCTGATATAAAAGAGAGGGTATTAGGAAGCAAATTGAAAGGATAGTGTGTGCACCTTTTGATTTGAGAAGACCTAGATTTCATTCTCACCACTAATTTCAAGAATGCAGCTCCAGAATGAAAAGGCGTTTTTTTTTTTTTTTTACTGAAAGTCAGTTAACCATGAAGAGGTGGTACTCCTGAGATTCTCATTGGTTGTTAGTTTGATAAATCAGTCCTTACACCACCCTTGTGCAATGAAATTACCATACATTCTTTCCATTCCTGCAGAATCCACCCTGTTCTGAGATTCATATTAAACAGCCTGGTCAAAGGTATAGCCACTTCAGCTGAACACTCTTTTAGCACACATGCTGATATCCCATCTATCCCTATTGCTGAAATCAGTTTATGCAACAGCTCTAATACCTCATCCTCATACACTTGCATTTCTTCATCTAGTGAAAAGGTAACAGTAAGCTCAATGTTACCAATTATATATTTGGTTTAATCCTTTATCCAAGTGTAAACAAACAAAGTCTGCACGGTTAGCCTAGTGGTTACGTGCTTTGCAACCATATACCTGGGGAAGGCGTGTCCTAGGTTCGATTCACGCCGGTGACGTGAGGAGCTTAAAGATCTTCCTCAGCCATAGCCAAGTTAGCCGATGTTGGGCATGGACAGCAGGGCTTTTTCCCCAGTTTATCCTGGGGTTTTTCCTCCTGCAAAGCAAGCAAACTGGCCTCGTGAACACACACACTTTGACAGACATGGGATACCACCGGGAATAAGGAGTAACCAACCTATTCCACGGGATTATCGGTTACGGAAGCTTACGCAGTAAAATCTTTAGGCCTGCGCAAAAGCATAACATACAATGAAGCAAACAAAGTTTGCGGCACTGAAGTATTTTCAGGACTGGGGCAACTCATGACAAAGGTGGTATAACTTCTCATCACATAATTGGTAGCATAGCCAACTGAAAAAACTTCCGTTAAGCTCAATGTTGCGTAAACCAGGTTGATAGCTTTTAACAAAATGGGCACTTATTAGTTGAACAATCTCTTCTGCATCTGCATTTAGAAGAGTTATTCTTTCATATTCATTCTTTCTTTTACTTGCAACATATCGATAGAATTCTTGTGCGTTGTCTTTAGCATGCAGAGCCAGTTTCTTTTCGTACTCAGACTTTGCTTTCTGTACAACAGTTATGACTATTCTAGCTTATAATTTTCCTAACGGATATCATCCTTATGCAGACGCTATTCCTTCCACATCATCCTTTTCTAATGAATCTCTTGCTTAATAAGAATACACATCTATTTGACTACTACCCTATTTATTCTTCGAACTCTCGGGACACATTCTAATATTGCATCATTTAAGTATTGTTTAAATGCTTCCCTTGCATTATTGATATTCTTCCCATCCAGCAACCAGTCCCAGTCCACTGAACTCATTATGCCCTTCAGTCAGTTATAATTTCCTTGGTAGTTCTACATGTAACCTTTTCTGAATGGAACATTCATGAACTTAGTCACTTCCCAAGTGATACAGCATGAACACTGTCACCAACAGGAGGCAGAATAGTTACATCTTTAACCAAAATGCTCTCTGACACTATAATCAAATCTAACACTCTTTGACCTCGAATTCCTTCTGTCATGTGCTGCTTGAGGAGGTTGCCCTGCAACGGCTCAATAAATTCATTTTCATTCTTATCATGAGAATCTACTGCTATCCAATCAGTATTTGGATAATTAAAGTCTCCTATTATGATTAATGTTTTCGTGCACATGTTTTCTGTTTGGCGATGCATTTCTTCATCACTAGCAACTGATCCACCAGGTTTCTAACACCACCCCACTATATAATTGATCTTGTTAGATTCCACCTCACACTAGATGTCTTCAAATTCACTACCACATGAAATACTGTTATACTAGTAGTACTACAATTATATGTCTCAACTCTAACTGGATTCAAGTCATCTGATATCATTAGCAGCACGCCCCCTCCTCTCCTATCCTCTGTATCCTTCCTAAAAATACTGTACCCTTTACACCCGATACCAGTTAGTATGTCTAATTCTGAAGCCAGATCTCACTAATGCTTACAATCTGATGTCCCAACATATTGACCAAGGCAACAAACTCTACCCCTTTGTTTCGGATACTCCTAGCATTCGTGTACAGACATAATAATTTACTTGCATGTTGTTTTGTATACTCTTGTTAGCAGTCTGTATGATTCAGTTGGATAACTTGCAGATCTCTATGCTTCTCTAGTGCCTTATACATGTAGACATCTTTACGGACACATTTGATTGGTCAGAAATGGACAAACACAATGTCGAAATCAATCTCTCCTCGTCAACATTTCCATGATAAAGTCCATTCCCGTCATTAACACAGTTATATAGCATTGTCACTCTTATGCTCCCATTCTCACCATTCCTCCCTTTATAATTTAGTTCATACTGAACTTATCGCTCGTTAAGTCGTTTGTACCTAATACAATTATGATCTTGTTTACTTTTCTTTTCTGTTTTTGAATTGCTTCCTTTATATTCTCAATTTTCGCTCTGGGAAAACTCAAAGTGATAACTCACTCATTAATAGCATGTTTTATTATAGAACTACCATAACAAATAACATCCTTCTTTTTACAAACATCACTTACCTGTTTTTGTTTTTTGTTCTTTCTTATTTTGATGCTTAATTTTCTTTTCCTCCCTATGTTCATTTAAATGCCTCTCGATTTTTAATAATGACGGAGCAAATATCTTCTTTTACATGCTTACCTGATTTTATTGGCAGTTGATCTTACCATATGCTCCCCCTTTCGTTTTTTGATATATGGAAACGATATTGAAATGATAATTTTCCTCTTATTAATATTATGTCTTCACAGGAACTACCACATCCTCCTATGTGGATGCCTATGTGGAAGAGGGACTAGGCTGACTGGAATACATTTTCCCATTTTGCAAAATTTAATACTGAAGCAATCAGCCAAACATCTATCCATGAAGCAGTGCAGTATGTGACGGATCGTATTGTCCATTCAGCAACTGCAGCAAATTCAAAAACATCATCCTGATTTTTCCCTCTATTCAAAGCCTTGGTGTAATCCAGAATGATAAGCAGCCAAAAAAGATTTAGATGCGGCATGGGGTATATTTCGTAGATGCCCTACCACAACAAACTTAATAGCATTTAAATGTGCTTGTGCCAAAACACATCATGCGAGATGTCAAAAACAATCGTGGATCAATTTACAGCATTGATTAATCTAGCAACCAGTGCAAAAACTGTTTGGGATAAAATCCAGAAGACAAAAGGTAGATGCAGAACATGCCAGTTGTCTACCTTGGAACATAATAGATGTATTATTGCTGATACCAAAGCTATTGCAGACACTTTGACAAAAAACTTTGGCCAGAATATCAGCAACAGCCTCATATCCTCCTGAATTTTTAATATTGAAAAAGCAACAATAGAAACAGCAATTAAGCTTCTGTACCAAAAGCATAGAGCAATACAATCAGCCATTTATTAAAGGGAACTCAAAAGAGCTCTTTTGTTGTCTCACCCTAGTGCAGTTGGCCCTGATAACATCCATTATGAATAATAAAACACCTTCCCATCATCTTCTATGATCATCTCTCACTATACAACAGAATATTTACAGAGGAAGAGTGTCCAGACTCTTGGCATAAGTTGATTGTCATTGCTCTCCTGAAAACCAGACAAGGATCAAGCCCAGGCCAACAATTATCATCCCATTGCTCTGACTAGTTGATTGTTAAGTCTTGGAAAAAATGGTAACGCAAGACTTCTCTAGTACTTAGAAAGCAACAGACTTTTTCCCAACAGAATGTTGCTTCCATAGGCACCAGTTTATCTTAAACCATTTGGTCTATTTAGAAACATATATAAGAGATGCTGCAGCTTCATTGTTCTTTGACTTCGGAAAAGGCCCATGACACAGCCTGGAGATAATAGCATATTAAAGTACGTGTTTAACCTTGGTTAGACATGTACTTTAATATGCGGGGTGCCATCCTGTTTTTAATTAAGAACTTTCTATCCAGCCATGTGTTCAAGTCCAAGTGGGTAGCAGGTTATCTCGACTATATCATCAATAAGAGGAAGTTCCTCAAGACTCTGTCTTAAGTGTGACCCTCTTCACTATTAAAGCGAACTCAGTTACTGAATAACTTCCTTCCACAGTAGGCAACTGTCTTTATGTTGATGATTTCACAATTTATTGTCACCCCTGTAATAGGTCATTGAAAGACAACTTCAACAAGCAATTGATTGTGTTTCTTTATGGATTCTGTCACGGGTTCAGGTTATCTGTTGAAAAATCATCTGGGTACACTTTTTCCAGAAATGCACTCTCCATCCTGATCCTGATTTGAGAATGGGACAAGCTAGTAATCTCGTAGTTCCAGAGGTCAAGTTTGATAGAAAGCTCACTTCCTTGACACACATTCATCTTCAGGATAAGTCCAAAAAAGGATTGAACATCCTCTACCAAATGGGGGGGGGGAATTGATGTTCCTTGCTCTTCTTATTGTGCACTTGTATGTTTGAAACTTGATTATGGGTCTCGGGTTTTCGGTGGTTGGACCTGGTCCATCCTCAAGGTATCTGGTTAGTTACCAGCGCTTTTCATACACCACCTGTTCAAAGCCTTTATGTTGAATCAAATGAACCTCCTCTATCACTTATATGAAAATATGTCTCTTAATTATGCTTTAAAAATGAAGTCACTTTCAGGTCATCCAACATGGACTAGTCTCTTTTCTCTGGGAAGCTCAATATCTCTCTCTCTCTCACACACACACACCAGACTGCCAATGCATCCTTTTGGTATGTGCATTAAAGAGATTATGCAAGCTGTTGGCATGAATATTAACAGCCTTACCTGCATCAAACAAAACAGCATTCCTCCATGACAGGCTTGTATCCCATCCGCAGCCTCTCACTTTTCCAACTACAGAAGTCTCATACATCTTCATTTGTTTATGTTCAATTGTTCAATGAACACAGAGCAGCCCACTCTGATTTCTTGCCCATCTATACTGATGGTTCAAGATCAGAGCTATCTGTAGACTGTGCTCCCTAACATTGCAATCTCTAACCAGATCTCACCTGATCAGTAACTACACAGCAGAATTTCCTGCTATTCAGCTTGCACTTGTGCATATCAAAGAAAAGTCTTGCCAGAAGTGTATAATTTATAGACTGATTCTTTGCATTCTCTCTCCTCTCCAGTGTATAATCCACATCCAGTGGTTGGTGAAGTGCTTCAACTCTTGCACAAAATAAAGATCCTTAATTTCTATGTTTCATCGTGTTTGATTTCCAGCCACGTTGGAATTAAGAGAAATGACATTGCAGATTTAGCTTCTAGATCAGCTCATAATTTCTGGACCTACTGTTTCATAGTCCCTTAAACTGACTACACACAGGTTATAAAATCAAAGTTAATTGCACAATGGCAATACTCAATGTAGGAACAGAAGAGAGGAAGTTGTTCTTGCTAGGCTCCTCATAGGTCACAATCATCTCACATTCGTATTTACTGAAGCTGATGACCCACATATGTGTGGAAAATGCAACACCTGTCTTACCATTAGTCATATTCTGTTGGAGTGCAAACCCTTCATGGAAGATTGAAATTACATTTTTACTTATATGGTCGAGCCCTATACACTCAGTCAGATATTATCAGATCCAGACATTGCGCGACATTTTTAGATTTTTAAAAAACATTCATTCATTCAGACATTTGATTGTGGATTTGTATATATGGAGCTACTGCATTGTAAATACTAAACTTTGTACACAGATTTTATTTACTTATTTATGTTCTAATAATTATTAATTAACTTAAGGAATTCACAACTACACTAGAATATAAATTAAAGTTTAATATATATTTCATTTTTTTTGGCAATGTCACATTGCCATCTTCAAAGGAACTTAAAATAAAGACGTGTACGCAGGCACTACACACAATAAATGAGGAATGAAGCTAGGAAGCTATTGTTTCTCCTAAAAGTCCTGATTTATGCCTTATAATTCATTTTATAATCAAAAAATGATTTATAAGGCATATGGAGTGAAGATGTGTGTAGCAATTTTTTTTGATTTGGATATGAATGATTGTCAACTTGTTATACTGGCTGCAGTGAATGATAACTACTGAGGCAGATATAATAGAGATGTTAAATGAACATTTCATAAAGGTATTTCATTCTCTTCTCCATCACATATAAAATTCATCCTGCCATTCACTTCAGATGAAATAAAACAAGCATTAAAACAAATGGAAAATGTCCAGGTGAGGACCTAATTCACATAGAATTAATTAAATTGGGAGGAAACGATATAATTCACCATGTCACAAACTTACTAAATCTATGCCTAGAAGAGGGGAAGAACTGGAAAAATGCTACTCTGATACTGTTATTTAAAAAAGGGGACAAAGAAGAAGTAAAGAGCTATAGACCAATTAGTATTCTCCCCAATCTGTACAAAATTCTCACATAAGTAATAACAAGAGCAAGTTAACCCCTCTTCTAGACTCAAATTAACCACTAGAACAAGCAGGATTCCATAAAGGCTTTAACACAAATGATCATATTCATGCAGTAAAACAAATAATAGAAAAAGCAGAAGAAAACCAATTGCCTCTCTGTTTAGCCTTTATTGATTATGAAAAAGCATTTGATTCCATCAAAACTAATGCAATAATCAAAGCACTCCAGAAAGAGAGAGAGACTGTCACCCAAAATCTTTACAGCAGTCCTTCAAGAAATATTTAATAATATAAACTGGACAAACCTGAGCACCATCATCATCAAATTCTTGACATGTACCCTCAAGGGGTGTACAGGATATGATAGCTACTACATGAAAAATTTACATCATTACTAACTTCCTATCTACAATTTTCCTCCAAATCAGTCTGTTACTTGTCACGACTCCAACACTATCAGATCTTATATTTCTATCATCTAAGGCACTTTGTACCATATAAATCCACCTATATCTTGGTCTTCCTCTGGGTCGTTTTCCTGCCAACCTGGCAGAGAATACTTGTTTTGCTAATCTTTCCTCGCCCATTCTGTTTAAGTGACCATACCACCTGAGATTAGCTCTCATAACGCATTCCTGGATCCTGACAATGTCAAGTTCTTTCCTAATATCCTCATTTTTAATATGATATTGCCATTGATGCCATCTGCTCATGCCTCTAATCTTTCTCAGGATTCTCATATATCTGCGGTCTCTAGTCTTTGGTCAAGCATTTTACTTCTGACCCAGCTCTCAGATCCATAAGTTAAAACTGGTTTGAACACTGTCTTGTATACCGCTAATTTAGTGTTCCGACTAATTTCTCCTTATTCCATATGAATTTATTCAGTTGACTTCCTGCCATACCAGCTATATTCATTCTGTTGTCTATTTCCATATTTAATTAACCATCTTCGCTAAAAATCGTGCCTAAGTAGCTGAAATGTTTTACTTGTTGACATTTTCAATGATTCTGCCTATTTTCATTCTCTTTGTCTTTTTAATGCTGACCTTCATACCATATGTATTACAACAGTTATTCAATTTAGTCAGAGAATCTTGCAGACTTATAGTAGATTTATTTAGAAGTATAACATCATCTGCATAAAGCAAAGAGCTGACATTAACATCTCCAATTTTGATATCATGTTTAATACCACTTTCCTTCATAATGTAGTCCATATAGATAATGAATAACAGAGGGGGATAATGTACATCCTTGTCTGACACAAGATTTAACATTAAACCATCTTCCTGTACTTCCTTCAATTCTAACTGCTGACTTACAACTCAAAAAAAAAAAAGACTAGGTATTGCTTGATATAATGCCCCATTGACACCATATAACTGTAGCCTATTGAATAGCTTCTCTCTTGGCACATTGTCATATGCCTTTTCCAGATCGACAAAACTTAAATACAGATCTTTGTTATATTCCCATGCTTTCTCTACTATTTGTCGTAAAGTGAAAATCTGATCCTGACAGCCTCTATTTGGCCTGAATTCAGCTTGTTCTTCACCAAGCTTTTCTTCCACAATTCTTCTCAACCGTTTCTCAAGTATACTTGTATAGATCTTTCCAGGAACACTCAGTAGGGAAATCCTCTGTAATTCTCACATTCAGTTCTATTTCCCTTTTTATATATGGGTACTATGAGAGCTCTACTCCAATCATCGGGAATTCGTCCCTCTGCCCAGGCTCTCTGAACTATGCAGTGCAGCCACTGTAAGACTCTTATACCACCATACTTCAGCATTTCTGGTCGAATATCGTCTATTCCTGCTGCCTTTCCACATTTCAAGCCTTTGATGGCTTTTTCTACTTCAAGTATGGATATATATTCCTGACTGCATGCCTGGTCAGTTTTTTTTTACCACTGTGCTGTCATCACTGCTTGTTTCATTTACATATATCTTTATTTTCTTCCATTTTCTCTAACTCCTTTTACAGCACTTTTTCCTCCATTCCTAAGCTTCTTCAACAACTTTCAGAATATTTTGCCACCTTCTTCATATTTATTTTCTATGTTCCTGCCAAATTTCTCCCATGATTTGTTTAGCTAATTTTACACACTGTTTAGCTTTCTTACATTTGTCTCTATATTCTCTAAGAGCACAATCTGACTTATTTGCCAGGAACTTTTGATATACTTTCTTCTTTTTCTTCACTGCCTCTTTAACTTCCTGTGTCCACCACGGAGTTCTAATTTTTCTATCCTTGCAGACAACTTCACCACATGCTCTCTAGCTGAATCAATCAGGGTTTTCTTCAAGGGTTGCCACCGAATCTCCAAGGTTTGGTTCCTGTTCTCAAGCGCTTTCATTTTTCCTTCCATAATCTTTGTGTATTTTAGTCTACAGTTCACATCTGAGAGCTGCTCAACTTTTATTCACTTTAAAACTTTCTTACATGTTATTCTTTTCAATATGAAATTCAATTTTATCCTGCTCAAGACTAAATAGTGGTCACTTCCAATTCGAAATCCTCTGTACACTCTGGTGTCCTGCACTAGGGAGAAAACATCACTATCAATAATAACATAGTCAATGAGATTTTTCTTATTCCTTGCCTCTTCTCTCTATGTGAATTTGTGCACATTTTTATGTTGGAACATGGTATTAGTAATAACCATTCCATATCCTGAGCAGAAATCCAACAGATATTTGCCATTATTATTAGCTTTTCTCTTTTCTCCAAATTTTCCCAAAATATTTTTGTATGTCTGACAATCACTTCCTATTCTGCTATTTAGATCCCCAACAAGGACCAACTTTTCCTTTTTCATTGTGTCAGTTGCTTTTTCTAAAGCATCAAAAAATTCCTCCACTTGTATCTTAGTAGAACCTTCTGTGGGACCATAGGCACTAATAAGTCTCATTGTCCAATTCCCCATTCTGATATTTGTCCACATCACTCTACTTAAGATTGCCTGTCATTCAAGAAGATTAGCCTCGTATTTTGTGTTGAACACTATGACTACTTCTTTTCCTTGATTGTCATTTCCTGAATATAACATTTTGTATTTATTGCTCAGAAAGATCTCACCTGAACACTGGACAAACGTCATCATCATCATCATCAAATTCCTGCCATGTACCCTCAATGGGTGTACAGGATATGACAGTACTACATGAAAAAATTACATCATTACTAACTTCCTATCTACAATTTTCCTCCAAATCAGTCTGTTACTTGTCAAGACTCCAACATTATCAGATCTTATATTTCTATCGTCTAAGGCACTTTGTACCATATCAATCCACCTATATCTTGGTCTTCCTCTGGGTCGTTTTCCTGCCAACCTGGCAGAGAACACTTGTTTTGCTAATCTTTCCTCTCCCATTCTATTTAAGTGACCATACCATCTGAGATTAGCTCTGCTAACGCATTCCTGGATGCTGACAATGTCAAGTTCTTTCCTAATATCCTCATTTTTAATATGATATTGCCATTGATGCCATCTGTTCACGCCTCTAATCTTTCTCAGGACTCTCATATCTGCGGTCTCTAGTCTTTGGTCAAGTGTTTTACTTCTGACCCAGCTCTCAGATCCATAAGTTAAAATTGGTTTGAACACAGTCTTGTATACAGCTAATTTAGTGTTCCGACTAATTTCTTTCTTATTCCATATGAATTTATTCAATTGACTTCCCACGATACCAGCTTTGCTGATTCTATTGTCTATTTCTATATTTAGTTTACCATCTTCAGTAAAAATTGTGCCAAAGTAGCTGAAATGTTTTACTTGTTCCACAGGTTCTCCATTCACAACACAGTTGACATTTTCAATGATTCTGCCTATTTTCATTGTCTTTGTCTTTTTATTGCTGACTTTCATACCATATCTATTACAACAGCTATTCAATTTAGTCAGAGAATCTTGCAGACTTGTAGCTGATTTATTTAGAAGTATAACATCATCCGCATAAAGCAAAGAGCTGACATTAACATCTCCAATTTTGATATCAGGTTTAATACCACATTCCTTCATAATGTGATCCATATAGATAATGAATAACAGAGGGGATAATGTACATCCTTGTCTCACACCAGATTTAACATTAAACCATCTTCCTGTACTTCCTTCAATTCTAACTGCTGACTCACAACTCAAATAAAGACTAAGTATTGCTTGATATAATGCCCCATTGACACCATATAACTGCAGCGTATTGAATAGCTTCTCTCTTGGCACCTTGTCATATGCCTTTTAAAAATCGACAAAACTTAAATACAGATCTTTGTTATATTCCCATGCTTTCTCGACTATTTGTCGTAAAGTGAAGATCTGATCCTGACAGCCTCTATTTGGCCTGAATCCAGCTTGTTCTTCACCAAGCTTTTCTTCCACAATTCTTCTCAACCGTTTCTCAAGTATACTTGCATAGATCTTGTCAGGAACACTCAGTAGGGAAATACCTCTGTAATTCTCACATTCAGTTTTATTTCCCTTTTTATATATGGGTACTATGAGAGCTCTACTCCAATCATCGGGAATTCGTCCCTCTGTCCAAGCTTTCTGAACTATGCAGTGCAGCCACTGTAAGACTCTTATACCCATACTTCAGCATTTCTGGTCGAATATCATCTACTCCTGCTGCCTTTCCACATTTCAAGCCTTTGATGGCTTTTTCGACTTCAAGTATGGATATGTATTCCTGACTGCATGCCTGGTCAGTGTTTTTTATCACTGTGCTGTCATCACTGCTTGTTTCATTTAGCAGTTTTTCAAAGTAATTACTCCATACTTCAAGGATATCTTTTTATCCTGTTTTCATTTCACCTTTATAATCTCTAATTCCTTTTACAGCACTCTTTCCTCCATTCCTAAGCTTCTTCAACAACCTCCAGAATATTTTGCCACCTTCTTGATATTTATTTTCTATATTCTTGCCAAAGTCCTCCCATGACTTTTGTTTAGCTAGTTTTACACACTGTTTAGCTTTCTTACATTTGTCTCTGTATTCTGTAAGAGTAAAAGCTGACTTATTTGCCAGGAACTTTTGATATGCTTTCTTCTTTTCCTTTACTGCCTCTTTAACTTCCTGTGTCCACCAGGGAGTTCTGATTTTTTTATCTTTGCACACAACCTCGCCACATGCCTCTCTGGCAGAATCAATCAATGTTTCCTTCAGAGTTTGCCACTGAATCTCCAAGGTTTGATTCCTGTTCTCAAAATTCAATAATATTTCTGTATTTTAGTCTACAGTTTACATCTGAGAGCTGCTCAACTTTTATTCGCTTTAAAACTTTCTTACATGTTATTCTTTTCAATATGAAATTCAATTTTATCCTGCTCAAGACTAAATAGTGATCACTTCCAATTTCAAATCCTCTGTACACTCTGGTGTCCTGCACCAGGGAGAAAACATCACTATCAACAATAACATAGTCAATGAGACTTTTCTTATTCCTAGCCTCTTCTCTCCATGTGAATTTGTGCACATTTTTATGTTGGAACATGGTGTTAGTAATAACCAGTCCATGTCCTGAGCAGAAATCCAACAGATATTTGCCATTATTATTAGCTTTTCTCTTTTCTCCAAATTTTCCCAAAATATTTTTGTATGTCTCACAATCATTTCCTACTCTACTATTTAGATCCCCAACAAGGACCAACTTTTCCTTTTTCATTGTGTCAGTTGCTTTTTCTAAAGCCTCAAAAAATTCCTCCACTTCTACCTTAGTAGAACCTTCTGTGCGACCATAGGCACAAATAAGTCTCATTGTCCAGTTCCCCATTCTCATATTTGCCCACATTACTCTACTTGAGACTGACTGCCATTCAAGAAGATTAGCCTCGTATTTTGTGTTGAATACTATGGCTACTCCTTCTTTTCCTTGATTGTTATTGCCTGAATATAACATTTTATATTTATTGCTCAGAAAGATCTCACCAGTTTTGATCTTTTTTGTTTCAGTCACCCCTATTATGTTGATCTGGTACTTATCTAATTCCTCAGCTAGCTCCATTTCTTTGCCATTCAGGCTTCTTACGTTGATAGTACTGATCTTTAACTCTGGTGATGTTGAGTTGGGGTTTGTTTTCAGATTTGTTCCAGTAGCTGACTTTTCACTGTTCGCCCTGGTTCCCTGGCGAAAACAACGGGGGCCTTGTTTAACCTGGCGACGCCCCAGCTGGCATGAAATTTTGTCATGTTGTACCATCATTTTTTATTTTGGTTTAACCAATAAGAATACAATTTGGTCGGCTAAATCCCAAATTGCCAGCCCATCCTCGTTCGTTCAGTATCAAAGTAGATACCCAACAGGGTGCACCACGAGAAGGTGAGGATTGGACATTAGGTCAGAAGCCCTGGTCGGTTCTCTGCATTCTTTTAAAGGCTATGTGGAGGTCTCCTCTCAGTTATACAGCTTTGACCCTTAAGCACCCCCTGGACAAACCTTGGTATAAAAATTAATAACAGAAACTTAACATTCGGTTTAACCAATAAGAATACAATTTGGTCGGCTAAATCCCAAATTGCCAGCCCATCCTCGTTCGTTCAGTATCAAAGTAGATACCCAACAGGGTGCACCACGAGAAGGTGAGGATTGGACATTAGGTCAGAAGCCCTGGTCGGTTCTCCGCATTCCTTTAAAGGCTATGTGGGGGTCTACTCTCAGTTATACAGCTTTGACCCTTTAGCACCCCCTGGACAAACCTTGGTATAAAAATTAATAACAGAAACTTAACACACCTAAGATATGCGGATGATATCATAATTTTTGCAAACACTCCAGAAGACCTTAATATAATGAAGACCTATATCATGAAAGCAGAAAAGTCGGTCTAAAAATAAACAGAGAAAAAACTAAAATCATGTTTAATCATTTTGTAACACCAAAATACATAATAGAAAATAATTTCTTGGAAAGAGTCTCTTCATGTACATACTTAGGTCGTCTCATTGATCTAAACTGCAGATTCCAAAAGGAAATAAATAGGAGAGTTCAATTTGCCTGGGGGTGCATTCAGAAAATTGAAAAGCATTTTTCAAAACAATGATGTCCCACTCTGTTTAAAAAGGAAGACATTTAACCAGTGTATACTTCCACTCATCACATGTGGTTGTGAAACTTGGTAGCTAACAAAAGCACTTGCGAATAAACTAACAACAACAACTCAAAGAAAAATGGAGAGGTTGATGCGAGGCATCACATTAAAAGATAAGAAGCGAAACACCTGGATAAGAAGCCAGACTCACATCATTGACATCATTCTTCACCATAAGCAACTAAAATGGAAATAGGCCGGACATCTATCCAGAAGAGAAGATGAGCGATAGACCACCATACTAACGAAATGGATTTCAAAAGAAGGGAAACGAGGCAGAGAACGTCCTAAAAGAAGGTGGAGTGATGAACTGACAAATTTTTTTGGAAAAAATTGGTAACCAATGCCAAGAACAGAGAAAGGTGGAAAGAACTGGAGGAGGCCTTTGTCCAGCAATGGAGAGAAAATGGCTGAAAAGAAGAAGATCCCATTCTCATGAAAATAACATCCTGCAAAACTTGAGGTCAGTGGGGAGGAAGGAGGAACGCTGGAGAGTGAATTGGAGGTATTATTATTATTATCTGAGACTTCCAGGGAGTCAAGGACTCATCGAGGAAGGCTGTAAATTACCCAACCCAGCTATCATACCTACCCTTGAATTCATTCACACTAGATGCACTCACTCGATGTATACACGATGATTTGAATAAACTCGATATTAATCAGGATGTAGGACTTGTTGATATATTATTATTACATGACACTTCCAGGGAGTCCAAAGACTCATCGAGAGAGGGCACCTACACTACAACTCTCTGTCTCCACCAATTACAAAGAACCACAACTCCATTGTCATCTACACGAACGGCATTGACCACCCACTAGTATTTTCGCAATCCCAAACATCCATGCCCACGGCGTGATTCGAACCCGCAACCTTTTGGCTGGAGAGCGGATATGCTAACCACTCGTCCAACCAGGCCAGATGTGTCTTGAAGTGACTTCTCAAGGAGTTAACAACAGCTTTAATTTACCTCTTTAACATGAGTCTTAGATTTTTCCAAGTTCCAAAGGAGTGGAAAGACGAGAAAATTGTCATCATCATCAAATTCTTGACATGTACTCTCAAGGGGTGTACAGGATATGATAGTACTACATGAAAAACTTACATTATCACTAACTTCCTATCTAGAGTTATCCTCCAAATCAATCTGTTACCTGTCAAGACACCAATATTATGAGATCTTATATTTCTGTCATGTAAGGCACTTTTTAACGTATCAATCCACCTATATCTTGGTCTTCCTCTGGATCTTTTCCCTGCAGACCTGGCAGAGAACACCTGTTTTGCCAGTCTTTCCTCTCTTGTTTAAGTGACCATACCACCTGAGATTAGCTCTGCTAACACAATCCTGGATGTTAACAGTGTCATGTTCTTTCCTAATATCCTCATTTGTAATATGATATTGCAATTGATGCCGTCTCTTCAGACCACTAATCTTTCTTAGGACTCTCGTATCTGTGGTCTCTAGTCTTTGGTCAAGTGGTTTATTTCTAACCTAGCTCTCAGATCCATAATTAAAGTTGATTTGAATGCTGTCTTATATACAGCTAATTTCTTATTCCATATAAATTTATTCAGTTGACTTCCTAACATGCCAGCTTTGTTAATTCTGTTGTCTGTTTCCATATTTAATTTACCATCTAAAAATTGTACTTAAGTAGCTGAAATGTTTTACTTGCTCTATAGGTTCTCCATTCACGATGCAGTTGATATTTTCCATGTTTCTGCCTATTTTCATTGTCTTTATTTTATTATTGCTGATTTCCATACCAAATTTATGGCAACAGTTATTCAGGGAATCTTGCAGACTTGTACTGGATTTATTTAAAAGTGTAGAGCTCTACTCCAATCATCAGGAATTCGTCCCTCTGTCCAGGCCTTCTGAACTATGCAGTGCAACCACTGTACAACTTTTATATCTCCATACTTGAGCATTTCTGGTCGAATATCATCTATTCCTGCTGCCTTCCCACATTTCAGGCTTTTGATGGCTTTTTCTACTTCAAGTATGGATATGTATTCCTGACTGCATGCCTGGTCAGTGTTTTTTACCACTGTGCTATCATCACTGCTTGTTTCATTTAGCAGTTTTTCAAAGTAATTACTCCATACTTCAAGGATATCTTTTTCTCCTGTTTTCATGTCTCCTTTATCATCTCTAATTCCCTTTACAGCACTCTTTCCTCCATTTCTGAGCTGCTTCAACATCCTCCAGAATATCTTGTTATCTTCTTGATATTTATTTTCTATGTTCTTGCCAAAGTCCTCCCATGACTTTTGTTTAGCCAGTTTTACATAGTGTTTAGCTTTCTTACATTTGTCTCTGTATTCTCTAAGAGCACAAGCTGACTTATTTGCCAGGAACCTTTGATATGCTCTCTTCTTTTCCTTCATTATCTCTTTAACTCCCTGTGTCCAATATGGAGTTCTAATTTTTCTATCCTAGCAGACAACCTCACCACATGCCTCTCTAGCTGAATTAATCAGTGTTTTCTTCAGGGTTTGCCAATGAATCTCCAAAGTTTGGTTCCTGCTATCAAACTCTTTCATTTTTTCTTGAATAATATCCGTGTATCTGAAATAATATTGAAATTGTATCTGAATAATATTTGTGTATCGTTTGGTCTACAATTCACATCTGAGAGTTGCTCAACTTTTATTCTCTTTAAAACTTTCTTATATGTTCTTTTCAATATGAAAGTCAGTTTTATCCTGCTGAAGAGACCAAATGGTGATCACTTTTCAATTTCAATTCCTCTGTACACTCTGGTGTCCTGCACCAGTTGGAAAACATTACTATCAACAATAAGATAGTCAATGAGACTTTTCTTATTCCTTGCCTCTTCTCTCCATGTGAATTTGTGCACATTTTTATATTGGAAAATTGTTAGTAATAACAAGTCCATGTCCTGAGCAGAAATCCAACAGGTATTTGCTATTATTATTAGCTTTGCTCTTTTCTCCAAATTTTCCCAAAATAATTTTGTATGTCTGACAATCATTTCCTACTCTGCTATTTAGATCCCCAACAAGGACTAACTTTTTCTTTTTTCATTGTGTCAGCTGATTTCTCTAAAGCCTCAAAAAATCTCTCCACTTCTACCTTAGTAGAACCTTCTGTGGGATCATAAGTCTCATTGTCCAGTTCCCCATTCTCATGTTTTCCCACATGAGAATGGGGAACATCACTTTACTTGAGACTGCCTGCCATTCAATAAGATTAGCCTCGTATTTAGTGTTGAATACTATGGCTACTCCTTTTCCTTGATTGTTGTTGTTGTTGTCTGCTTGCAACATTTTGTATTTATTGCTCAGAAAGGTCTCGCCAGTTTTTGTCTTTTTTGTTTCAGTCACCCCTATTATGTTGATCTGGTACTTATGTAATTCCTCAGCTAGCTCGATTTCTTTGCCATTCATGCTTCTTATGTGGATAGTACCGATCTTGAATTCTGGCGATGTTGAGTTGGGGTAAGTTTTAGGATTTGTTCCAGTAGGTAGCTGACTTTTTGCTGTTTGCCATGGTTTCCTGATGAAAACAACGGGGGGCCTTGTTTAACCGGGCGATTCCCCATCCGGCATGAAATTCTGTCATGTTGTACTATCATTTGAAATTTTGGCATAAGCCAATAAGAATACAATTTCGAATAAATTCCAGATTTTCAGCCTATCCTCATCTGTTCAATATGCAGGTAGATACCTAACAGGGTGCACCACAAGAAGGTGAGGATGGCTATGTGGAGGTCTCCTCTCAGTTATATAGCTTTGACCGTTAAGCACCCGTAAATCAACAATATCTGCAAGCAAATATTTACAACAACAACAAATCATCATCATCTCTGGATTAAAGGTTAGAGATGCACTAGGTTTGTCTCATGTTTGGGTGGTGGTTGTGCTTTATAGTCCTTTATCCAAGGGACATGGCTTGTGCATTTCTTCCTCTCTCATACATATCCTGTTGGTGTAATGGTGATGGCTCTTACGGATAGCACACACACACCTCTTGGCATCAGTTTTTTCCCTCCAGCTCATTGGATGACCAGTGTAAATCTCCTCCTATTATTCTACAAACTGTCCATAGTATTGTTTGACTTTCTGTTTTATTTCTTACCTGCTTTGTCTTTGTTTTCTTTATTTAATATTTGTGAATGGTCGACAGCCTCAACTATTGTCTGCTGCCATCTATCTATTTCTATCATCATCATCATCAAATTCCTGCCATGTACCCTCAAGGGGTGTACAGGATATGATAGTACTACATGAAAAATTTACATCATTACTAATTTCCTATCTACAATTTTCCTCCAAATCAGTCTGTTACTTGTGAAGACTCCAACACTATCAGATCTTATATTTCTATCGTCTAAGGCACTATATACTGTATCAATCCACCTATATCTTGGTCTTCCTTTGGGTTGTTTTACTGCCAACCTGGCAGAGAACACTTGTTTTGCTAATCTTTCCTCGCACATTCTGTTTAAGTGACCATACCACCTGAGATTAGCTCTGCTAACGTATTCCTCGATGCTGACAATGTCAAGTTCTTTCCTAATATCCTCGTTTTTAATATGATATTGCCATTGATGCCATCTGTTCATGCCTATAATCTTTCTCAGGACTCTCATATCTGTGGTCTTTAGTCTTTGTTCAAGTGTTTTACTTCTGACCCAGCTCTCAGATCCATAAGTTAAAACTGGCCTGAACGCTGTCTCGTATACAGCTAATTTATTGTTCTGACTAATTTCTCTCTTATCCCATATAAATTTATTCAATTGACTTCCCACCATACCAGCTTTGCTGATTCTGTTGTCTATTTCTATATTTAATTTACTATCTTCAGTAAAAATCATGCCTAAGTAGCTGAAATGTTTTACTTGTTCCACAGGTTTCTCCATTCACAACACAGTTGATATTTTCAATGATTCTGCCTATTTTCATTCTCTTTGTCTTTTTAATACTGACCTTCATACCATATCTATTACAACAGTTATTCAATTTAGTCAGAGAATCTTGCAGACGTAGCAGATTTATTTAGAAGTATAACATCATCCGCATAAAGCAAAGAGCTGACATTAACATCTCCAATTTTGATATCAGGTTTAATACCACATTCCTTCATAATGTGATCCATATAGATAATGAATAACAGAGGGGATAATGTACATCCTTGTCTCACACCAGATTTAACATTAAACCATCTTCCTGTACTTCCTTCAATTTTAAATGCTGACTTACAACTCAAATAAAGACTAGGTATTGCTTGATATAATGCCCCATTGACACCATATAACTGTAGCGTATTGAATAGCTTCTCTCTTGGCACCTTGTCATATGCCTTTTCCAAATCGACAAAACTTAAATACAGATCTTTGTTATATTCCCATGCTTTCTCGACTACTTGTAAAGTGAAGATCTGATACTGATAGCCTCTATCTGGCCTGAATCCAGCTTGTTCTTCAACAAGCTTTTCTTCCACAATTCTTCTCGACCGTTTCTCAAGTATACCTGCATAGATCTTGCCAGGAACACTCAGTAGGGAAATACCTCTGTAATTCTGACATTCAGTTTTATTTCCCTTTTTATATATGGGTACTATGAGAGCTCTACTCCAATCATCGGGAATTCGTCCCTCTGTCCAGGCTTTCTGAACTATGCAGTGCAGCCACTGTAACACTCTTATACCACCATACTTCAGCATTTCTGGTCGAATATCATCTACTCCTGCTGCCTTTCCACATTTCAAGCCTTTGATGGCATTTTCTACTTCAAGTATGGATATGTATTCCTGACTGCATGCCTGGTCAGTGTTTTTTTACCACTGTGCTGTCATCACAGCATGTTTCATTTAGCAGTTTTTCAAAGTAATTACTCCATAATTCAAGGATATCTTTTTCTCCCGTTTTCATGTCACGTATGTTATCTCTAACTCCTTTTACAGCACTCTTTCCTCCATTCTTAAGCTTCTTCAACAATCTCCAGAATATTTTGCCACCTTCTTGATATTTATTTTCTATATTCCTGCCAGTTCTACTATATCTTATTTCCCATGCTCTATTGTCTAATAATTTTATATGTTTTACGACTGTGCCAATAGACTATATATTGAGTGCAAGGTTATAAGATCTTAAATCAAAGACAAAGCAGATTTTGTTTGTATTCCCTGTTTATATTAATCCTTACTTGAAAGTAGTTGTGGCTTAATTATAAATCCCATAAACTTTTCTCTTATGCAGGATCAGTCCAATGTGTTCTCAAACTATTTAAGTCAAAAGGCAATATTTACAGAATTATTCACATATGTATACAATGTCATTACAATTCTCTTGATAGTCTCATTTCTTTCTAATCTAACCTTAGTTCTAAACTAATTCACAATCTAGCATAACTTTAACTGAATATAGGGCATACCTTGTTTAAGCCTTAATTAATATACATTATCTCATAAACACTTGACATACATTCTTGTTCAGTATTATAACTGCTTACAATTTTTGTTCAGCATGCTGTCTTTCACATTAACCTTTCATGTGTAAGTCTTCTTCTTATCTTTCTGCCAGCTCATTCCTGATTTTCCCACTAAATTTCTTCCTTGTCCGAGTTGGCTATTATTCCTTGCTGCATAAGACCCGTAATTTGGCGGCGATGTACAGCTCTTTCCTTTTGAGACAATTGACACAATACTTCTCACGTGGCGATGAACCCAAGCAGAAGACTCGGAATCTACAACGCTTTCCTGTAGATTTCTGGCGGACCCAGGTAAGAGAAGTTTTGAGAACCGACAAACTTCATCCTCTTTCAATTCCTGACAACAACTTTACATGATGGTGGACCCAGGTAACAGAAGGCTTAGAAAACTTTAAGACAATTTTCTTCTTATGACCTGCTTTATATATGCCCAGACATCCCTTTTGTGTCTTATGTGCCTTTTGAAAATGGTCACATATTGACCTTTGAACATGCTGACGTTATTCTTCGTACGTCTTTGGAATTCTCTATCCATGGTAATTCTTACAATTCTTCACTATAGTCACGTATCGACCTTTGGACATGATGACGTCATGCATTTTTGGAAATTTCCATCTATCACAATTCCTGGAATTCTTCACTATTGTTATAATTAGACTTACTGATTTAACATTAGTTAATATCATTACATGATGACGTCATGAGCGACATTATTTTAACAAAGGCTCATTACAAAATTATTACAAAAATTAACATTTCTCCAAAAACAAAAAACATGTACAAATGAACACGATAAGTTAAGAAGTCACATATCACGAGAGATTTTACAAAGGCTTATCTTTCTCAAAAAAATTTTTCTTTCTTTCTTTCTTTCCCATGCCCTCAGGAGATGACCTTCACCATTCTTAATATTATACTTAGTACCCTCCTTAGGACTAATTTTTTGCTCAGAAGTTGCCGGCTTAATTGAATTAAGTCATTTGTTTTCCTAATCCTATTAACAAATATTCTTGTCTTATAGGTTTTAAACTTATTTTGTGTTATATTCACGCTGGATTTTCCCCAGTTTTGTATCTTGGGTGTCTCATTTGCTTCATCTATTTTGGCATCTTGAATTTGTTCGCCCTCCTTTTGAGAATTTATTTGGACAACCTCTGTAATACTATCTTTATGACTTACAATCATACTTTCTTTTTGAAAGAACTTACATTTGGAATAATTTAGGGATAACTTATCTTCACCCACAGAATTTTCCAATTTTTCAGCATCATTTACTAGGTCTTCATTTAATCTTATTATATCGTCTTTTTTATCTTTATTTATTGTTTCCTTTTCAAGAGCCTC
The DNA here is from genome assembly GCF_054136105.1 of Typopeltis vanoorti. Classification (NCBI taxonomy): domain Eukaryota; kingdom Metazoa; phylum Arthropoda; class Arachnida; order Uropygi; family Thelyphonidae; genus Typopeltis; species Typopeltis vanoorti. Next base: position 105,941,121 of record NC_143558.1, read on the forward strand.
TTTCTGTTCTACTCTAGAGCACTCATTAGATTCCTGTGATGTGCAATCAGAGCGCTTATTTGGGTTATATTCTACCCCACAAAGAGAAATTGTGTCCTCGAAAAGGTTACAGGAAAACTAGCATTTCCTTAAAAAATCCAAGCCAAGAATTACTCGAATATTTGAATTTGAAGTTTCAGGGAGAATAATCAACTCTTGAGAAATGCTTAAGAGAAAACATGGAATGTTAAGCAACACATTCGTCTTCTTTGATGTGAAAATCTCCTTTTCAGAGATGCCTATCAGCCTGATTGGTTCACTTAATTTAACAATGTATTCTTCAGGAATTACTGAGATGTACATGTGCCATATATAGATAATATATAGATTCTGTATCTAACAGAATCTCACAAGGCACGTTCTCAATCAGACCTTGTAGGACTGTTAAAGGCTTCTCATGTGTTACCTCAACACTACTAAGTTGACTACACAAGTTGCAATTAAATATGCTAGTTTGGTTACTCGGTAAGTTGCTATTTACTAACACAATGTTTGAGTTACAACTTATTCCTTTTCTTTCCTTATAATCTAACTTTTTCCATCTATAACAGTACTTAGCTTTATGTCCTATTTTGTTACAGTTGTAGCAATTACTCAGAACTCTTTCCCTGCTCATAGTTTCACTAGACGATTTATCCGATGCATTACAAGAGTCATTGCTTTGAGCTCCTCTAACATTTTGATTAATCTCTCTTGCCCTTCTAGTATCAGTCTTTGTTGTTTCTCTTGATACCAATAAGTCTTCCTGGCACTGGCAGTATTCCTCTGATCATATTAAAAGCTTATGCTATGGAACTTGCATGCACCTCATATCATCTCAGCCATCTGGCTATTGCCTGTTTTCTCTGGCTTCAGTACTCTCAAAAATAGTTGATAAGATTGTCAATGGTCAGCTCAACTACTTCACTTGGAGACTCACCAGTTACTTAGTGATCACTGGTATGGATTCCATCATTCTTGTTCCACAGCAGATCTTCTGGCCAAGCTCTCCCACCTTTGGACACGGGACTCAAACTACCACCTTAGAGGAGTATTCCTTTCCTTCCTATCGTAAATGGATTGCCAGCATTCTCCCATTTGTTCCTTACAGATCATAGTTTCCTTTCATCAAATTTTTCAATGCTAGACTATTTAACTGCCATTAACTCCTTGCAACATCACTCCAAAACACACTACAATATATCATCAAGCCCTACAACGTAACTTCATGTTTATTCAATTCATTCAATTTCCTATTATACATCTGCTGCTGACTCACCATCAGTCACACGACTCTTCTCCCTTCACTCAGATAATATCACATTTGCTATGACATAGATAAATAAATATATAGATATAAATATAGATAAAAAAAAAATAAATAAATATAGGGAGTGCTTAAGGGTCAAAGCTGTATAACTGAGAGGAGACCTTCACATAGCCTTTAAAGGAATGCGGAGAACCCACCAGGGCTTCTGACCTAATGTCCAATCCTCACCTTCTCGTGGTGCACCCTGTTGGGTATCTACTTGGATACTGAACGGACGAGGATGGGCTGGCAATTTGGGATTTAGCCGACCAAATTGTATTCTTATTCGTTAAACCAAAATATAGAATGATGGTACAACATGACAAAATTTCATGCCGGCTGGGGCGTCGCCCGGTTAAACAAGGCCCCCGTTGTTTTCGCCAGGGAACCAGGGTGAACAGCGAAAAGTCAGCTACTGGAACAAATCTGAAAATAAACCCCAACCCAACATCACCAGAGTTAAAGATTGGTACTATCAATGTAAGAAGCCTGAATGGCAAAGAAATGGAGCTAGCTGAGGAATTAGATAAGTACCAGATCGACATAATAGGGGTGACTGAAACAAAAAAGACCAAAACTGGTGAGATCTTTCTGAGCAATAAATACAAAATGTTATATTCAGGCAATGACAATCAAGGAAAAGAAGGAGTAGCCATAGTATTCAACACAAAATACGAGGCTAATCTTCTTTAATGGCAGTCAGTCTCAAGTAGAGTAATATGGGCAAATATGAGAATGGGGAACTAGACAATGAGACTTATTTATGCCTATGGTCCCACAGAAGGTTCTACTAAGGTAGAAGTGGAGGAATTTTTTGAGGCTTTAGAAAAAGCAACTGACACAATGAAAAAGGAAAAGTTGGTCCTTGTTGGGGATCTAAATAGCAGAGTAGGAAATGATTGTGAGACATACAAAAATATTTTGGGAAAATTTGGAGAAAAGAGCAAAGCTAATAATAATGGCAAATATCTGTTGGATTTCTGCTCAGGATATGGACTGGTTATTGCTAACACCATGTTCCAACATAAAAATGTGCACAAATTCACATGGAGAGCAGAGGCTAGGAATAAGAAAAGTCTCATTGACTATGTTATTGTTGATAGTGATGTTTTCTCCCTGGTGCAGGACACCAGAGTGTACAGAGGATTTGAAATTGGAAGTCATCACTATTTAGTTTTGAGTAGGATAAAATTGAATTTCATATTGAAAAGAATAACATGTAAGAAAGATTTAAAGCGAATAAAAGTTGAGCAGCTCTCAGATGTGAGCTGTAGACTAAAATACACAAAGATTATTGAAGGAAAAATGAAAGAGTTTGAGAACAGGAATCAAACCTTGGAGATTCAGTGGCAAACTCTGAAGAAAACATTGATTGATTCTGCCAGAGAGGCATGTGGTGAGGTTGTTTGTAAGGATAAAAAAATCAGAACTCCCTGGTGGACACAGGAGGTTAAAGAGGCAGTAAAGGAAAAGAAGAAAGCATACCAAAAGTTCCTGTCAAATAAGTCAGCTTGTGCTATTAGAGAATATAGAGACAAATGCAAGAATGCTGAACACTGTGTAAAACTAGCTAAACAAAAATCATGGGAGGACTTTGGCAAGAATATAGAAAATAAATATCAAGAAGGTGGCAAAATATTCTGGAGGTTGTTGAAGAAGCTTAAGAATGGAGGAAAGAGTGCTATAAAAGGAATTAGAGATGATAAAGGTGAGATGAAAACGGGAGAAAAAGATATCCTTGAAGTATGGAGTAATTACTTTGAAAAACTGCTAAATGAAACAAGCAGTGATGATAGCACAGTGGTAAAAAACACTGACCAGGCATGCAGTCAGGAATACATATCCATACTTGAAGTGGAAAAAGCCATCAAAGGCTTGAAATGTGGAAAGGCAGCAGGAGTAGATGATATTCGACCAGAAATGCTGAAGTATGGTGGTATAAGAGTCTTACAGTGGCTGCACTGCATAGTTCAGAAAGCCTGGGCAGAGGGACGAATTCCCGATGATTGGAGTAGAGCTCTCATAGTACCCATATATAAAAAGTGAAATAAAACTGCATGTGGGAATTACAGAGGTATTTCCCTACTGAGTGTTCCTGGCAAGATCTATCCAAGAATACTTGAGAAACGGTTGAGAAAAATTGTGGAAGAAAAGCTTGGTGAAGAACAAGCTGGATTCAGGCCAAATAGAGGCTGTCAGGATCAGATCTTCACTTTACGACAAATAGTCGAGAAAGCATGGGAATATAACAAAGATCTGTATTTAAGTTTTGTCGATCTGGAAAAGGCATATGACAAGGTCCCAAGAGAGAAGCTATTCAATACGCTGCAGTTATATGGTGTCAATGGGACATTATATCAAGCAATACTTAGTATTTATTTGAGTTGTAAGTCAGCAGTTAGAATTGAAGGAAGTACAGGAAGATGGTTTAATGTTAAATCTGGCGTGAGACAAGGATGTACATTATCCCCTCTGTTATTCATTATCTATATAGATCACATTATGAAGGAAAGTGGTATTAAACATGATATCAAAATTGGAGATGTTAATGTCAGCTGTTTGCTTTATGCAGACGATGTTATACTTCTAAATAAATCCGCTACAAGTCTGCAAGATTCTCTGACTAAATTGAATAGCTCTTGTAATAGATATGGTATGAAGGTCAGCAATAAAAAGACAAAGACAATTAAAATAGGCAGAATCATTGAAAATGTCAACTGTGTTGTGAATGGAGAACCTGTGGAACAAGTAAAACATTTCAGCTATTTAGGCACGATTTTTACTGAAGATGGTAAATTAAATATAGAAATAGACAACAGTATGAGCAAAGCTGGTATGGTGGGAAGTCAATTGAATAAATTCATATGGAATAAGAGAGAAATTAGTCAGATCACTAAATTAGCTGTATACAAGACAGTGTTGAAACCAGTTTTAACTTATGGATCTGAGAACTAGATCCGAAGTAAAACACTTGACCAACGACTAGAGACTTCAGATATGAGAGTCCTGAGAAAGATTATAGGCGTGAACAGATGGCATCAATGGCAGTATCATATTAAAAACGAGGATATTAGGAAAGAACTTGACATTGTCAGCATCCAGGAATGCATTAGCAGAGCTAATCTCAGGTGGTATGGTCACTTAAACAGAATGGGCGAGGAAAGATTAGCAAAACAACTGTTCTCTGCCAGGTTGGCAGGAAAACGACCGAGAGGAAGACCAAGATATAGTGGATTGATACGGTACAAAGTGCTTTAGACGATAGAAATATAAGATCTGATAATATTGGAGTGTTGACAAGTAACAGACTGATTTGGAGGAAAATTGTAGATAGGAAATTAATAATGATGTAATTTTTTTCATGTAGTACTATCATATCCTGTACACCCGTTGAGGGTACATGCAGGAATTTGATGATGATGATGAATAAATATAGATAAAATATCTTTCTAAATTTCTCATTTAATATCTCAACTGTATTCTTCTTAGTGGGTATCATTCTTTTGCTAGCCATGTATCAAAAGAACGGATTATATTTGGATTATAATCTACCCCACAAAGAGAAATTGTGTCCTCGAAAAGGTTACACAATTTTTTTTTTTTTTTTGCTTCATTAGATAATTGCTGCTCATATTGCACCTACTTTTACTAAGAGAGTTGCCTTCATTTCCTGATCTTTGTACTCTTACAACTCATTATTATCACTCATCATGTGCTTCCTCTATAATGCTTTCTTCCAGATTGCACGCTTCATCTCTTTCACACCTACCTTATTTAATCTCTGACTTTTGGAATATATTTAAACATTGCGACTGCCAGATAACTCTTGCATAGGGTCCAAGCAGCATTGATATGCTTTCTATCCAATTCTTCATTTTACGATGTAGCTGCAAATTGTTCCTGAGCTCTTCATCCTACAATACAGCCAGTTGGTCAAAGAATGCATGCATTAACAAATAGTGTTGACCATTCATTCATGCTCTTCAGATTAGATGAGATAATGGATTTTTTTTAATTTTCTCATAACAGACTTCTTTATTCAGATATGAATTAGGAAAGTTTATTCACAGAGATGCACAAGTAGATGATGTACTGACATTCAGATCAGTTTTTTTTATTTTCTCAGGAAGTCCATTAGTAGTTAATAAGGAAAAGGAGTTGGAACTTATTAGAATGAAACTGAAACAGAAACAAGAGGTATGTTTTCTTTAAGTAAATTATGTCTTTTTTTCTGCTTTTTTTATTGATTTGAATTAGAAACTTTACTGAATTAGGAACTTTTATTTAATACTGTGTTGGATCTACTTTAGCCTGCACTACGGCACATATATGATTTGGCATAGATTCTACAGGGTTTTGGAATGCATCTGTGTCTACACCATTTTAGCTACTGTATTATTTTGCCAGCATTCACCAGACAGTTCTTTAACTAGGTCAGATTTGATGGAAGAGGATTTTGCTCCTTGATCTTTTTTTTTAACATCTCCCGTATATTTACAATGGGGTTCAGATGCAGTCTTTCTGGTGCCAGGGAAGATGGTGGAATAACTGTCATCTGCTGAATAAAAAGTCATCATTGCAGGATGGACTCAATCAGCAACAATGTTTAGATATTCTTTGGAGGACACCTGACTTTCAACAATATTATGGGACCCATTCTGTACTAATAGAACATGTCCCTCAGCATGACACCATCTCTAGAACCTTCAGTTGTGTTTATAAAGTGAACTGGGTTCATTGCTTCATGGAGCTTCTGCCAAACTCTCTGCTTACTGTTGGTACAGAACAAGGTGTACTGTGACTCGTCGGACCACAGGACAAAAGTCCTGTGGTCCGACAAGTCATGGTGACTGGACTCCGCTGTCCAGTTACGTTGTTCCTGACACCACAGTAGGCGACCTTTCTGTTTCGTCTACAGGTTCATTCCTATATGGAAACCACTGATTTTCAATTTCTTGTACGTAGTTCAGTGAGATATAGGACTGAAACAACTTTCATTAAATGCTTTAGTCAGTTGCTCCACACAAGAAATTCTGTTTGTCCATGCAAGCCTTCTCAAAAATGACAATCTTGTTTCTGATAGAGTAGCCAATCTTGAGGCATAACTGTGGTCTTAGGACCATAGACAACCAACGTGGGCTATTTTTCCACTGATTAAAACTCAGAGTATCTAACCTTTTCAGAAACCAGTCAGCTCTGCTGTTTTCAAAATCATGGCTCCAGCCAGTTGGGCATCCACAATCAGCCATTTTTTTTTCCTATTGCAGTCAGCACTGCTGATTATTACTGACCAGCAACAGTTGCCTAAAATACGTGGTGATGCACGTGAGCAAGTGTTATGCATATGCACTGTATAAGCGACATTTACACGCATCTCTTTCTAATTCACTTGCTGCTATTTTATTCATTATACATACACATGATATGTGTATAACGAACTACTAGAAAGTAGTGACTGAAGTCCCATGAGCACAGTGCCTTCCAGAAGAAAAACCTTCCACTGTAGCACACTATTCGCTATAAGAAACTACTCTTGCGGTTTCTATAAGTTAATTATAGTGAGAGTTGACTGTACTCTAGTAGATTGTGTGAAAACCATTCTAATTGAAAATGAAATATGGATATATACTTATTTAGCCTTATGTGTTAGTTATACATGTTCTTAAAGAACTTGAATGGTGTACTAACAAAACAGAAGTTTTATATATATATATATATATATACTAGCTGAGCCCTCCTGCTTCACTGAGGTGAACTTATACTGCCAGCAGTTCACTTCAGGATATTTACTCAAGTATTTAGTACTAGTGCTTTCATCGTGGTGTAGAATTGTGAGCATTTAACACTTCTTTGTAAACAACATTAGAAGTTTCATTATCCTTGACAAAAATAATTAAATTTCAGGACTGCTAACTCGGTAACATGCTATATATAACTGCCTGTGTCCAAAACATTCACCTCTTAAATCTAAACCTGCATAACTAAGGGTTTGTGCTTGGGCTTTATTAATTCTCATTGCAAAGCAAACTCTTATTGGAAATTGTAACCATTTGAAAGTATATGGATAGTCTGAATAAATGGAAGGTATCAGAGGAATGAAGACAATTTCTCCGATACCAGGACCTGTAAATATCACAGCTTCTATCATATTTGGTTTCAATGATTTTACTTGAAGCCTAGTTCTATTGCAAAGATTTGGGAGGTGCAAATTTTGGAGCAACATAACAGGACCACTCGTTTTCAATTTAATTTCATGACCAGGCCATCCAGGTGGATTAAGTAAATTTAAAAATTCCATACGAAAATTATCTGCATTCACAGGCGTATCTACTGATTTCTAAACACTGACGGATCCATTAACCCTATTAAGAACTCATTCATTATTGACATGACATCATTTCGAGGTGTGAGGATAGCTCTTTCCCCCTGAATCAAGAAGGTGACTTTTCTGTTATGTTCTCAATAGATAGGTAGACATTGCACAATAGTTCGTCTCTTTGCTGTACTATACCATTGCCATTTTTTAACATTTTTTGAGGAGCAGTAATGTGCGTTAGTCTCCATGTAGTTGAACACGCATTTGGTTTTAAGGTAGGCATTCACTTCATCCACCAGGATATGATGGGGAGTGTTTGTCAAAAATTACCAGAAATAAAACAGTTATTTCACCCATTCTTCGATTGTCTGATCTGATATCCCTCAGTATTCTGTCGATTGCTTCAACAGATGTTTTATGGGACATTGTACATTCATCCCAAACAATCAAAGAAACCTAAAATTTAACAATATCTGGCTACAGATAATAACAAAAGAACTTGATATTGCAATATCTAACAATACCTAAAAAAATTTTAACAACATCTGGCCACAAGATAGTGGCCAGATATTCTTAAACTGCAGTATGGGCCATGGAGGAAGGTAAAAAAAAAAAAAAATCACTGCTCCATAATCTGGAGGTATACATCGATGAAAATGCATAAACCATTTTTGGAACATCTTCTGTCTATTGGTGAAGGCATCATCAGAATCGGTGAATTTGTTCTAAGTGAACATCAAAAACAGACTTTGCTTTATATATATAGATTACAATTGTAAGAGAAAGCAGACCTTATTCCAAGAAACTTTAATAATTTCACTCTGTTTAGTCTCATATGCCTTGCTGCAGGAGTCAAGTGACTTATAGAACTTGTTCGTCATCGTAGCAAAATACCCACTAATAATTATAAAAACTACTATTAAACATAATAATGATAATAACGAAAGACCTTAATATCACAATATCTAACAATAGAATTTAATAATATCTAATAAATGTAATAATATCTGGCCACAAAATGGTGGTCAGATATTGTTATACTGCAGTACAGGCTGTGGAGGAAGGTAAAAAAAAAAAAAATCACTGCTCCATAATCTGGAGGTATACATCAATGAAAATGCACATAAACCATCTTTGGAACATCCTGTCTATTGGTGAAGATATCAAAATTGGCTAATTCATTCTCAAGTTATAAGCAAACATCAAAAATGGACTTTGCTTATACACACACACACACACACACACACACACACACACACACACACACACACACACACACACACACACACGGATCTCTTTTTATGCGGTTTTGAAGTTATGCAGTACATAACTTCAAAACTTATGTACTGTTGTACATAATGATCAGCGTGATGCAGCTCATTCTGGCATAACATGAGTAACGTGTAAGCAGTGAGCGTCCATGAAGTTTAATTTTGCATGTGAGTAAGTGTTTGTCTTTTCATTATCGTAAGTCTAAATTTTACTAATTTTTATTTTAAGGATTTCATTTGGCCCAATGGAGAAAGAAAAGCAATTTCTTTGGAATTGAAAATTGCAATTTTAGATCACTGAGCAAAAGGAGAGAGATCTATGGTGATTGGTAAACATTTTACTTTAGGCAAATCTACTGTAAGAGCAATTAAAAATAATGAAGTCGCAATAAGAAAATCTGTCATTTCTGCCACAAAACTAAGTGCCAAATTATCATTGTACTCAAGAGATGCTTTATTAGAAAAAACGGAATGAGCGCTCGTAATTTGGAATGCATAATTAACTCAAATAAAAATTCCTATAAGTGGTTATTTAATTAAATAAAAAGCTCTTCGGTTTTATGAACAGATGAAGCAATTAGAGCATCTACTTCCGCTTCCCAGTTGATAAAGTATTTTCGGCTAGCAAAGGATGGCTAACCGGGTTTTAAAAAGGAATGCATTTCATAACGTGAAGATTACAGGCAAGATTGCAGCAGCAGATGAAGAAGCAGCCAAAAATTTTCAAGAGATGTTAGTCAAAATTATTGAAGATTATGGATATTGTCTTGATCAAGTGTTTAACGCTGACGAAACAGGATTGTTTTGGAAGAAAATGCCTAGTCGAACTTGCATCACGAAGTCTGAGAAAAAGGCAGTGAGTTTAAATACCACCATACTTCAGCATTTCTGGTCGAATATCATCTACTCCTGCTGCCTTTCCACATTTCTAGCCTTTGATGGCTTTTTCTACTTCACGTATGGACATGTATTCCTGACTGCATGCCTGGTCAGTGTTTTTTACCACTGTGCTATCATCACTGCTTGTTTCATTTAGCAGTTTTTCAAAGTAATTACTCCATACTTCAAGGATATCTTTTTCTCCCGTTTTCATGTCACCTTTATCATCTCTAATTCCTTTTACAGCACTCTTTCCTCCATTCCAAAGCTTCTTCAACAACTTCCAGAATATTTTGCCAAAGTCCTCCCATGACTTTTGTTTAGCTAGTTTTACACAGTGTTTAGCATTCTTGCATTTGTCTCTATATTCTCTACGAGCACAAGCTGACTTATTTGACAGGAACTTTTGATATGCTTTCTTCTTTTCCTTCACTGCCTCTTTAACTTCCTGTGTCCACCAGGGAGTTCTGATTTTTTTTATCCTTACAAACAACCTCACCACATGCCTCTCTGGCAGAATCAATCAATGTTTTCTTCAGAGTTTGCCACTGAATCTCCAAGGTTTGATTCCTTTCTCAAATCTTTCATTTTTCCTTCAATAATCTTTGTTTATTTTAGTCTACTGTTCACATCTGAGAGCTGCTCAACTTTTATTCGCTTTAAAACTTTCTTACATGTCATTCTTTTCAATATGAAATTTAATTTTATCTTGCTCAAGACTAAATAGTTATCACTTCCAATTTCAAATCCTCTGTACACTCTGATGTCCTGCACCAGGGAGAAAACATCACTATCAACAATAACATAGTCAATGGGACTTTTCTTATTTCTAGCCTCTTCTCTCCATGTGAATTTGTGCACATTTTTATGTTGGAACATGGTGTTAGTAATAACCAGTCCAAGTCCTGAGCAGAAATCCAACAGATATTTGCCATTATTATTAACTTTGCTCTTTTCTCCAAATTTTCCCAAAATATTTTTGTATGTCTGACAATCATTTCCTACTCTGCTATTTAAATCCCCAACAAGGACCAACTTTTCCTTTTTCATTGTGTCAGTTGCTTTTTCTAAAGCCTCAAAAAATTCCTCCACTTCTACCTTAGTAGAACCTTCTGTGGGACCATAGGCACAAATAAGTCTCATTGTCCAGTTCCCCATTCTCATATTTGCCCATATTACTCTACTTGAGACTGCTTGCAATTCAAGAAGATTAACCTCATATTTTAAAGATTTATTAATTGTTGACAATGCACCAAGTCATCCTATATATGGACTCTACCTGTGTCCATATATAGTGTTTTTTCTGCCCAATACAACAAGCATTATTCAGCCATTAGATCAAGGCATAATTGCTACTTTTAAAAAATATTACGTTAAGCACACTTTTCAATTTATATTGGATGAACTAGGAAATGAATCATTAACAGTAACTGACATTTGGAAAAAATTTTCTATTTTGGACTGCTTAAATCATGTTGCTTCTGCGATTGCTGAAATAAGAACACAAACTTTAAATGCCTGCTGGAAAATTGCTTGGCCTGGATCTGTTGCAAACAGTGCAACTATTCAAATATCTACATTATCAGCTGAAATCATTACTTTGGCACATGAAATTTGTGGAGAAGGTTTTGATACATTTAGCCAGAATGATGTGGGTGAATTGCATGTGGATAATGCCTTAAGTGATGATGATATTATTGGATATCGATTAACTTTAGATATCGTAGAAGATCCAGAAAACGATAATGAAACTGAAGAGAAACCTGTCCCCCTCCCTGCAAATATAATTCGAGAAGGTCTTGAATTGTGCATTAAATTGGAAAATCATTTTCTTGTTAATGACACATTCTGAATGAGCCTTTAAATTCCAACATGAGCTGAAGAACTGTGTCTGTATATCGTGAGCTGTATAAAAAATTAGTAAAATCATCATCACAAAGTTTAATGACCGAACATTGTCAGAAGGAAAAAATTATTATTATTATTACCCCAAGACCTCATGGAGTCAAAGACTCATCTGGGAGGTCCTAAATCAGCACAGAACGAAGGTGAAGCTAATTCTGTTTGTGAAGAACCATTGCCTTTACCATACAGTTCTAAGGATGGAATACCAATAACGGTTATGACTCAATTCCTGTAGAGGAGTGATCTGAAAATAGGATCTTCTTGATGTTTCTGATGAAGAAATATGTGCAGAGCAAAGATCAGGAGGTGAGAGGTATGAAGCACATCCTGATCTGAAGGTGTGGTCACCTGGTTCCAATCAGAAAAATCATCCTTGCTTTTGATACTCCTAAGTCTTTAATATCTGTAGTAGCAGGGTATGTGAATTGTCTTGTACATCCCTAATTCACTAAGATGCTTCAAATTCCAGAAATATGGACATGTCCAAACTGCCTGTCAGAGCTCTGCCACCTGTGCCTGATGTGGTAGTAACGAGCATGGTAACCAGTCTTGCTCTGCCAAGAAAGCTAAATGTGTAAACTGTCAGGGAGGTTATTCAGCATGCTCCTGTGCATGTCAGAAGTGGAAAGATGAAAAAGAGATACAAAAGATAAAAACAGAACAAAATTATTGTATCGGGTTCTGAGATCCTTTTATGCTGAGAAGGGAGCAATTAAGACAGTGTCAACAGCAAATTAAATTTGTATGTCTATTCCACCATCTGATAATTTCACCTTACGTGAACTTTATGATTATGACTGCTTCTCTGTTGAGTGTATCAATCTTATGATGTATGACCTCAATCCAAAAAAATCATAGTAAGGTTATCACTTAAAAACAAACCACCAGTCCCTCCCACAGAAGAAATGGATACTTCAGTATACACTGAAAGTAAATTGACTTACTTAGTGATCTTGGCACATCCAATGATGTATTGGATATTTTTTCAGAGTAAGAGATGGACATTGGTCATCCATACTTCCCAAAATTGAATGAGAAATATAAACAGTCAACCTCCCAGGAATCAGACAAGTCCACAAAGCCTAGCAATAGGATAATTTTTGTTTCTGTCTGCAGGAAACATTTAAAACCCACTGTGGGCTCTACCTTCAGGAATGTCGTTCTTGTACGTAAGGACAAAAAACTGGAAATGGTCCTGCTCCTGGTGGAGTAATGTCTTCACATTAACCATGTCCTCCTACACGGATGTCCATGTGGAAGATGGACCAAGCTGACTTGAATACATTTTCCCATCTTGCAAAATTTAATACTGGAGCAGTCAGCCACACACCTATCAATTAAGCAGTGAAGTATGTAACAGATTCTGACATTGTAACAGATATTGTATCATCCATGAAGCAACTATAGTAGTTCCAAAAACATCATCCTGATTTTCACTCTATCCAAAACTAGGGTGCAAAGCAGTCAAAATAGATGAAGACATATCATGTGATATATTTCATAGATTCTACCACAACTTAATAGTATTAAAACGTGCTCAGGCCAAAACATGTCATGTGAGACATCAGAGTCAAAAACAATCATGGATCCAATTTACATCATCGATTAATCAAACTGGTGCAAAAATTGCATGGAATAAAATTGGAAGATGAAAGGTAGATAAAGAGCACGTTGTTTGTCTACTTTGGATCATAATGGGTGTATTGTTGCTGATCCCAAAAACTACACAGATATTTTGGGTGGAAACTTTGCCAGAATCTCAGCAGCAACAATTCCATACCTTCTGATTTTATAATATTGAAAGAGCTACAACAGAAACATCAGCTGAGCTTTTGTACCAAGGAGATAGAGCCATACAATTTGTTAAGAAGGAACTCAAAAGAGCTCTTCTCTTGTGACACCCTAGAGCAGTAGGTCCTGATGACATCTATTATGAGAGGATAAAACATCTCTCATCATCTTCTGTGGATCTCCTCTTCTATATAACAGTATTTACACGGGAAGAGTTCCTGGACTTGCAGCACAAGCCCATTGTCATTACTATCTAAAAACCAGGCAAGGATCTAGTACAGGTCAATGATTATTGTCCAATTGCTCTGACTAGCTGTCTTTTAAGAAATGATAAACACAAAGTTTCTCTGGTGTTTTGAGACACTTTCCTGAAACGAGAATGTGTGGCTTCATCGTTCTTTCACATGGAAAAGGCTTATGACACACAGCCTGGAGATATGGCATATTAAAAGAGCTGGTTAATCTTGGTATGAGGTACCTTCATGTTTTGATTAAAAACTTTCTATCCAGCCAAGTCTTTCAAGTCCTTGTGGAAAGAGCCATATCATAAAGAAGAAGAGGTAGTCCCTTAAGGCTCTGTCTTAAGTGTGATCCTCTTTGCTATTAAATTGAACTCAGTTACTGAACAGCTTCCTACCACAGTAGACAATTACCTTTATGTCCATGACTTCACAATTTACCGTCATTCCATCAATATGAGGATCATTGAGAAAACTTCAACAAGCAATCGATTGTCTCTCAATGGGTTCAGATTTTCTGCAGAAAAAACTTGTGGCTTCAGTGTTCTTTCATATGGAAAAGGCTTATGACACAGCTTGGAGATATGGCATATTTCAAGAGAAACGTTCATGTTTTGATTAAAAACTTTCTATCCAGCCAAGTCTTTCAACTCCTTGTGGAAAGAGCGTTATCTTGGCCATATCATAAAGAAGAGGTAGTCCCTTAAGGCTCTGTCTTAAGTGTGATCCTCTTTGCTATTAAATTGAACTCAGTTACTGAACAGCTTCCTACCACAATAGACAATTACCTTTTTGTCCATGGCTTCGCAATTTACTGTCATTCCTTCAATATAAGGATCATTGAGAAATAACTCTAACAAGCAATCAATTGTCTCATAGTGGATTCAGATTTTCTGCAGAAAAAACTCTATGTACACTTCTGCCAGAAACGTACTCTTCACCTTAATCCTGATTTAAGGATGGGACAAACCATTATCTCATTAGCATTCGAGGCCAGGTTCTTGAGACTCACCTTTGACAGAAAGCTAACATTCTTTACATACATTCATCATCTTTGGGTTATTTTTTCAAATGACACAGCCCTTGAAACAGCTAAGGAACCTTGCAACACCTTTTTTTTGGCTAATGGCTACAGCCCATATGAAATAGATAAAATATTGCATGAATCCCCTATCCTTCCAATCAACATATAGGATCAAATCAAAATCATTCCCAACCCATATGTTAAGGATACATCAGAAAAAAAAAAGCCAAAGTTCTCTGCAGATATGATCTGCATGCCACTTTCAAACCATTCATTCAGCTAGCTAACTTCATACGTTCTCCAAAAATCAACTGTATCCTCTTGAACAACCTGGAGTGTATAAAGTTCCTTATGTCTACAGTTTGGCCTACTTTGGAAAGAGTGATAGATCAGTTAACATCTGCCGTGAAGAACAAAAAAATTACATCTGTGATCATTGAAGTCAGGATTGGCAGACTATGATCTGGATACTTCTTCACACAGGATCGGAATAAGGAAAATATCTTTATTACATAGAAGTTGTTATAGGTCTGAGAGACTATTTTTTAGAATCAGCATCAGCTATGAAGCACTCTCCTAACCTCAACAAATCTGGTTGCATTAATTTACCAAAGATTTGGGAGACTATCCTGATAGCCTAACTTCTTTAAATTAACTTTGTGATTATCTGACCCATAGAGAGTGCCATGTGAGGACATTAGTTCTGTTGTCAGTTACAATTTAAATTGTTTTCATCAATTACCATTAGTTTTGTGCTGTGTGCCTATCACAGATTGTTCTCTGTTGATGCTGGTTAGAAAACCAGCAAAATATTAGTAAGTTTAATACATATTTTCCTCCCCTCCCTTGATGTTGTTTATACTGTAAAACATTATGGGGTTTTTAGTACTCATATAATCAGTTCCAAACTTGACGGTCTTAAAAAAAGGACCAAGTTGTTAATCCTGAAAAAATGGTTAGCAGAGAAATTTTTTCTTTATTTTGTCCTACAGCAGGTAGACTTTAGTGCAAAGATCTTATCAGAAATTTTACCCTACTTCAGAAAAAAATATTATTATTACATGACACCTCCAGGGAGTCCAGTGACTCATCATGTGAGGGCACCAACTCTACAACTCTCTACTCCCACCACTTAATTCATCAACTATAACGAATTGCAACTACAATCAATATCTACACTAACACCATCTACTGCCCACCACCACTAGTATTTTCACAGACAATCACAAACATCCATGCTCACAGTGGGATTTAAACCTGCACATATCTGGTCTCCAGCCTTTTGGCTGGAGACCAGATATGCTAACCACTCAGCCAACCAGGCTGGCTAAGTTTCCTTATATCCATGAGGAAAAAACCCTTGGAATAGACTCTGTTATCTTGACAGTTTTTCTAAATACTCCTTTCGTATCAATGAAGTGCCTTTTTACTCTCACAAGAAAAAAAAGTTTATCTTGTCTCCAGTATACTATGATGCATAATATATTTGACTATGCAAGATGAGAAAACATCGTTAAAAAAAAAAAAAAAAAAAAAAAAAACTTGAAAAAGATAGTGTTCTATCTTCAATCCGATTTATTGATTTGAAATAGATTGAGGAAAGATGAAAACAATAGTAAATCAAATTGCTAAAAGAATTCACTTTTTCCAAGACTGTATTACTGTTTTTCCTTTTACAAATGATATTATAGTCATCCTCCATCTAGATTTACATCTTTCAGTTATTCATTATTTGAAATAAAAACTTTTGGTATCTGATTCCATTTCTTAACTTTATACTCTTTCCAAAAAAAAAAAAAAAAAAAAACTGCTACTTTCAGTTTGGTTCCTGCTTGACAGTATTTGCATACACTATGAAGATATAGCTACTGGAAGCTATATAATGGCTATTTATAGCAGGAGTCTGCCATAATGGCAAACACCTGTTGGATTTCTGCTCAGGACATTGTAAAAATAATCATAATTAAAATTCTGAATATTTTTACGTATTGTTTATGTTAGTATGTTTATTAGTTTTGTTTTCATAACACGCATTGTCGGCACTTGTGATGTGCTCATTATGGAAATTGTTTTGCTAAAAGTGATATAAAGTAGTTAAAAAAATTTAATGTACTTACCGGATTTGAATAGTTGTGTTACTTTAAACAAATTTATTATGGTTTGAAATATTAAGTTGTGTTTTATGAGAACATTCTCTTGTTGCTAATGGAGACAAAGTGTCAACCATTATACATTACTTAGTTTCTCGCGTGCCACGGATTGCGCATGCTCGCCGAGAAGTTTGATGAGTGATTGACAGCTGACAAGAAAGCGTTCGGTATCTGAGTAACGGCTGTAAACAAGGGAGTGTTCGGGAAGGAATTTAGAACACACGCCGGCAGATATTTAGGTTCGGAGGAACTTAAGTTTTTTATGTGACAGTCGGAGGAAAATTAATAGTATATTCCAAAAAAGGAATCGTGGAACTATTAAATTTCAAAGTGGAATAAGTATTGATGAATAAAAGGAAAATATTGCTATATGCGTTTTAAACGGAATATTGGAGGAAACACTGATTGAAAGATTTATAGTAGATTCCGAAAAGGGAATCGTAGAACTGTAAGTTTTTTTATTGGAAGAGTTAAGACTGTCAATAAGCATTTAGTGAATAAAAGAAGAATTTCCTATTTACGTTCTAAAGGAATGTTCGAGAAAACTCTGATTGGGAAGTTTCATCTGTATTAAGGACGCCGGATCTGACTAATATTTCTACTGAAGAAAAGAGAAAGAATTAAGTCAGGAAGAATTAATGTGTGTTACATAAGTGATGAGAAAGGATCCTGTAAAAATGAAGAATAGAGTCTTATATCTATTGAAAAGGGCTTTGACAGAGAAAGAAACTGGCTATGAACATTTTGTGATTGTGCAAACAAAGTGTTGTTGCGTCCCATTTTATTATTTTTATTCTATCTAGTTATTTCCCCTTTATCTATGTTCAACTATTATCTACGCACGAGATATCACCAAAATTTTTACTAATGCTTAAGTTAATTCTCCCCTTAGTATCCCTAATATTTGTATTATGCTGCGCCTTTTGGGACATTTAGTTTAAGATATTATATACAAAAACAAGGAGAAAGAACTAAAATATGTCTGAAAGTGAAACTATGTTGCAGTCGTGACACTTTATCTCGTTTCTTAACACATTAATTTCCCGCGTGATTAGGTTTGTAATTTTTCGAGTGGTGCATTGGACAGCAATTTCAGACAACTGTTTTATCATTGGACAAAAGGTTTATTAAATTCCTTAACATGGTACAATTCAAATTTTAGTTCTTACTCAATTCAATTCTATACTAAATATTTACAAACTGACATTAGCTTATCATAAATAATTAAGCTATGATCCTATAATGGGTATTACGATCATGCTGCCATACACATTCAACACATAAATTCATTTGACACGGACATATAAGATTAATTCACACTATTTAACTATCCAAACTTAAGTAGATTAACTAAACTATTTACTGCACTGACACATAACTATGACATTTAAACTTTCTTATACAATATATTAGACATGCAAAATTCTCAGGACACTTAATTACTCATATAATATTAACATTAGTAAGCTTACTTTCATTATATTCTGTCATATACTAAAGTCCTAGTATTGTTTTCTTGGTCACTTCAACAGTTCAGTATTAGAATAATGATAACTAATACAGACGAATCTTAGTTAACACGAGATATATTTTACAGCACCTTTCTTTCTTGAATTTTTCATATGGGCCTCTACCTTTTTCTGATCGAACTATCTTGGTATAACCTCTCCGATAATCTGTTTCTCCTACGTTCCTTTTGGAATTGAGCTATGCTTACGCGGTCTTAACCTCTTGTAACTTAGGACACACTTTGAATCATCTATATAACGGCTGTACAACTCGCGACGTGGACATCGATTTCTTTACTTCTTTCCCTTTCTCGTAGTTGACACTGGAATTGAAACACAAAGAATATGCTTTCTTTTCTTTGACTATATGGCATTCCTCACTTCTTACATAGGAAGTACGGAATCGAAATCCCGCTCACTTTTGTTTCCATGTTGTGACGACGGAGATATAACCCTTATCTCGCCACTCAGGAAAACACCGTGAAATCCATACGAAAGAGCTCGCGAAGAACTCTCCTGGAACAGAACCAAAACCAAAAGCCAAAAAGAGTCTCCTCCTCCTGGGGGGGGGGGGTTCTAACCCTTTTATACCCTCTCTCCTAATGGCACCTTCTCTAACTTCCTTCCCCCCCCCCCTTTTTTTTTTTTTTTTTTTTTTTTTTTTTGACATACCAACCAATTAGGGTGGCGTTTTTCTGCCAAACGTCATTTGATCGGTGAGCCCATAACGAAGTATCAATCCGGGAATTGACCCAAAGCGATTGTCTGTTGTTTTTCTTGTGCTAGCCCCTAATTTAACCCCCTTTCCAAAATTTTTCTATGAATTTAATCTCTAGCCTCTCGCATACCATTTCTTATGACTAATCCTTTTCTGCCTTATTTAGTTAAATTTTCTCTTTTATATCATATTACAACAATAATATATTCTTTCTTTTTGTTAGTTAGTTCAACCAAACACCTTTATATTTTATTGGATGCAAGGATATTTCTTTTTCTTTTAAATAATTCATCTTTTAGCTTTAATGCAGGGTTTTTAATTTATTTGCTCTTCATGTCACACCATGATAACTGAGAATTTTACATTCTTAAGATATCAGGGTGTAACAGTGTTTAGTCTAGTCTTAAGTGTAAGTTTATTTATAAAAGGCCTTGGATCCAATTAATTTGTAGTTAGTTATGTAAAGTTGTTTGAAGTGTATATATATTGTTTTTTGTTTTATTAAATTTATTTTGTATTTTGGTCTTGAGTCAGTGATTATTTGGATTCTGAAAGAGTTAAGATCATTGCACCAATTGGAGTGAGCCCCTGTGCATATAACATATAGGTACACTCAGAATAAAAAAAGAATAATTCTTAGAAACAGAGATCATCACTGTGGTAGGATAAATATTAAGATAATATATACGAATATCTCTTCAATATAAAAAATCCACCAATTATTAACAACATGAACTGGTTATTACTAACACCATGTTCCAACATAAAAATGTGCACAAATTCACATTGAGAAGAGGCAAGGAATAAGAAAAGTCTCATTGACTATCTTATTGTTGATAGTAATGTTTTCCAACTGGTGCAGGATACCAGAGTGTACAGAGGATTTGAAATTGGAAGTTATCACTATTTAGTCTTGAGCAGGATAAAATTGAATTTCATATTGAAAAGAATAACATGTAAGAACATTTTAAAGCGAATAAAAGTTGAGCAGCTCTCCGATGTGAACTGTAGACTAAAATACAAATACTAAAATACAAAGATTATTGAAGAAAAAATAAGAGCTTGAGAACAGGGACCAAACCTTGGAGATTCAGTGGCAAGCATTGAAGAAAACCCTGATTGATTCAGCCAGAGAGGCATGTGGTGAGATTGTCTGCAAGGATAGAAAAATCACAACTCCATGGTGGAGTACACAGGAAGTTAAAGAGGAAGTGAAGGAAAGTAAGAAAGCATATCAAAAGTTCCTGCAAATAAGTCAGCTTGTGCTCTTAGAGAATACAGAGACAAATGTAAAAAAGCTAAACAAAAGTCATGGGAAGACTTTGGTAAGAACATAGAAAATAAATATCAAGAAGGTGGCAAGGTATTCTGTTCTAGAGGTTGTTGAAGAAGTTCAGAAATGGTGGAAAGAGTTGTAAAAGGAATTAGAGATGATAAAGGTGACATAAAAATAGGAGAAAAATATATCCTTGAAGTATGGAGTAATTACTTTGAAAAATTGCTAAATGAAACAAGCAGTGATAGCACAGTGATATAAAAAAAAAAAAAAAAAAAAAAAAAAAAACTCAACAGGCATACAGTCAGGAATACATAGTAGATGATATTTGACCAGAAATGCTGAAGTATAATAGTGGTATAAAAGTCTTACAGGGGCTGCACGGCATAGTTCAGAGGGCCGAATTCCCGATGATTGTAGTAGGGCTCTCATAGTACCATATATACAAAAGTAAATAAAACTGAACGTGAGAATTACAGAGGCATTTCATAGATCCTAGCAAGATCTATGCAAGTATACTTGAGAAAAGGTTGAGAAGAATTGTGGAAGAAAAGCTTGGTGAAGAACAAGCTGGATTTAGACCAAATAGAGGCTGTCAGGATCAGATCTTCACTTTATGAAAAATAGTTGAGAAATCATGGGAATATAACAAAAATCTGTATTTAAGTTTTGTTGATCTGAAAAAGGCAAATGACAAGGTGCCAAGAGAGAAGCTATTCAATACTCTACAGTTATATGGTGTCACTGGGGCATTATATCAAGCAATATTTAGTCTTTATTTGAGTTCTAAGTCAGCAGTTAGAATTGAAGGAAGTACATGAAGATAGTTTAATGTTAAATCTGGTGTGAGACAAGGATGTACATTATCCCCTCTGTTATTCAATATCTATATGGATCACATTATGAAGTAAAGTGGTATTAAACATGATATCAAAATTGCAGATGTTAATGTCATCTCTTTGCTTTATGCAGACTATGTTATACTTCTAAATAAATCCGCTACGAGTCTGCAAGATTCCCTGACTAAATTGAATAACTTATAATGGATATGGTATGAAGGTGTGCAGTAAAAAGACAAAGACAGTGAAGATAGGCAGAATCATTGAAAAATGTCAACTGCATTGTGAACGGAGAACCTGTGGAACAAGTAAAACATTTCAGCTACTTAGGCATGATTTTTAGAGGAGGTTGTAAATTAAATATGGAAATAGACAAAAGAATCAACAAAGCTGCCATGGTAGGAAGTCAATTGAATAAATTCATATGGAATAAGAGAGAAATTAGTCAGAACACTAAATTAGCTGTATACAAGACAGTGTTCAAATCAGTTTTAACTTATGGATCTGAAAGCTGGGTCAGAAGTAAAACACTTGACCAAAGACTAGAGACCACAAATATGAGAGTCCTGAGAAAGTTTATAGGCATGAACTGATGGCATCAATGGCAATATCATATTAAAAACGATTATATTAGGAAAGAACTTGACATTGTCTGCATCCAGGAATGCGTTAGCAGAGCTAATCTCAGAATGGGCAAGGAAAGATTAGCAAAACAATTGTTCTCTGCCAGGTTGATTGGAAAATGATCCAGAGGAAGACCAAGATATAGGTGGATTGATACGTTGCAAAGTGCCTTAAATGGTAGAAGTATAAGATCTGATAATGTTGGCGCCTTGACAAGTAACAGACTGATTTGGAGGAAAATTGCAGATAGGAAGTTAGTAATGATGTAAATTTTTCATGTAGTACTATGGTATCCTGTACACCCCTTGAGGGTACTTGGCAGGAATTATTTGATGATGTCTGCTATTTATTAGCGCTTGTTTGCATGTTACTGATTTCATTTAGTATATGGATGTGTTAATATTTTTATCTCGCAATGTGATATTTCTGATGTTTACCATAGTTTAATAGCTATTTTAAATTCAAAATTGTAATTCTTATATTATTAGTAATGTCATTATTTATTATCTTTTTTGACATAAACTGTAACAATCCTACTGACTGTTTAATCACTTGCACATTCACATGCTTTCCATGTAATGGGTGCAAATGAAAGATGAGAAAGAAGGCTATTGACATTTTTCTTGTAGAATTGGACTTGTAGTTCTAGGAAACTCTTCATAAGGAAGCCTGTTCCAAAGGACAGAGTAGATGGATTAAATGAGGAGAAGCAGGTTTATTGTGCTTGCAGTTGTATTGTAATGAGGTGTGAGGTAGCTGCTGTTCCTGTTTCGGCAGGTTCAGTGGAAAGTAAAGGAATTATAGTTGCCAGTTCAGTGGAACAGTGGTTGTGAAAGTACTTGTAAGAATGACTCAGAGCTGAAACAGTCCATCTGTGAGATAGAGGTTGAAGCGAGTCAGTGCGGGAAGATCATATATCAGCTGAATTGCCCTCCTTTTGACAGCATCATCAACAACCATGGGTCCAATGCCCGTAGGTGTCTGATGCCATCTTGATATGATTCTTCCATTGCATTCTATTTTGTGCAAGATGACTCTTTGTGTATAGAGTTTCTGCACTGTTTGATGTCATCGCCCCCATTCTCTGTTTGGTCTTCCTCTTTTGTTCTTTCCTTCAATCATCCCAAACAGCAACATTTTTAATTTTCTCTCATCATTCATTCTACATATATGGCCAAATAGACATAGTTTCCTTATGATTATTTTCTGGATCAGGTTTTCTTTTGGTTGTATTCGTCTGTAGATTTCTTCATTGTTCACTTTCTGTATCCAGCTTATTCTCAAGATCTTTCTATAGCACTTTCTCTCAAATGCCAATATCCTCCTTTCAGATTCTCTCAGGAGTACCCAGGCTTTGCATCCATAGAGCATGCTGCTGAAGATACAGGTTTATACAATGCGCCGTTAAGTTTGCATCTTTATAGCTCAGTTCTTCCATATTTTGTCCATGGCTTATAAAATAGTTGTTGCTCTGACTATTCACTATTCTAATTTTTATCTCTTTTTTGGGGTCCAAGTCGTGCGTCATATGGCATCCAAGATATGTTAAGTCTTCCACATTTTCCAGTTGAAATCTGTCTATCGTAACTCTGTTCAGTAACTCCTGTTGTCCGAATGTCATTGTTTTAGTTTTTTCAAAGTTGACATTTAGCCCATATCTTTTTTCTTCTGTGTATAGTGTTTGCAATGTCTATTCCAGCCTTGCTGCATCTTCTTCAATCAGGACGATGTCATCTGCAAAGCAGAGGTAGTTTATTCTCATGCCATTTATTGAAATGCATCCACCTTCTTCTTTAATTTTATCTAGTGTTCTTCCCAGAAGTGTGATGAAGATGATTGGTGATATTGGGTCCCCTTGTTTTGTGCCTTGACTAGTGGCAAACCAATCTCCAATCTCACATGCTATTCTGATTTTTGCTTGTGCTTGGCTGTTTATATCTTTCAGCAGGCGGATCAATTTATTGTCCACACCATAGGATTCCAAGACAGCACCAAAACTTTTTTTTAGATATGTTTTGGGAGTTGTACAGAATTATTAGCTAGATTGGTGAAAAGCTTCATCTTAATTAGAAAAGAATGCTTAGTTTTTTAGAGGCTGAGGAAGTTATTCATATGATATGTTTATGCTAGGAGAGACTGTAGGTAAATGTCAACCCAAGTGAAATCTGATTTTATTTGGTAATTTATCTGTTATTGAGGATTAATTGAGCTGAGATCCTTTAGCAAGAATAATGACACGGCTGTGTTTTGGTGGCATCAAAGGTGGCCAGGTTATCTCCGTTGAATGATGGTTTGCAGACGATTTTGAAGCTTGGGATGTTTGAACTCTGTATGATATGTCAAGTGAGTAGAATGAATGGAGTGTATGTACTATCATCAGCAACATTGTGGATAGGATTAGTGGTGATTGAGAATATAACCAGGTTTTCACTCATATATATATATATTTTTTTTATTTATACTAGAGGTATTTATTAACATGTTTTGCTATCTGTATAGCTAAGAGAATCTTCAGGAGTTTTTGCTTAACATAAGTAAAAAACTGACAAAAAAGTTTTCCCATTGCTGCTAATATCTATAAATTGAAAAGACTGGAATGATGGTTGAATCACGAGTATCATTATGCATGTTGCATGCAGTTTCTACATTGTTGTGTAAACTCTGTATGTGATTGCTGGCATAGGAGAGATCATCACTGTTACACATAGTAATTAATGGCTTCCAAGTGTCACGAAGAATAATTTCTTAGTTTCTATTTAGTGTTTCTTTTGAGCACATCATCTCGGAGGACTCCTTGAACAACCTTTTGGTTATTTTTATGTTGAGGAAATATATATCTAAAAATATATATGTGTCTAGCATAAATAAAAACCATACACGACTTAAAACTCTCAGTTATCTATTATTCAAGCCAATCTACTCATAGTGAATTGCACACAAATGAGGGTATATCTTTACGTATGGGAGAAAGAGGGTAGGTGATAAACCAGAGCCCTGATACACTGCTGCATTTATGGAGAGGTTCAAAGAGAATAAGCTGTCCACCATGACTTACAGTGAATAGAGAGAGAGAGCCTTTTTTCCCCTCCCTGCTTGACATATGAACCTAGTTCTTATTACATTACCCTAAAAAAAAAGAAAGTATATTCAAACTCATGAAGTCTAGCATGAATAAAACAAATGTGTGTGTGTGTGTGTGTGTGTGTGTGTGTGTGTGTGTGTGTGTGTGTCTTTTGTTTAAAAAAACAAACAGATTTTTACTTGTTATTTCTTAGAAGTGTATCTGTTTTTCTGCCTCTCCCTTTCCAGTTTCATGTTTTCTGTAATTTTGAATGTCAGAAAGAATGTTTTTTTACTTATGAACCAAAAGCTGCATTTTCTTAATTTTATTATGTTTATCTTATTCACATCAAAATATATCTCGTAGATTATTCAGTCATGCTTATCACAAAGCTTAGTCACTATTACTTTTTAAAGAATTGGGTTTGATATTTTCACTTTAGTTGATAACCATGCTTTGGATTTGTTAATGTATCTTATCTGTTAAATTTTCTACGTGTTTGTAATTATCAATGTAATAATTACTGTCTCTATCTTTCTCTCCCCTACCTGTTTTTTTTTATTTATTTTTTTTTTATTTCAGGTCACTTTGGAAATGCCATCAAAGATTGTTAATGAATATTACACTCCAGAAGAAATGGTCAGTGTTATATGCATTGTTAAACTATAGTGAATTTTTTTTTTTTCCTTTATAATTGCAAGCTGATTTATCCAGAGCCACTTGATACTATAGTCATCATTTGATAATTATTACACTTTTAAATAAGATAGTAGTTAAATAGAGAATTGTTATGTTAATGATGTTTGCACATTGATTCTTTGTTGTTTGCTGTTCAAGAAGATAGAAGATAATATAAAAATTCGTTGGTTTTGTGTTTTGTCTTGCTGAGTAGAACTCATGTCGATTGAAAACTGCAGAAAAAATGAGTTCTCAATTCTGTGTTTTCATTCTATTAAATGTCTAATATGAGAAATTTATTGGCATATTCAGTGCATTATAGAGAGATAGCATGCAGGAGAACAACAGAATGTTATTGTTCTTTTGCCATGAAAGTTTCACATAACTGTTACATACTAAGCATTTTTTAAAACACTGAAATATAAAATTAAATAATTCAAAAAACTCAGAAAATTGTAAAACATGAATGTTAAACTTGTTGAAGTAAAATGAAAAAGCTAAATTTCTCTAACTCTAGAAATATGGAAGTATTTTTAGCTATAGAATTCAGAATAAATGTAAAAACAGTTGGGCAGATGACATTGATTTATTTATTTAAGCAACCAGAACAGACAGTGGTATACCAAGGATTATTGATATCTATATACAAGATAACTTTGATTGCTCTCTTGTTTAACATTAAATATTTATTTCTTTAAATTACAATTGTGGTCTTCTCCTTTAAAAAAAAAAAGAAAGAAAAAAGTCTACTGTGTTCTGCTCCTAAAAAAAACAAAAGGAGCAGAACACAGTCTTGGCCTTCCATCCTATCTTTTCTCCTGCTTCTCCAAATAGAATATCCCTGCATTAAAAGAAAAAAAATAGAAAGTTTAGAAGTCAATAGATTGTATTTCAGCTGATAAATAATAGGAGAAAAGGAGATACAGTGATCTTTCAGTTATCTCAGTAACTCAGACCATGATCTTTTTCAAGTTTCTTCTCACATCAAAGGCACATCCAATCCCAACCTCATGTCCTTTAACACTACAAGGATGTTAGAAGTGGGATGACCTCTTAATTTTCTGCTTCCACTCTTCTGATCTCACATAAAGATACTTCTGTATGCATCGGTCCATCTAGATCTTGTTCTTCCTCTGGGTCTTTTCCCCTTGATCCTGTCAAAGATTAGCTCTACTCACACATCCCTAAATGCTACTGGTGTCTAGTTTAATTCAGATATCTTCATTTTTAATATGATTCTTCCATTGGGGCCATCCGATCATTACCCATTACTTTTTCCCCTTACTCCTATATCTCTGATTTCCTTCCTTTTTAATCAACTTTTATTTTTAACCCTTTTCTCAGATCAGCTTAAAATTGGTTTATATATAGATATTTCGTTGTTTGGAATAATTCCTCTCTTATTCTGTATAAATTTATTCATTTGATATCCTAACATAACTGCTTTGTGAATTCTGTTATCGATTTCTATATTTAATTTGCCAACTTCACTAAAAATTTTGCTTATCATCAAATGAATTTCCTGATAAGTACCTTCAAGGGATGTTCAGACTGCTATGACAGTACACCATGATTAAGATTACATTATTATTAATCTATCAAGAATTTTCCTCCAAGTTAGTCTAATACTTGTCAGCATTCCAATATTGTCAACTCTAACATTTTGTGCTGCTAAAGCACTTTTGACTAAATCAATCCACCTAGACTTTGGTCTTCCTCTGAGTCTCTTTACTGTCATTTTAGCATCAAACCTGTTTTGCTAACCTTTTTCACTCATTCCGTTTAAGTGCCTTAGATTAGCTCTATTCACAAATTCTTGAATTTGTGAATAGAGCTAATCTATCGTTTTTAATGTTTCTGCTATTAATCCATTTGTTCACTTTCCAAATTTTTCTCAGAACTCCTCACATCTGTAGTCTCTAATCTTTGATCAACTATTTTATTTGTAACTCAGCTCTCAGATCCATAACTTAAAATTGTTTGAGCACAGTCTTCTATACGGATAGTCGGATATTTTGGCAGATTTTTCTCTTATTCCATATAATTCATTTGGCTGGATTAGCTTTGCTTATTCAGTTATTTATTTGCCATATTCATTAAAAACTGTGCCTAAATACCTGAAATGTTTTGCTTGTTCTGTAGGTTCTCTATTCAAAATGCAGCTGAAGTTTTCTATGTCCTTCCTATTTTCATAATTTCATCATCATCATCAAATTCCTGCCATGTACCCTCAAGGGGTGTACAGGATATGACAGTACTACATGAAAAAATTACATCATTACTAACTTCCTATCTACAATTTTCCTCCAAATCAGTCTGTTACTTGTCAAGACTCCAACATTATCAGATCTTATATTTCTATCGTCTAAGGCACTTTGTACCGTATCAATCCACCTATATCTTGGTCTTCCTCTGGGTTGTTTTCCTGCCAACCTGGCAGAGAACACTTGTTTTGCTAATCTTTCCTCTCCCATTCTATTTAAGTGACCATACCATCTGAGATTAGCTCTGCTAACACATTCCTGGATGCTGACAATGTCAAGTTCTTTCCTAATATCCTCATTTTTAATATGATATTGCCATTGATGCCATCTGTTCATGCCTCTAATCTTTCTCAGGACTCTCATATCTGCGGTCTCTAGTCTTTGGTCAAGTGTTTTACTTCTGACCCAGCTCTCAGATCCATAAGTTAAAATTGGTTTGAACACAGTCTTGTATACAGCTAATTTAGTGTTCCGACTAATTTCTTTCTTATTCCATATGAATTTATTCAATTGACTTCCAACCATACCAGCTTTGCTGATTCTGTTGTCTATTTCTATATTTAGTTTACCATCTTCAGTAAAAATTGTGCCTAAGTAGCTGAAATGTTTTACTTGTTCCACAGGTTCTCCATTCACAACACAGTTGACATTTTCAATGATTCTGCCTATTTTCATTGTCTTTGTCTTTTTATTGCTGACCTTCATACCATATCTATTACAACAGCTATTCAATTTAGTCAGAGAATCTTGCAGACTTGTAGCGGATTTATTTAGAAGTATAACATCATCCGCATAAAGCAAAGAGCTGACATTAACATCTCCAATTTTGATATCAGGTTTAATACCACATTCCTTCATAATGTGATCCATATAGATAATGAATAACAGAGGGGATAATGTACATCCTTGTCTCACAACAGATTTAATA
The DNA here is from genome assembly GCF_054136105.1 of Typopeltis vanoorti. Taxonomy (NCBI): domain Eukaryota; kingdom Metazoa; phylum Arthropoda; class Arachnida; order Uropygi; family Thelyphonidae; genus Typopeltis; species Typopeltis vanoorti. Next base: position 105,969,919 of record NC_143558.1, read on the forward strand.
TTAAACCATCTTCCTGTACTTCCTTCAATTCTAACTGCTGACTCACAACTCAAATAAAGACTAAGTATTGCTTGATATAATGCCCCATTGACACCATATAACTGCAGCGTATTGAATAGCTTCTCTCTTGGCACCTTGTCATATGCCTTTTCCAAATCGACAAAACTTAAATACAGATCTTTGTTATATTCCCATGCTTTCTCGACTATTTGTCGTAAAGTGAAGATCTGATCCTGACAGCCTCTATTTGGCCTAAATCCAGCTTGTTCTTCACCAAGCTTTTCTTCCACAATTCTTCTCAACCGTTTCTCAAGTATACTTGCATAGATCTTGCCAGGAACACTCAGTAGGGAAATACCTCTGTAATTCTCACATTCAGTTTTATTTCCCTTTTTATATATGGGTACTATGAGAGCTCTGCTCCAATCATCGGGAATTCGTCCCTCTGTCCAGGCTTTCTGAACTATGCAGTGCAGCCACTGTAAGACTCTTATACCACCATACTTCAGCATTTCTGGTCGAATATCATCTACTCCTGCTGCCTTTCCACATTTCAAGCCTTTGATGGCTTTTTCTACTTCAAGTATGGATATGTATTCCTGACTGCATGTCTGGTCAGTGTTTTTTATCACTGTGCTGTCATCACTGCTTGTTTCATTTAGCAGTTTGGTATTTTTATTGCTGATTTTCATGCCAAATCTTTTACAACCGTTGTGCCATTTAGTTAAGTAAACCATGGAGACTTGTAATGGATGTGTTTAGGAGTACATCATCATCTGCTTGAAGTAACGGACTAAGTTTGATATCTCTGATTCTGATATCATGCTTAGTGCCACTTTCATTCATAATGTGATCCATATAGATGATGAATAAGAGTGAGGATAATATGCATCCTTTTCTTATCCCTGATTTTACATCAAACTATTGTATTTCCTTCATCTCTAACTGCTGATTTACAACTTTAATATAGACCATGTGTTGCTCTTTCTAGTGTTCCATTTACTCCATATAATTTGTAGCTTTTTCAAAATCTTTTCTCTGGGCACCTTGTCATATGCCTTTTCCAATCTAACAAAACTTAAGTATAGTTCATTTCATATTCCCATGATTAAAATAAAGAAAGAAAATTCCATATTCCCATGATTTCTCACCTATTTGTCATAAAGTGAAAATCTGATTTTGACAAGTTCTATTTAGCATGAACCCAGTTTGTTCTTCAAGTTTCTCTTCCACATTTTCGTCAGCCTCTTCTGAAGCATGCTTGTATAAATATAAATTTTACCTGAAACAATGAGAAATTCCTATATAATTTTCACATTCAGCTTTATTCCTTTATATATATATATATATATATATATATATATATATACACAGGTAACCCTTGTATAACGCGGTCTACAAATTGTAGTATTCCTTCTTGAATGTGGTTTCGATATAAGACGGTCTACAAACTGTAGTAACCCTTTATCTTTTCATATATTTTTCAACGCTTGACTTACAAATCAAATTTTATCTTCGTTAAATTTGCGTCTGCCCGTATCACGCATGTAGTTATAAGTAACGAATTTATATTAGGGGAAATACCGTTTAGCACACATATACGTCAATTGTTTACCATATAAAGTGCTTATTGTTGAAAATCTTCATTCTCTGCCAGGAAAGCACATTAAAAATCATAAGTGTGTTAATCTCAAGCTGAATACTTTATTTTTTGGTGCGTTACATATAATATGTATGTAATGCTTTTGTTAAGATAAGTACCAGATCGACATAATAGGGGTGATTGAAACAAAAAAGACAAATCGGTGAGAACTTTCTGAGCAATAAATACAAAATGTTATATTAAGGCAATGACAATCAAGGAAAAGAAGGAGTAGCCATAGTATTCAACACAAAATACGATTTTAAATCTTCTTAAATGGCAGTCAGTCTCAAGTAGAGTAATGTGGGCAAATATGAGAATGGGGAACTGGACAATGAGACTTATTTGTGCCTATGGTCCCACAGAAGGTTCTACTAAGGTAGAAGTGGAGGAATTTTTTGAGTCTTTAGAAAAAGCAACTGACACAATGAAAAAAGTAAAAGTTGGTCCTTGTTGAGGATCTAAATAGCAGAATAGGAAATGATTGTGAGACATACAAAAATATTTTGGGAAAATTTGGAGAAAAGAGCAAAGCTAATAATAATGGCAAATATCTGTTGGATTTCTGCTCAGGACATGGACTGGTTATTACTAACACCATGTTCCAACATAAAAATGTGCACAAATTCACATGGAGAGAAGAGGCTAGAAATAAGAAAAGTCCCATTGACTATGTTATTGTTGATAGCCATGTTTTCTCCATGGTGCAGGACACCAGCATGTACAGAGGATTTGGAATTGGAAGTGATCACTATTTAGTCTTCAGCAGGATAAAATTGAATTTCATATTGAAAAGAATAACATGTAAGAAAGTTTTAAAGTGAGTAAAAGTTGAGCAGCTCTCAGATGTGAACTGTAGACTAAAATAAACAAAGATTATTGAAGGAAAAATGAAAGATTTGAGAACAGGATCAAACCTTGGAGATTCAGTGGCAAACTCTGAAGAAAACATTGATTGACTCTGCCAGAGAGGCATGTGGTGAGGTTGTCTGCAAGGATAAAAAATCAGAACTCCCTGGTGGACACAGAAAGTTAAAGAGGCAGTGAAGGAAAAGAAGAAAGCATATCAAAAGTTCCTGGCAAATAAGTCAGCTTGTGCTCTTGGAGAATACAGAGACAAATGCAAGAATGCTAAACACTGTGTAAACTAGCTAAACAAAAGTCATGGGAGGACTTTGGCAAGAATATAGAAAATAAATATCAAGAAGGTGGTAAAATATTTTGGAGGTTGTTGAAGAAGCTTCGGAATGGAGGAAAGAGTGCTGTAAAAGGAGTGAGAGATGATAAAGGTGACATGAAAATGGGAGAAAAATATATCCTTGAATTATGAAGTAATTACTTTGAAAAACTGCTAAATGAAACAAGCAGTGATGACAGCACAGTGGTAAAAAAAAACACTGACCAAGCATGCAGGCAGGAATACATATCCATACTTGAAATAGAAAAAGCCATCAAACGCTTGAAATGTGGAAAGGTAGCAGGAGTAGATGATATTCGACCAGTAATGCTGAAGTATGGTGGTATAAGAGTCTTACAGTGGCTGCACTGCATAGCTCAGAAAACCTGGACAGAGGAATCCCGATGATTGGAGTAGAGCTCTCATAGTACCCATATATAAAAAGGGAAATAAAACTGAATGTCAGAATTACAGAGGTATTTCCCTACTGAGTGTTCCTATCAAGATCTATGCAAGTATACTTGAGAAACGGTTGAGAAGAATTGTGGAAGAAAAGCTGGGTGAAGAACAAGCTGGATTCAGGCCAGATAGAGGCTGTCAGAATCAGATTTTCACTTTACAACAAATAGTCGAGAAAGCATGGGAATATAACAGAGATCTGTATTTAAGTTTTGTTGATTTGGAAAATGCATATGACAAGGTGCCAAGAGAGAAGTTATTCAATATGCTACAGTTATATGGTGTCAATGGGGAATTATATCAAGCAGTACTTAGTCTTTATTTGAGTTGTAAGTCAGCAGTTAGAATTGAAGGAAGTACAGGAAGATGGTTTAATGTTAAATCTGTTGTGAGACAAATATGTACATTATCCCCTCTGTTATTCATTATCTATATCGATCACATTATGAAGGAAAGTGGTATTAAACATGATATCAAAATTGGAGATGTTAATGTCAGCTCTTTGCTTTTTGCAGATGATGTTATCCTTCTAAATAAATCCCCTACAAGCCTGCAAGATTCTCTGAATAAATTGAATAGCTCTTGTAATAGATATGGTATGAAGGTCAGCATTAAAAAGACAAAGACAATGAAAATAGGCAGAGTCATTGAAAATGTCAACTGTGTTGTGAATGGAGAACCTGAAGAACAAGTGAATCATTTCAGCTACTTAGGCACGATTTTTAGTGAAGATGGTAAATTAAATATAGGAATAGACAACAGAATCAACAAAGCTGTTTTGGTAGGAAGTCAATTGAATAAATTCATATGGAATAAGAGAGAAATTAGTCGGAACACTAAATTAGCTGTATACAAGACAGTGTTCAAGCCAGTTTTAACTTATGGATCTGAGAGCTGGGTCCGAAGTAAAACACTTGACCAAAGACTAGAGACCGCAGATATGAGAGTCCTGAGAAACATTATAGGCGTGAACAGATGGCATCAATGGCAGTATCATATTAAAAATGAGGATATCAGGAAAGAACTTGACATTGTCAACATCCAGCAATGCATTAGCAGTGCTAATCTCAGGTGGCATGGTCACTTAAACAGAATAGGCGAAGAAAGATTAACAAAACAAGTGTTCTCTGCCAGGTTGGCAGTAAAACGATCCAGAGGAAGACCAAGATATAGGTGGATTGATACGGTACAAAGTGCCTTAGACGATAGAAATATAAGATCTGATAATGTTGGAGTCTTGACAAGTAACAGACTGCTTTGGAGGAAAATTGTAGATAAGAAGTTAGTAATGATGTAATTTTTTTCATGTAGTACTATCATATCCTGTACACCCCTTGAGGGTATATGGCAGGAATTTGATGATGATGATGATGCTTTTTTTATGTAAAAAATTTATTTTTATAGTAATGGCCACTTTGAGCACTTTTGTGATATGGTTGAAAACAAAATTAGGGAATTAATTGATGGGGAAATAGATTTAAATGAGGAGGAACTGGTACAATTAATAGATGACGTTGATCCAAACGGTGGGAAAGTTCTGCTGAAGATTCTGATTGTGATGAATCCATTGAAGAAATTAGCAGAAGGATTGAACTTGGCAAGAAAGTTATTTTATGGATAATGATCTCTCAATAGAACGCTATGGAAAATTCATGAGACAATTAGATATTTGTTTAGCTCCGTATTATGAACTTAATAAAAAATTGCAGCATAGTGGTAAGCAAGGTCTTATTACTGACTTCTTGATAACAAAATCAGCTTAAGTATGCAATGGGAATTATATGAATGATGTCCAAGAGATTTCAAGTGATGGTGATGTCTGGCCACTCATAAATAAAGAACATCTATGAAATGTTAGTATTGAAGAGAGTAATGATGATTAAAACATGCACTTTATTTTATTTTGCCTAAAACATTTATGCATTATATGCAATGAAGTTTATGTACAATTTGTATTGTATTTGTTTCATAGGTTATATGTTTTCTTAACTTACATGAATTACCTGAATTAAATGAAAATATATTTTTGTTGGCTATGTCATTGTTTATATAATCTTAAAAAAAAAAAAAAACGATTTTGGAACCTAACCCTACTTTTTCTATGTGATCTGACTCTCACATAATGCGATTTATATAACGCGACATTTCTATGGAATCTAACATCCACGTTAAACGAAGGTTACCTGTATATATAGATGGTTTCTATGCGAGCTCTACTCTAATCACTGGGAATTAAACCCTCTGACCAGGCCCTCTGAATTGTGCAGTATAACCATTGCAGAACTTTTTATAACTCCATATTTAAGCATTTCTGGTTGAACATCTATTCCAGCCACCTTTTAACAATTCAAGGCTTTGATTCTTCATCTCTTTTTTTTTTTTTTTTTACCATAAGTGTTGATATGTATTCCTGTTTGCTACTAATTTTCTATTATAGCTCAATCACTGCTTGTTTAAAATTCTTTCAAAGTAATTACTCCAGACATCTTTATCATATCTCGGATTCCTTTTACAGTACTGTTTCTAAGCTTTTCCAATGGCATTCATAACATTTGGCCACCTTCCTGAAATTTATCTTCTGTATTCTTACTGAAGTCTTCCCATGACTTTTGTTTGCTCTTAACGTTTTTCTCTATATTCTTTTAAGAAATCTGCCAATTTATTGCTAATTGGTATGACTTTTGGTATGCTTTCTTCTTGTCTGGGACTACTGTTTTCACGTCTTATGTCAACCATAGGGTTGTTATTTTTCTGTGCTTGCAAACAACTTCACCACATATCTTTCTAGCTGAATCAGTCAATGCTTTCTTTGGTGTTTGCCACTGGGACTCTAAGGTTTGCTTCTTGTTTTCTGTTTCATTTTTTCCTGAATAATGTTTGTATGGTTGAGTCTACAGTTTACCTTTAAAAGCTGTTTAACTTTAATTCTTTTTAAAATACTCCTACATACTGTTCTTTTAAATGTGATATTAATTTTTTTCCTACTTAAAATTAAGTGATGGTCACTTCCAGTTTCAAATTCTCTGCACACTTTTGTATCCTGAACCAGCATGAAGATATCACTATCAACAATGATATAGTCAATGAAGCTTTTCTTATTTCTCGCATCTTCTCTCCACACAAACTTGTGCACATCTTTATGTTGGAACATTGTGTTAGTAATGACCAATCCATATTCTGAACAGAAATCCAACAGATGCTTCAGTTATTATTGGCTTTCCCCTCTTCTCCAAATTTTCCCAAAATGTTCCTATATGCCTGTAGGATACATTTCCTACTCTGCTGTTATCTCCAACAAGGAGATATAAACAGCATTTTCTTTATGTCAGCTGTCTGCTCTAATGACTCAAAAAAAATTCCTCCACTTTTTTCTTAGGCGAACCTTCTGCTGACCACAGGCACAAATGAGCTTCATTGTTCATTTCCCCATTTTGAAGTTTGCCCACATAACTCGACTGTCTTTCAGTCAAGAAGTTTATCTGCATGCTTGGTGTTGAATGCTGCTGCTACTCCTTCCTTTTCATGATTGTTATTGCCCTTATATAATATCCTATACTTATTATTTAGTAAGGTCTCATGTGGTTTTGTTTTGTTTGTTTCAGATGCCAATTATGTCCACCTGGTATTTTTTTTCCAGTGTTTCTGCAAATTTGATTTCTTTTCCATTCTGCCGATGCTGGATTCATTCATTCTTCTTCTAGATGTTGAGTTTGTTTCAGTAACTGACATTTCACTGTTTGCCCTTGTTGCCTGATGAAAACTGCGAAAATGATGGCAATGCCCTAGCCAGCATAAAATCTTGTGATGTTGTACCTTCATATGTGTTTTTGTTTAAGCCAGTAAAGAGCAATTTTGTTGGCTGAGTCCCACATTTCCAATCCACCTTCGTTCATTTTGAATCCAGCGGATACCTATTAATGTGGCATACCACATGATGATCAGGATTGGACGTTAGGTCAGCAGTCCAGTTAGTTTTCTGCATTCCTTAAAGGTGATGTGGAGGTCTTCTAGTTATTTGACTTTCATCCTTAAGTGATCCTAAACGATTTTCTGAATAGTGGGCATGTTATACTTGTTCCATAGGAGACCTCCATTCAAGATGCAGCTGACATTTGCAGTGTTCCTGCCATTTTTATGCTTTGTCTTTTTTATTGTTGATTTTCATTCCAGATTTATTATATCAGTTATTTAGTTTAGGTTGAAAAATACTGAAGACATATTGGATTTATTTAGTATATAATCATCTGAATAAAGGATTGAAATTAACAACTCCAGTTTTGATATCAAGTTTAAGGCCACTTTCCTTCATAATGTGATCCATATAGGTAAATATCAGTGGAAATAGTATGCACTCTTGTCTTACACCTGATTTTACGAAACTTTCTTCCTGTATCTTCAGTTCTAGATGCTGAATTACAACTTAGACTGTCTGTTGCTTGATGTAACATTCTATTTACACAATGTAATTGTAGTACTTTTGAAAAGCTTGGCATCATATGCCTTTTCAAGATCTACGAAACTTAAATATAGATCCTGTGATTTTTCAACGTCTTCTTAAACATGAAAATCCTAACAAATCCCTATTTGTTCTGAACTTGACCTTCCTCTCTAAGTTTTTCTTAGTCTCTCCTCAGGTATACTTGCAATAAATCTTACTTGGAAGACTCAAGGGGGAAAGTGCTGTGTAATTCTCACATTCAGATGGGAACTATTTGAGCTTATGCAACTGGAATTTGCATACTAATCATCTGGAATTTGCCTTTATGACTAGGCTTTCTGAATTATGCAGTGCATCCACTTGAAAACATTTATACCTCCATATTTGAGCATTTCTTGTCGAATGTCATCTACTTCAACTACCTTTCCACATTTGAGAGTTTTAATGGATTTTTCTACCTTAAGTATTGACTGTATATTTGAATATTTTCTACTGCTGTTCTGTTACTTCTTGTATCATTTAAGCCTTTCAAAATAATTTCTTCAAACATCTGGAATATCTTTATCTTCAGTTTTTGTGACACTTTTATGATATATGATTTATTTTACAGTGCTCTTTACTCCATTTCTAAGCTTTTTTTTTTTTCCCAATAGCCTTCAGAACAGTTTACCACTTTCCTAATAATTTAATTATCTTCTATATTCTTATCAGTTTTCTTTGCTAATTCCCTGGCTGAATTCATATTTTATTCTGAGTCTGCCACCAAGTATCCATGATTTGTTTCTTATTTTCGGACTTTTGCATTTTTTCTTGAATAATAGTTGTATATTTGAATCTATCTGCAAACTGCATGACTGAATTTTTTTAAAACTTGACATGCTTTTCAATGTTACATTCTTCTCAAAACTAAATGATGATCAGTTCTGTTTCAAATACTGTATAACTGTTGTTTTCTGAATTTGTTATTATGCATAAAAAAAAGCACAATAACATTCAATATGACTTTTCTTGTGTTTTCTTTTCATGTGAATTTGTGTACATCGTTATGTTGAAACAAGATTTTAGTAATTACTGGTTCATGATCTGAAAAGAAATCAAACAGGTATCACAATTATTTGCTTTGTTCTTTTCTCTAAAATTTCCCAGAAACATTTGTATATATTTATTCATTTTCTACTCTGCTGTTTAGACTGCTAACAAGGACTCACTTTTTTATTATGTTGGCTGCCTTCCTTAATGCCTTGAAATAATTTCTCCGCTTCTTAGTATATCCTTCTGTGGGACTGTAGGCAAGTCTCATTCTCCAGTTTCTCGCTATGTTATTTGCACACATCACTCTATTTGAAATTGCTTGCCATTTAAGAAGATTATATTCAAGTTTAATGTTGAATATTTTCAGTACTCTTTCCTTGCCCCTAATCATTATTGCCTGTATATGACATTTTGTAGTTTTAATTTGGAAGCATATCATATTTTATGTCTTCTTTGTTTTGGTAACATCAGTTACATTGATGTGGTACATCTCTAATCTTTCTGCCCATTTCAATTCTTACCTGTTGATATGATGGTGCCTAGCCTCATTTCCACTGACATTGAGAGTGAGTTTGTTCTAGTAACTGACTTTTCACTGTTCACTCTAGGTTTTCCTGAAAACAGTTTAGGACTTCTGTAACTGGATGACTCCACAGCTGACATAACATTTCATGTTGTATAGTCATTGTATTCTCTGTTGGCTTTAACAAAAGATTAAAATCAATACAAAATATAATTGGTTGGCTAACCCCTAAATTACCAGCTCATCCTCTTTATTCAGTATTCAAGTTTATACCTCCTAATGGACTTCATCACAAGAAGATGAGTATTTGTTTTCTGCATTCTTAAAAACCTTTGTTGAAGCATTCTTCAGATTATTTTGCTTTGACAGTTAAGGGATTCCAAATTACAAGCCAGCAGTTAGCATTTTAATGTTTGCAAGATTGCAAACTATCTGTCTCCACTCTCATTCTTCATCTGCAGATTATCCCTAAAAATGTATATGCACTTGTACAGCCCATAACTCACTAAATTTTCATCCTTTTTTAGGTGTAACTGATTTGAAATAATGGCTGAAACAAGACTAAGCTTTGAGGAAAGGAAATTTATCCTAAAGTGCTATTAGAAGTGCGAGAATGTAAGTGAAATGCAAAGACTGTTTAGAAGGGAGTTTCAAAGAGATCCACTAATGCAACTCACCATTACTCGAATTAGAGATAAGTTTGAAGCAGATGGAGCTGTTAAGACATCCAGCGTTCCAGAAGACCTTGAACATCCACAAGAAAAACTGAGCTGCTGGAGACTTGCTGCCAATCTCCAAGAAAATCTGTTTGGCATGCAGCTTGTGAGATAGGAATTTCAAAATTGAGCATTCATCACATTTTGAAGCATGCCCATTGGAAAAGTTTTATTCCAGCATTAGTCCATGCCCTCAGTGAAGATGATCCTGATGAAAGAGTTGAACTTTGAGAGTGGTACCTGACAAAATGTGCAGAGGATGCACAGTTTTCAAACAAGATTGTTTGGAGTGATGAGGCCACATTTGAATTACATAGCTCAATTAATCACCACAATTGCAGCTACTGGGAAACTGAGAATCTGCATGTCACAGTGGAACACCATGTGAATTTACCATCACATTATCAGAATTATCATCACATGAATTATCAGCAGTGCTTAGACCAGAATGGCAATCAGTTTGAACACTTGCGGTAACTTAAAAGATTTTACATTTGTCTTCTTTAATTTGGATTATAAAATTTAGATGTATCTTAATAAACATTATATTTATAATTATTAATTTTTTTTTTTTTGACACTTTGTGTATACGTGCACATTAGGAATGAAGGTGCTTTAAACATGATATAAAAATTTGAGATATTCAACTCTGCTATTTTGTTTATGCAAATGATGTGATACTTATAAATCAATTAATCACAAGTCTTTTGGAATCTAAGTAAATTTAATAATGGCTATAGGACATTTGGTATGAAATTCGGTATTAACAGACAAAAACTAAAAAAAAAAAAAAAATAGGTAATAGGTTTACAATATTTTGTGGGGTGGGAATCATCAAAAGATTTAGTTTGAGTCTACAAACTAGGTACATGGAAATCATCAGCTGCATTCTTGAGAACTTATAGAGCAAGAATAAAATATTTCAACTATTTTAAACATTTTTTAGTGAAGAGGTGCTTCTGCAGAGGGGGAGCAACCATAGAAACTAATTAATCCTTGATGGCTAAACAAAGTTTATTTTTGAAGATATTAGGAAAGAACTCAACATAATGCATTAAGGAATCTGTGAGCAGAGTTATTCTAAACTTGTATGGGTTGCTTAAACAGAATGGGAGAGGAAAGGTCAGCAAAACAGGTGTTTCATCTTAAGATGTTGAGAAAAGACATAGAGGAAGGCAAGATGATGTAATCAGTAATACTTTAGAAGACAGAAATATTAAATCTGACATTATTGGGGTGCTTACATGTGACAGATTAATTTGGAGGAAAATTGTTGACTGGACATCGATAACGATGACATTATTATATCAAGTCTACACAAGGAAAAATTTTAATCAGTTTATAGATATGAAATGGAATAATAAAGCAATATGACTTAATCATCAGTAAATTAAGGGCAAAAATAGTTCCTTTCTGTAGAAGATGATAAACCCAAAGCATTATTAAGGACCAAAGTGTTGGAGAATTAAGCACTTTATGACTTTCTGGAAAGAATAATAAATGAAATTGGATACACAGATAAGTCAAGATATACACCCAAGTAAGCATGATCATTTTTTACATCTCTCAGAAATCTTCTGTCATCTAGGCATTACTATTTAAATTAAGCGGCTATTACACATTTTTTATTCATGCTTTGTGTCAATCCTTAGATATGAAACTTTAACCTAGAAACTTTGAAAAATTGAAGAATTTAAGAATCAAGGTGGTGGAATCAGAATTTAAAAGGATAGACAGTGCTTGCTAAAATAAGAAAAGATTGCATGAGGGATGAAGACCTAAATAAATTAACAGGGCTGGTTGTTCATTAGGAAGAGAAGCAAAGTTACATTTTACAAGAATCGAGGAAGATTGAGCCACGGAGAATTCGGGAATTATTATTAAGAAAGACTCATATCGTAAGTCAAGAACTCACTGAGGGAGACACATAACTACATGCTACAGCTATCATACTTGTTCTTGAATTCCTTCACATTGCTTGCAGACACAATATTCAATGGCAATCCATTCCAGTCATGCATGCATCATGAGAGAAAAATCTAGATCTCATCCTCTTCTTGGTTGCATTCATTCTCAGCTTCCAAGGATGCCCACTCGTCCTTTCCCACCCTCCATAAAATAAAAATCCATCAACTGAAATCCTATATGACCCTTTCAGAAGTTTATATGTCTCAATCATATCAGCCCTCTTTCTCCTGTTTGCTAGTGTCTTCAGTCTACGAATTAATTATTCCATAATAATAATAATAATAATCCTGATATGATTTTTAACACACTCCTTTGCACTCTCTCTCTCCACTGTATCAGAATCACAACAGAAACCAAAAGACTAGGCCTGAGGCCTTTTCAAAGCGTTGTAAAGATACAAAATGACATCCTTGCCTTTATATGTCAAAGTTCATTTCAGCATTGCAATTATCCTCTGAGTTGTGTTTGCAATCTTTGCCCCTGAACCAACTTCCTATCTACTAATACTCCAAGATTCCTGCTGTGATCGGTTTCTTCTTGCATAATTCCACCAATATTATATGACATTGGACATCTAATCACACCAAAGTGCATGACTTTACATTTACTGACATCCATTTTCCCATGCCCACAATTCCAGCCTATTCAAATCGTTCTGCAACTACTGCATATCTGCTGTATTTCTGATTACCCTGCCTTTCTTTGCATCATCGACAAATATAGCTATGTCACCTGTCAGATCCTTCCCAATTCCATTAATGTATAGATTAAATAACAGTGGACCAAGGGCTGATCCTTATGGTACACCATTGGTTACCTTAAATTTTGCAGACTCATATCCCCCCACCACCACCACCACCACCACCACACACACCACTTTTTGATATCTGTCAGTCATCCATCCTCTTATCCATGCTAATATTTTATAATTATAATAATTATAAATGAAAAGTGTATGACTTCATAGAGAGCAAGAAGTCAGTTGAAGGGAAGATATTAAAAGGGATGTCAGCCAAAAAAGTTAGGAGAGGAGGAATTATGGCTAGTTGGGAAGAATTGCTCTTCCACCCTGCCTGTTGTTGGCTGGAAAGGAGAAAGACCTGTTTGTGTGTAAAAGTGTCTACTAGAATGGATTGTTTTCTAATGATGATAATAAGCAAAACTCTTGTTGACATGAAATTGTTACAAATATTAAAAGGAAAGCAGGAAACATGCCCCAACCCATTGCTGTTATTTTTTCAACATTTGTTTTAGACTTAATTTTGAATTATATTATCCAAGGACCTCTGTACTAAAAAAAAAATAGCATGTTTGGAACAGGGCTTGGCTTCTGCTGACTGCATTACCAAAGCTAATATTTTTATATTGTATCTCATAGGATTTCAATATTATATATGGATATTCTGAATTTAAATTTACCCTTTCACTTTATCCTTCAGTATATTACACAGTGTTCTAACGTCATACTTTTGTCAGTATAAAAATTAAATGTCTTAAACTGAGTCAGAAAAATGACACTTATTTTGTTGCCTCCAGCCATCTGTGGTTTTGTATTATTGACTGGCTGAAGAAAGCAGAATCAGCAAATAGGTGAGTATTCATCATGTAACATCTTTTATTATTCTTGTTTTATTACTTCATATCAGCTAATTATTTATAAGTGACTATAGAATAAAGTGGCTCAGAATAAATCAGTTCAATTGAAAATAGAATAAAGTATTATTGAAGTATTTTTACCTCATGTTCAGTTATTTTGAAATATATATATATATATATACACACACACACCATAATATTTTTCTCTCTCTTTCTTTCATGGATTAGGAATTTTGTTCATTGTCCTTAATATCTATAACTTTTTTTTTTTTCTTAATGTAATGTGAATCAATACTTCACATCCAATTTAAGAAGTTATAGAGACAGTTCTCAAAAAAGAAGGAAGCATATGAAAAGGTCCTGCCAAGTAATTCAATAAATGGCTTAAGAGAATACAGGAAAAAGTATCAGGAAGGTAGCAAAATGTTTGGAGGCTATTGAAAAGGTTTAGAAATGTTTCTTTCTTTTTGAATCAGCCATCGCTAAATTTTTTTTGAAGTATCAGATTATCTTACATTTTACATTTAATTTACACTTCTTTGGCACTCTCGCCAAAATAGCAGGTATCCTACAGCATATTTAATCAATAGTCAAACATCATTATACAGTGCTTCTCTGTACTTAGCAATAAAATGGTCTCCTGCAAACACAATAAGCGAGAGTAATTGTTTCAAGCTGAGCTGCTGCTTTATTAATTAGGTGATTCATCTATAGCATTTATGATGAATCTGTGAAACTCCCCTACAATTTGCATGATATTTTCATTTTTGCATGCATGCATCAATCATTTCTCTTCATAAATCTAAAGCACCATGATAGTGACCCTGTAAAATCGATGATATTTGTTTCTGAATAATGATCATTGATCCATTATCCAAACTTTTAAATTTATTTTCAATTTCTGGCTATTTTGCCCATTTTCTACAGAGATTGTGTTTTTTAGAATTTGCTTCTATTAATTGCTGTTCTTGTTTCCTCCAAGTTTGTAAAATTTTTTCTGTAGGCAGAGACTCAAAGTGTTGCTCTGCTGCCTTATAGCCATTCTTTTTTGTGTACTCAAAATCAAACTGATCATGCATTACCGGCAAGCGACACACCATAACTGCTCATACATATAAAATGCATTGGTGTATAAGATGCATTTTGCTTATAGGATGCATCCTAATTTTCAAATAAATTTTAGGTACAAAAAAGCACATCTTATAAGATGAAAAATATGGTTACTCAAGCACCAATATATTCTTCACATCATAACTCCAAATAACATGAAAAAACACCATATCTGCTATCTTCATGTACCCTATCGTCCTTTCAAATTTCATAATCTGATAGAAGATTAGCCTTTATGGATAAGACTTTGGAACTTGAGTCTCTTGACTCCTACAGAACCATTACTAACATCAGACATCCATGGAGTGAAAAGACTCATTGTAGGAGGCATTCACAAAATCCTATGGTCACCATCGTAGGGAATGCTGCTGTTATAATCCAGTTTCAAATCCTAGTCCTTTCCAACCTCTGAAACCTTAACAACAATTCGAGGCACAGGGATTGGCCTTTAATTTGTTGCATCTGTCCTTTCTCTCTTTGAAGTGAAACAATTTTTCCTGCTTTCCACTTCTTTTAGGACTTACCCTGTTGCCCTTACCCATGGCTCACCTGTTAACAGGTGAGCCATGGGTACCATTAATTCCCTAGAGCATTCCTTCCAAAATACAGTGATATATTGTCAATCCTACTACCTTATTAACATCAAGTTTACTTAATTCCTCATATACCTCCTGCTCGCTCACCATCAATTCCTCCTCCATCATATGCTCTGTACTCTAGCTTCTCATGATGTTGCCCTCACAAGGATGAAATACGCTGATAAACTGCTTGTTGTGAATGCCTGAACTATATCATGCATCATTTGCGAGACTGCCACTGTCATCAACTAACATTATCCTCCCATACTCATTCTTTCTTCTACTTGCCGCTGTATCAAAAGGATTTACTTGGCTTGATTGCCTAATTTCTGCTCATACTGCACTTTTTGCTTTCTTTACCAACCTCCTCCTGGAGTTACCCTCCTGGCTTGCTCTTGGTATGCTTCATGCAACTGATTATTTCCAACATTCATCTTCTGTTTCCTTTATAGTGCATAGTACATTTCTTCTTCTTCCAGATTTCATGCTTAATTTCTTCATTCATCCATTTTATTCCTATCTTATTTATCCTTTTTACCTTTGGAATACACTCAGACATTGCTACTTTTAAATAGCTCTTGATCAGTGCTCAAGCAGCATCCATCTCCATTCCACTAAATCTTCTTTCCATACTATAGCTATTAGTTATCTCTTAAGCTTTTCATAATCACTATCTATGTAGTTCTACATATATCCCTTCCTCACAGAAGCTTATATGACTGGCAACAACCCAGATGATTCACTTCTTTGGCACTCTCGCCAACTGTGTGTGGTGGGAATGTGAGGGGAGATTAGATATATTTCACAAGCACATTCTCTGATGATATAATCAGATCTAAGACTCTCAACCCTTGGGTGCCCTCTGTTGTATATTGCTTAAGATTGTTGTCTCCTACGAACTTGAGAAGTTAATTTTCTCTGATTCCATTATTTCAGTCAATATCACCGTAACGATCACCTTTCTGTTGCTTATTAAGCCAAGTTGCCTACTCACTTCTTTCTCTTCACCCTCAATATTCTCTGGACTATAGCAATATCCAACTAAATATCTCATCATGTCAACCTCCACCTTGCACCGTACTGCTTCAAATCCACTGCCACTATTTTCCCTTTGTACCTCAATTCTGTGTGGTCATAATTCCCATGCTATCATCATCAGCACTTCCACTGCCTTCTTGCTCCTGTTATCCACATAATAAACCTTATCCATTTTCATTCCTGTCAGGATATCATTCTCATCATACCATGTTTCACTTACTATTTGCAGATGAATAAACACAACACAACAATTCATCTCCCTTATTTCTATTCCTGGTATTCATAATATGCATAACAATTCATTTCTTGGTTTATAATCAGGCCTGCATATGCCACTCCTCATTTGTGACTTCTCACCTGCTTCTATCTGTTCACCTCTACCCTTTGTCCCATATATCTCCCTAGACTCAACTACTTCCTATGCATCTCAGGCTATCCCATTTCTATGCTGACCATCCCTATATATGTATGCATTCATTACTGCTTTCAGAATTTAATCTCCTTGCAATATTTTAGCACTTGGTTAGATGGGACAGAACAAGAGGTCATCTGTTGAAGTTAAGTGTGAACATGTTTAGCAAAGCTGTGAGGACTAGATTTTTCTCTCAGAGTGGTGAATGAATGAAATGGGTTGCCAGAGTCAGTTGTGAGTGCTTTGTCTGTTAATGGGTTCAAGGATGGGGGGGGGGTATGATATGGGTGTGATATATGCATGGATAGTTTGGGTTCCTGATAACAAGTCTTTGGACTCTATGGAAGCGATGTACAACAGCATAAATATATATTTTTCTGTATGATGTAGCATATCACAATTTTTAGTCTTATTTAGGCAATAATAAATTGCTTTCATGAATATTGATTCAAATTGGTATTTTATGTTTCTCTGCTAATATTGATCAAAGAATAAATTATCACTTCAATCAATTGGACAACTTTCACGTAGTTAATAACTAGAGAAAATAGCTCCTGCATCTGACAAAAAAACAGAAGGGTAAAAATTCTTTTTTTGTAAATAACAAGTGTTTATATGCAAAATATATCACCAGTACAATACTGACAATACATAATTGAATGCATTAAAATAATGTTCTAGGATTCTTTCAACTTTGATTAAATTTCTTCATACCTTTCGTATTCAGCTAGTAACAGAGATTACACCTTTTGCATAAATAGCTCATTTTGCTGTATTATTCATTAAATAGAGATAGTTAGCTTCTAGAGCAAGGTGTTCCTAAGCATTCATAAATATGGAGTTGTGTGGGGAAAGTATAACGTTTCTTTTATCTTAGTATCAGATTTGAAAATATTACAAGTAAATTTTAAAAAATTTGAATTAGTTTATTATATTTCTGACAATTTTCTCTTATATCACTTAAACAGCCTTAACCAGTTAACAAACATACTAAGTGTAGCATTAATTTATTTAGACAATGGAACAATCCTTACTGACAGAAGAAATCATTTGCTGATTTTAGCACCAATGTTCACTTGTATATATGTATACAAGCGGATGCCAAAGGAGTGTTTGCTTGGAGGGACAATAGAAAGTGTGGCTATGGCAATTAAGAGGGGTGAAAGGATGGATGAAATGATTGTGATGGTGGGCACGAATGACGTGAGAGGCAATGTAAATTGGGCGGCGAGAGATCTGAGATTCTTGCTTGAGGTTGTACAAAAGAAAATGCAAGAGGAAAGATTGTCTGTGTGTTGCCCAGGTATGATAGTGACGAGCTGAGCAGAAGAGCAGTAATACTGAATAGCATAATGTCCAGAATGTGTCAGAAGAGAGGATTGGAATATGTGTATGCTGGGAGGGCATTTGAATGAGGAAGGACGAAGGCATCTGGAGCGATTGCTGTTTTCTGAATGAGTCGGTGTGTCAATGCAGGGAAAGGTAGCAGGAGTGTAGCCTCTTGTGGGAATGGGTGCTGGGGGGGGGGCACAACAACAAGTAACACTGAGTCCAGTGGGGTTTAGAGGGGATAACGATAGGTACAGAAGCAGTGACATTTTTATGCTTTATACTAATGCCAGGAGTATCTGAAATAAAGGAGATGAATTGGTGGTGCTGATGGCATCAGCTTGGCCAAAGATTATTGGGATCTCTGGGACATGGTTGACAGAAGATGATATAATAACAGGAATTGAAGTAGCATGGTACAGCATTTTTTTGCAGGATAGGAAGGAAAATCATGGTGGTGGAGTACTACTTATGATAAGTGATGACTTATGTTCTCTAAGAGTGGAGGCTTTGAAAGGCAGTGACACTAATGGTTTTGAAAGCATATGATGTGAGGTAGAAGTGGCCAAGACTTATTTAGTGGGGTGTTGCTACAAACCAAGGAGTACAGAGAGTGGGGAGCAGGAGATATTTAGGCAGTTGAGCTTGGCAAGTGCAAGAAGAATGATTGTTATGGGAGATTTTAACTACAGCAGTATAAATTAGGAAGAGGAAGATGCACATGAAGCAATAAGGGAATGGAATTTCTAGAATTCTTGAGGGACAAATGTCTCAGGCAACATGTAATAGAGGGAACAAAAGTTTTGGATTTGGTCAAAGCTTCAGAAGAGCTGATAATAAGTGAGATGGCATCTCTTCCACCAGTTGGAGAGAGCGACCATGTGGTTTTGACTTGGAAGATGAATAGACATGCAGGAGTATCAAAGAAAAGGACATATGTGGAATTATAAGGTAGATGATTATAATAGTCTTAGATATCAACTTGGAGCAGTTCCATGGTGGGGCGGAATTGGTAGGTCAGGATATCATTAGTGCTTGGGAAATTGTGAAGGAATATTTGTTAGCACAATTCAGTGTGAAGTGGATGACAAACAATATCAAACAGGAACTGCAGTTGAAAAAGAGATTATGGAAGAGATATAAGGAGAGGGGTTGGAGACAGATGCACGAAGAATGTAAGATACAGGCCAGGAGAGTGGCTGGTATGGTGAGGAAGGCAAAACTGGAATATGAGAAGAGATTGGCATTAAGATCCAAAGAAAACCCTAGGGAATTTTTTAGCTATGTGGCCAGTAGGAGGAGAAATGATTGTGGAAGAATGACATTGCGTGATAAAAATGGGAATAGAGACTGATGCAGAGGACATAGTGGAGTTGTTCAATGAGCACTTTATTGGAGTATTTCATCCTGGAGAAGAAGGTTTTAATGCTAGAGGGATAGGGCAGGTTTAGAGGTGCAAGAGGAGAGTGTGTTCCAAATACTGAGTACTCTGGATGTGAGTAATGCTGTGGGACTTTCACCATGGGTTTTGAGAGAATGTGCTAAAGAACTGACACTTCCATTGAATGGAAGGAAGGTAAGATAGTGCCTTTGCACAAGGGCAGTAGCAGACTGGAAGTGTCTAATTATAGACAAGTTTGTGTGTCATCAGTAGTTGTTAGGGTCTTGAAGAAATCAGTGAGGGACTATATACAGCTTTGGATAGATGAGGGTGTTGTTATCTGTGAGAATCAACATGGATTTGTTAAGGGATGCTCATGCTGTAGTAATATGATTGCCTTTTATAATAAAGTGACAAGAGCAGTTGATGAGAGAAAGGCATATACTGCCATTTTTTTGGATTTTGCAAAGGCATTTGACAGGGTGCCATATGATAAGCTGATACTTAAGTTGCAGCACATGCGTTTAACACCTCAACTGGCCATGACGTCTATAAACGTTCAGCAAAATCTGGATACGATTCTGTAACACCTATTGAATAACATGGATAAGAAGTGCAATTTGGTCTCACTATTTTATCCACCATGGCCGGGAGAGGTTAAATGTCGGGTTAGTCAACTTTCCCACCATACACAGAGAGTTGTCTATGGTGGGGCAATATCAATGAAGCAGAAGGTTACAAGTGGGGTTCTGCAGGGCTCAGTACTGTGACCTGTATTGTTCAACCTTTATATCAATGACATTGTCAATGGATTACAAGGGGATATTCAGTTGTTTGAGGATGATGTGAAGCTGGGAAGGGTTATCAGTAATAATGCAGATGTGGTAGCCCTGCAAGAGGATTTGAATGAACTAGACAGATGGGCAAATGAATGGAGGTGTCGGTTTAATGCAGCAAAATGTAAAGTCTTGAAGTTGGGGATACATCAGTGGGAGGTTGCATACTCGATTGGAGGAAATGTACTGGAGGAAGTAGGCTAGACAAGAGATCTGGAGGTGATGATTGATAGAAAACTGAAATTCAGGAAGCATATTGCAAAGGTGGCGAGGGTAACTCAGAGGATTGCTGCAATACTGAGAAGGGGGCGCTGACCTTCAGAGATGAGAGTTATCATTCCATTGTATAAGACCCTGATCAGACCAAACTTAAGACTACTGTTCTCAAATTTGGTCCCCAGTATTTGAAAGGGATAAATTAATTGTGGAAAGGGTACAGAGGCAAATAACAAAGATGGTTTCAAGACTACAATGTCAGTTATGAGAATCGGCTGAGGGAATGTGGACTGCAGAGTTTGATGGATAGAAGAAGAAGAGGTGATATGATCAAGACTTTAAACTGTTGAGAGGCAGTTACAGGGTGGACATTGGAGAGTTCTTTTGCTTGGCGGAACAGTGGGAAGGAGCAATGACAAGGGGCCATCCCTGTAAGTTACGAAAGGAAGCTGTGAGCAAGAGGGGGAGGAGTGATTTCTTTGCATGGAGGGTGGTTGAACCATGGAATGCATTGCCTGAGAAAGTGGTGAGAGCAAGAACGGTCAATGAGTTCAAAGAGTGGTATGATAGACTTTGTGTTTTCTAAGAAGGACCTCCCATGATGAGTCTCTTGACTCCATGGAGGCCTGAATAATAATAATATATAAGGAATGAATCAGATAATTTTACTACCAAAATCTACTCCATCCAAATCAATATTTTCTTCAAATTTTTGGGACTAAGTGTTTGTTCTTCTTTTTCAAAAATGTGCACTTTTTCTCAAGTAGTTTTTGTATATTTGGGTTACATTTCACCCCTGAAAGCTGCTGAACTTTACTTTCTTAGATATTTTATTTTCAGTTTAATATTCATTTTTATTCTGGCCAAAACTAAATAGTGATCACCTATTTCAAATCCCCTGTATACTGTATCCTGAACTATGTAAAGATATCATTATCAACAGGCATTAAGACTTTTCTTATTTCCTGTTTGATCTCTGTATGTGAATGTGTGTATTTTTATGTTGGAACATTGTATTAGTAATGACTAGCTCATGTCCAATAGAATTCCAGCAGATATTTACTACTATTCTTATTTTTGCTCTTTTCTTCACATTTTCTCAAAACATTTCCATGTCTTGGAATCATTTCCTACTCTGTACTTTCTAATGACTTCAAAAACTTCTCTACTGCTTCATTACTAGTACCTTCTGTGGAATCATAGGTATGAATAAGTTTTACTCTCAAAATATCCACTTTGAAATTTGCCCATATTGCTCTTATTGGAAATTGCCTGCCATAAGAAGTTTTTGTTTAGTGTTGATTACTGTAGCTGCTTTCTCGTTTACAGATGCTGTCACACGAACATAATGCTTTATGGTCAATTATGTAGCAATATTAGACTTTTAGACTTCATCTGAATAGCACCAATTATGTTGACATTGAGCAGTCGCTATGATGAAAATTGAATGTGAGTTTCTGAAACAGTTATTTATGATAAGCTTCATTGTTGGAACTTTAGTTTTGGAAACTATTTTGTGTTTCCTTTTTACTTTTTTGCTTTGCTACAACTACAGGTACTTCATGACTCCTCAGGTGCAGTTTAAAAAACCCAAGAAGAAAGTCCGAAAATCAAGGAAACGTGAAGTATTAAAAGCTGATGATATTCTTCCGATACCTGGTGAAGAGGATCAGTTGGACCATGGGAGCAGGTTTGTTGTTGTTTGATGTTATTTTATTAGTAAAATTAGTGATTAAATACCAGTTAAAGCTTAATATTTTATTGAAATAAAAATCACAATATATTGACACCCTTATCTTTAACCACATCTACTATTATGAAGGTAAAAACAATTCAAGAATTTATGATTTAAGCAGCATAAAATTCGTAGACTATATATATAGTGTAATGGTGTTTCTAAATTTTTGTAAAATTATAAGAAATTGTAAAAAAATAAATAATAAACCTGCAGTTAAATGGTATTAGGAAAATTTAATTTAACTGAAGTTTATCTCTTGTGGAGTTAAGTGATGTTTTAAGACCAAAAAGTGTTAAAGAAATGATTGTGAGCTCTGTATGAAAGTTTGTACATATAACAATAATGAGTTTAGAAAAAATACCAAGAAGATGGCATTTTTTCTAAATTCATTATTGTTATATGTGCAAACTTTCATGCAGAGCTCACAAGAGGATAGCCATTGTAACAGCGGAGACACCAAATAAGAAAGATGTAGAGAGACTTGAATTCGAACACTGTTTATGAAGAAAGAATATGGAAGAATAAAAAGAAATGGAGAGCTTTGATCTGCCCAACCTGAACTGTAGGAGCAGTTGATGATGATACAATCTGATCTTTATCTCTTGTGAATTTTATGAAACTTTGTGTTCAAATCTAATAATAAATTTTGCTTCTGTTTCTTAGATTCCCCTCAAAGTATTCTATAACTTTTTTATGTTTTAGTTTTGCACAAATGAAAGATGTGTTTTGGCAACAAGAGATATGCGATGGGAGTAACATGGAGAGAGAAATAATAAATAATACATTTTTTGAACTGAAATGGAAATGAAAAGTTTTGCAGAGAAGGTAAAAAAAAAAAAAGCATAGCCAGACAAATAGGTCTGGAAGGCTAACAGACAGATAATCTGGGACTGCTTTTGAGAACAAAATCCAAAATATCAAACAAAAAGCGACATCTGTGTACAAATAATAGTGATTGTGAAGTCTGTGGTCGCTAATCATGAATTATGTGGTTCTGAATATAGTTTTATACTAGTCATAACATATTCAGATATTGTAGAGAGAAATTAGTCAGAACACTAAATTAGCTGTATTACAAGACAGTGTTCAAACCAGTTTTAACTTATGGATCTGAGAGCTGGGTCAGAAGTAAAACACTTGACCAAAGACTAGAGACCACAGATACGAGAGTCCTGAGAAAGATTAGAGGCGTGAACAGATGGCATCAATGGCAATATCATATTAAAAAACGATTATGTTAGGAAAGAACTTGACATTCTCAGCATCCAGGAATGCATTAGCAGAGCTAATCTCAGGTGATATGGTCACTTAAACAGAATGGGCGAGGAAAGATTAACAAAATAAGTGTTTTCTGCCAAGTTGGCAGGAAAACGACCCAGAGGAAGACCAAGATATAGGTAGATTGATACTGTACAAAATGCCTTAGAAGATAGAAATATAAGATCTGATAGTGTTGGAGTTTTGACAAGTAACAGACTGATTTGGAAGAAAATTGTAGACAGGAAGTTAGTAATGATGTAAATTTTTCATATAGTACTATCATATCCTGTACACCCCTTGAGGATGCATGGCAGGAATTTGATGACGATGGAATTGAGATGTTTTTAAGCAAGCATGAGTAGAGTATTGATACAGTATTCTAATAATGTGACTTCCGCTTATGACTTCCAAACAAAAGGCAACTAGAATGCAGTGCTGTGAGCAGACTGTTGTTGGTCAAGAGGACTGGAAAAAAAGATACTTTTTTTGCAATGAAAGTATGTTTTGTGTGTCCCATGGCCATCAAGGGATATGTTTTTGACATCTTAAGCAAGAAGCATTTGATAAAGAATGCACGAAACATTTGGTGAAATTTGCAATATCTGTTATGGTATGGGCTTGTATGACTGCAGAGGGTCCAGATAGTCTGTGTATTGTGTATGAAAGAGTTAATTCCAATGTGTACCAAGAAATTCTTGAGCACTTTATGTTGCCATCATCAGAAGATTTATATAAATAGTGATTTCCTTTTTCAGCAAGATTCAGCTTCTTGTCACATCACACTTTCAAGACCACTACTAGATGGCTCAAAGAAAGGCAAATCAATGTAATTCCTTGGCCGGCAAGCTCACCAGATTTAAACCCTATTGAGAATATGTAGGGAATTATGTGGGCATGTTTTGGTTTAAAAAAAGAAAAAAAGACTGAACTGCATTTAAATAATATGCTTGACCATTTACAAACAGTCATAAAAGCTAAGGGGGATGCAGCAAAGTGCTAATTATCATGTTGTTTCCCTTTAACTGTAATTTTTGTGCATTTATTTTCACATTATTCTGATATTTTGAACTACATTAAAATTATTCTTATTTTGTGAATGTTTTCAAATAACAGTTTTTTATAATTTATATTATATTTTTGTGTGTTTACATAGTTATATAATCTTCAAAGAACATAGATTTAGATTATGCTAACTCATATTTGGTGATAATTATTTTCTATGAATAAATTAGAATTGCAAATCGTTCAACAAATTTTCTTTGATTAGTCTAATTTTTTTGATTAGGGGGTGTATATATGTATAAGTTTCTGATGATCACCATAATATTAAGTTCAAAATGTTGAGTAGTTATTTTATTTTCATTTTAAATTGTTACAACATGGGAGTGTTTCCATAATTTTTTTATATAATATCATTGGAGGAGATTTTTGTCATTGCAGAATTGGATGACTGGGAATCTGGAAGTCAGATTTTTCTCTCTCTCTCTGAAGTTACAGCATAAGCATTTCCCATTTAGATTTTTATACTAAAAGCTCTACTTCAATCATCTCTAATTGATCCTTTAACCAAGACAAGCCAGTGCAAAATTTCTAAACTTGAATATCGAAGCACTTCAAAGTTGAGTAGTATTTCTTCCAGCTCTTTTTCCATGGTTCAGTTTTTTAATGGCATTATCTACTTCCAGTATTAACTTTTACTGAAGATTTCATTTCTCTTTATGTATTATTTTTGTTTCATTCTTGGTCATTACAGAAAACTTAATTCAATTAACACTGTTATAGCAGACAAATATAGTAATGTAATATTTAATTATTTTTCTCTATTTTTATTTGAATACTTGAATCAATTCGAAGTCTCTATATTCACTATATTTACTTTTTTTTTTTTTCTCATATTTACTTTATTATTTTTATCGTAATGCTGAGTATAATCTCGTTGCTTGAAATAGACTACTACCTTTAATCCCTTCAGTCTATCAATTTATTTCTGCCTCTCTCAAAGTCATGACTATGCTTCTTCACGTGTACGTATTTTAGAAATTAAGAATCGCCTCTGGCTGGAGCCATTTCCTTTGTCTAACTAGCTGGCTTTCTCTCACCTTGATCTCTGAAAATTGATTTGTATTTTACAACTGTGCCATCAGAAATCGCGTAGAGGAATTCTATGTCTTTCCAATACATGCAAGAAAGCACCTAGCACAACACAGAAATATCTCTAAAATTTATCTCTCAGCCAAGCAACGTTTAAAACTACTATTCGTCAGTTGTGGCTACTTTTACGGTCACACAGGTTCTGTCTTTTTATGAGAAGTGCATTGGTCAGGCAGAATCAGGCAAGTTATTTGACAAACAAAATAATTTATTCATGCTAAAAATCAAGATATATAAAAGGTAATACTACACATACTAAATTAATTCAACTCAAATTCACTAATAAAATTGACATGGAAATAATATAAAAATCACATGTCTGGCTCTCCACTAGATTAATTATACAGTTCTCTCTTAAGCTTAAATGACTAATGCAATTAAATGCGCTCACATACAATTCAGACATGGGAGCAGACTTGTACACACATTACATTAAATTAACTCAGACAGTATATCTTATTAGGCTTAACTGACACTGTCACACAATTAAGTACTATTCCTTCTTCAATACATAACATTATCTAACTCCTTATAATTCTGCATACTACTTCACAATTATTTTTAACAGATTGTTTTTCCGTCTTTACTACTGTTCCTTAATGCTAACAAACTACAAAATTCAGCAATTTTTTGCCATTAATTTCACACCTAGGAATGTCCTATAGAAAATTCTTACTTGTTCTTTGTCATCCAGTTCATTACATAAGATCCTAGAGATTGTTGAATTTGTCCCCCTTTTATTCTGTTCTGCCGACCTTGGAACTCTTTTACAGATTGAATCGCCCAGATTTTCTTGGAGGGGGGGGGGTCAACTCAGCCGCCCGGCGGTTGCTGAGTCAAGTCAGGAAACCCCATACATCGTTGACCTTCGCAAGTTGCGATAGCCCCAGGTCTTACATTTTTAATTCTGTCTGAGTTATTCTTTGTCTGTACAATTTCTTATTACCATTTTATTTTAATATTTTATTTAGGTTTATTAGAAAAATTGAGTTAAGTATTAATCAAATTTCCGGTATATTAAATTAATTTTATTTCCCAAGTAAAATCGGTATAGAATAAATTTTATTCTAAAATCCTTCTATACAAGATTTTATAGTAACAAACTGCCCTTGGCCAAGAGCTCTATATCACAAATTGCTGTTTTAATAGAACTTTGCCATGGCAAACCTACTATGTGTTTAAGGGTTTAGTACTGTAGTGATAGTACAGTACTAAACACATATTTAGTACTATTCTCTAAATAAGCCTTTCCAAAATCTTACTAAATGAATTCATGCTAATTAGTACTAAATAAGTGTAATATTTAGTTTTTATAGCCCCCCCCTTTTTTTTTTTTTTTTTGTGAAAGCACTGATCTCCATACCATACTGCAATGATGCAATAACAATCTAATCTTAATTGCTTATTGAACACAGTTATGGAAGAAATGAAGCGCAGGGTTGTGTTTTTTTTTTTTTTTATCTTTCCTGCAGTAGGCAAAGAAAGTTTGCACTTTGAAGCTTAAATTTTGAAAATTAAAGAGAGCTTGTGGAATATAACCATCAGTATGAGTTGGCTTCATATTTTACTACTTAAACAACACTCTACCAAACGCCTGTTATATTCACCATTCTTGAGTGCTTTATATTAAAGATGTCATTGGCCCAAATGTCTCTGATGATAACCAACAGTTTTTTATGTCGAGTTCATACACGAGAGGTTGGTTGATCAACCTATAGTACATTAGTAGCATATATGAGTAGTGGGCTGGGAAAGGAGGAACTTGTTTACATTTGATTTGAAACACTATATTGTATTCCTTGGGAAACAATGAGGGGGGGGGGATGTGTGTTCCACAATACAGCAGTTTGCAGAGATGAATGAAGAGGAAAAGAAACTTGTTCTGTTTGTTTCAAGGTGCACAGTGAAGGGATGTTGAGCTGCAACTGCACATGTTTCAACAAGCTTAGTACTAAGTGGGGGAATTATTGATGTTATTTCAGATGAGCATTTCCCATGGAAATATTTGTAGAATATACATATTGCAGAAACCTAATGTCTGTGCAAAAATGGGAGGAGTGAGATGGTAGCAGATGGATCATTAATAAGTGTAATTGCTCTCCTCTGTATTGAGTCAATCATTTTGAGGGAACTTTTAGGGGCCCCAACTCATATGTGAGAGCAGTATTCGAATAGCTGTGTGGATTTGTGATTTGTATAATGTTAACAACTGTTCAGGGATGAAGTAACATCTTGAGCGAAAGAGAAATCCTAGTTTTTTTGAAGCTGAGGATGCAATGGTTGTGATGTGTTTATGCCAGGAGAGATTTGATGGTAGGGTAATTCCAAGAAGAGAAATCTCAAATTATCTGGAAATTTAGTTATTGCCAAAATGAATATTGGGAAAAAAAATGGGTTCTTTTTTTATGAGAAATAAGACAAAACTGTGTTTTATTAGCATTGAAGTTAATGAAGTTATCTGAACCCCATTGGAGGATGGCTCGGAGATCAGAACTGAGGGTGGTGGTTGATGTTCTGTAGGCTGAGGTGAGTTGTGTAGAGTAATGTTTATTAAATGAAAGGGAGGAGTGCAATGTGCTATCATCTGCAAAACTGTGAATTGGGTTGGAGGTCAACTGAAGTAGTTCATTGATATTTAGCAGAAAGAGGGTTGGTGAAACGGAAACTTGTTGAACCCCATCATTACTTGAAAGGTGAGAGGATAAGGAACCATCCACCACCACATACAGTGTGCATCAAGACAGAAAGCTGGCAATCCAATTACAGAAGTCTGAGACAGACAGACCTGGTCAAAAGCTTTGGAGATATAAGTGCAACCACTTGAGATTTGCCAAACTTCTCCATGGCATTTGTCCAGAGATGGGAAGCAGACCTCCCAACTCCAATTCCCAACACCTACACTATCTTGAAGGTAGTGTAGGAGTTGGGAATTGATGATTTTTTCCATTACTTTAGACAGGGCTGAGGTAAGCGAGATAGGGTGGTAGTTGGATTGGAGTGACTCGTTGCCCTTCTTGGAAATGAGTTGAATATAGGCCAGTTTCCAGGTTGTGGGATAGATATTAGTGAAGTAAGAGAGTATATACAGGTGGCATAGGATAGGAAAGTTCTGGTGCACAAAGTTTCAGTACAATTGGAGGAATGCCATCAGGGCCAGGAAACTTTTTTTGTGTCTAATTTGGACAGCATTTTTCTGATCTCTTTCTAGCAAAGGGATATAATTGTATGTTGTAGGCCATTGTATGTTGGACATCTTGAATGGTTGTGGGACATTTATTATTTTCAATTATGCATGCATTGGAAGCAAAGTTGAGGCCAGTTTGGACAGTCTGCTAGTTTCCTGCTTTTTGCTCTGTCGAACTCTGTTTTGGAAGCATTAATTGCTTTTTTGCATCTATTTCGGGCTTCAGTATAAGCTCTAAAGTAGAATGGAGCTCTTGATTTGAGCCAGTTATGGTATGTTTGGTTTTTATTTGTACAGCCTTGGCACATCTTTTGGAGAACCAGGGTTTGGTTCTCCAAAAGATGTGTTTTGTTTTTTTTATCTCATCTTTTTTTTTTTATTCTATTAATATTAGGGAATGACAGTTCAGAGTAGTGTGAGGAATGTATGTTTCCATGCCGGTGATTGTGAGGATTACTTTGGTGATAAGTTCGATGCATATGTTTAGGTTGGAAGGCCAGAAGCAATAGTCCAGCTATGGGAATATAGCAGAGAAGTTGTGGAGGCTGTCCCACTTGGCACTGTTATAATGCCAAACTACTCTTGTATGGGAGTGGCTCTGTAAGCATTGTTGCATGGGGGAGGTAATTCTGACCACCAGATTATGGTCAGAATTACCTAGGGCCTGCTACTTTCACTGTGTATTTGGAAGGGTTATTGGTGAGAAAGAGATCTAGGGTGTTTGGGGAGTGGTTTGGGTTATCTGGTATTCTGGTTGACATCTGAACAAGTTGTGTAAGGTCATTAGTAATAGAAAATGTTTCAGCAGCTCTGCCTGCAAGATATATACAAGTGGAGGAGGAAAGCGAGCTGGTGTTGTGACACCAGGGCAAGAGGATGTTTCTTTAAGTTGTGTAATACCGAGATATCTAATGCCAACAATTGGATTCTTGTCAGTTCTTGATAGTTATTAAATAATAATGGATATTTATTGTTCTTTCTTTTAATAATTTTCAATGCATTTGAATCCTTTCTGGTTTTTCTCAATCTCAATGTTTATAAATTTATTTTTTACAGAGCACAGAAGAGAGAAAGACAAGCAACAGTTGAGTCAGTTGAGATGGAGGATGAGTTTCTTTATGGAAATACTAAGGATCGGACTGAAGGTGAAGAAAATATGGACATCGATAATGAGCTTGAAGATGATGGTAATCTTCTCTTCATGTTTGTTCTGTTCCTTGACCTTTTAACGATTTCATTTTGATCTTCTAATTACTCCATCATTTTGCATCTTTTAATGTGTTTTTGCTATTCGTTTTTGTCTGTTTGTTATCCATTCATTTGCTGATAATGTGCTACATTTTTGTGTGTAATATGTATGTATATATATATGTATATATATATATATCCTTGCTTTTGATCTCATCAAATATTATTTTCTCACAATTATTTTATTTATTTTTTATATAATATTTTTTAATATTAATTAATACCGTTCATTTCAGATGTTTAAGTTAAAATTGGTTTAGTTATACTTTTGTCTTTTATTGTCTTAGAGTATTTAAATATTGCTTCATATTATTCTTTTTAAATCTAGGAATCTGCCTAAAGTTTATTATTCCTTTATCTTGGAGGAGGCCTTTGTGTGTGTGTGTGTGTGTGTGTGTGTGTGTGTGTGTGTGTGTGTGTGTGTGTGTGTGTGTGTGTGTGTGTGTGTGTGTTTAAATTCCATACAAGATTTTGCCTGCTGATTTCAAATATGTTGGATTTCCATTTGAAATTTCTGTATTATGTTTCCACCATACCTGTTGGAATAAAATATTCTTTTTTAAAAAATTATGTATAGCATCTGCTAACATTACTATGATATATTCTCTGCATATAAAATAAAATTTACATATTATCCCCCTAGATTTATCATCTGTCCAGATTTAGCTAAATCTGGATACGATTTTGTAATACCTATTGAATAACATGGATAAGAAGTGCAGTTTGGTCTCACTATTTCATCCACCTCGGCCAGTAGGGAGGTTATTATTATTATTTTAATTTTTAACTTTTTTTTTATCTCATCTTTTTTTTTTTTTTATTCTATTATTATTTCTTCTATGAGAATAATGAACAGCATAGGACTTATCCTGATTTGTTTCTCATCATCAAATTTCTTGATATGAATGCTGTGATAGTATTGCACGAAAAGTTCATATTATTACCAGTTTCATGTCGACAGTTTTCTCACAAATTAATCTATCTTATCCCATATAGTTTTCTAAGACAAATTGAAAGAAAGCATAAATCTAAAGAATCTAATGATTTTAAGGCAAATCTAAAGAAAACAAGCACCATCTGCATTAATTCATCTAAATCTTGGTCTTTCTCTGGATCTTCATCTAAGTATCAGACACTTGTTTTACTAACTTTCTGTTTACATGTCTATACCACCTCAGTTTACTCTGCTCCTGCATTCCTGAGTGTTAACAATCTCAACTTTCTTCTTAATGTCTTAATTTTAACATGATTCTGCATTGATGTCATCAGTTCAATCTCCTGATTTTTCTCATGACTCTCATATCAGTGGTAAGAAATAAAACAATTGATCTTTTATCTGTGAAAACCATAGATGAGAATAACTGTTTATTTCTAACTCAACTCTGAAATCCACAGTTTTAAAATTGGTCTGAACGCTTTCTTGTATACTGCTAGTTTTGTGTTTTGGCTTATTTCTCTCTCTCTATTCCATATAAATTTTTTCAACTGGCTCCACACCATACCAATTTTGCTAATTCTGTTTCTCTCTCCATATTTATTTTGCCATCTTTATTAAAAATTGTGCCTAAATAGCTGAAATATTTTACTTGTTCCAAAGGCTCTGCAGTTGAAGTTTTCCATATTCTTGCCTGTTTTTTATTGCTGTTTTTTCAGGTTAAATTTGTTACAGCAGTTAGTCAGTTTAAGAATCCCAGACTTACACTGGATTTGTCTAGTGGTACATTATCTGTGTAAAAGAAAGATGTAACTTTGATATTCCTATTCTGATATTAGGTTTAATGCCACTTTCTTTCATAACATGATCCTTATAGATGAATAAGAGCAAACATAAAGTACATTCTTGTCTCACATCTGGTTTTACAATGCACTGTTTGTCTTAAAGTGAAAATCTGATCCTGATAACCTTTATTTGATCTGAACTTGCCTGTTCTTTGGCAAATTTCTCTTCCATTGCTTAGGTTCTACTGGAGTATGATTGCAATAAATGTTACCTGGAATGCTAACAACTAAATTCCCCTGTAATTCTCACATTCAGTTTTATTTCCTTTTTATTGATGGGTATTATGCAAGCTCTACTCAGATCATCTGGTTTTCAACATTATGACAAGCCTTCTGTATTATGTTGTAGCCACATAATTCAGAAAGCCTTAAGCATTTCTGATTGAATATCATCTATTCCACTTGCCTTTCCACATTTCAAGCTTTTGATACTTAGTTCTACCTCAAGTACTGATATGCACTCCTGATTTTATTCCTCTTGAATAGTTTCTACCACTGTTCTGTCATTACTTGTTTCTTTCAACAGTCATGAGTGATGTATCAGTTTCTTAATGTGAACCTGCAAGCATTGTAGGATATTGACATTACTACACAATTAAGTTTATTCTTCTTTCTCATCTGTCAGATGAGGATTGAGTCTCTTATGAAATCTCTTCTCCATCTGACTCTATTTCTGGCTGTTTCTGTCATCTCTCTGAAGCTTGATAATTGTGACCTTTCTTTCAAAGACTGTAGCCAAGTTCTTTTTGATCTGCCTCTGATCATCTTTCTTCAATGATTCCATTCAGGACTACATTTGGTAATCTCTGAGAAGACATTCTCTGGAAGTGTCCAAACCATGTTAATTGCTGTTTAAGAATTACAGCTATGAATTCTTCTCTATAGTTTACTTCATGTTTGACTTACTTATTTGTTTTGTGTTCTGACTAATGAATCTTATTTATTTTTCATAAGCATTTCATTTCAAATGCTGTGATTTTCTGTATTTCTTTCTGATTTGAGTTTCCATGTTTTGGCTCCATATGTTGCCATAGGTATAATAATGGTTTTATAGAGCTTTAGCTTGAGGCTTTTGGAAATACTGTTATTTTTCCATATTATACCATCCTTTGTTAAGTCTGTATTTTACTATTTCTGTGTTGTTGTCGAGATTGTGGATAACAAGACTGCCAAGATATGTAAATTGCTTTACTTGTTCAAGTGTATGATTTTCTAAGTTTATTGAAATTTTTTCCTTATCTCTTCCTATTTTCATTCTTTTAGTTTTGCTCAGATTGATTTTCATTTCAAAAGTTTTGCACTCTTTGTTAAAAATTTTATTGTCTTTTTCAATTCTACACTAGATTCTGCAAGAATAATAATATCATCTGCATATTTGGTGACTGATATGCTTTTTTCCACTCTTCTGCGGCATCTATCTAAGTGCTGCTAATACTAACTGCAGCTACTTTTGTCAATAATCTCTGGCAAGTAGCACTTGTCTTATGGGATTACCCCATCTCTGGAACTTATGCATCTAAGAGTGTGATGTAACATCATCTAGGGTATTGTTCCTGCAATTCCCATATTGTATAGGAACATCAACTATGGCAACATCATCTGTTGTTATGCCCACATGAGGCATATCCTTTCACCACAAGCATTTGCTTTCTATCCTTTTATTGCTTCATTCTAATTCTGAATGCGTCGGATGCTGAAAAGAGATGCTGTTTGATATGGTTAATCTCTTTTGTTATTCGAGTTTGGAGTGGAAGGAATGCGAAAGCAGATGACTCTTTATAAGAGTTGCTCAGAGAATTTTGCTGATTCTGAAATGGGTGCTATTATTGGCACCTACTCACAGACGACTCTATAAGCATCTCTCATACGGTTTTGCTAAAGTAGGTGTTGTTGACACCTACTTGCAGATGACTGACTACGAGGGTCTCATACAGTTTCGCTGGAACTGAAGCAGGTGTTTTTTCTGACTTGCTTTCTTTAAAACAGCAAACGATCTTTATTTCTACCCAAACTTCACCCAATGCAAGTTTGCAAACGAATGGTTATAGCTTCATTGGCTATAAACCATTTTTCCTGTTTTGCTACTAGATGCAATTCTGCGTACACCTTAGCCACTATGAGTTTTGGTAAATAACCAACAAAGGTGTGCCATATCTGAAATGAAATAACTTGATGCTCAGAGGTGGAAGAAGAGAGAATCAGAGGCTTTGCTTTGTCTGTGACTGCTTCTCAGTAGTCTGGTTTGTTCATTTATATATATTCAAACTGCACTATACTATACTAGTGTATAGTGTTGTGCATACCTTTATGCTACAATAGACAAGATGTGTTTCATTCTGGATAAAGGTGAATAAACAGGTAACATCAAATTGTCAAAGTCTTTGGTATATTTAATTTTAATTCTCATTTACTATGGTTGACTTTCAGATGAACAGAACAGTTGTAACCTCCATTGTGCATCCCATAAAATGACTGAGTATTTTAAATTCATAATTGAGTAGTGATCCTTGATTGCCATTTATTAGGCAGTTTGATTAGTGATTTTTTTTTTATCTCTCCTCTTAAAAACATTTTTTACACATATTCTTTGTGTGTGGTCTTCTAGTGTTTTTTTTTCTCTCCCTCTCTGTCAATAACTATATCACTACTCTCTCAATATGGAAATGCTTCTCTGGAGATTTCTTGCTGAACATCTCTTGTCTCCCATTGTTCACTGCTGTACTCTACATGGAAATTCAAAATTAGATGGAGACAAAGCACGTAGTGCTAGTCGAGGCAACTCGTGGTTAAGGTGGGTAAAGCTCCGATCACTTTCCTTGGTATTTTTTCCCTTAAAGTAAAGCACACCCCCTTGCGGAGATGTATGATGATAAACATTAAAGACAATGGTCACTACCCATACCGGTTTCGATGTTTATTGAGGTCTCGTCAGTGGGAGCCAGACCTGAAAATGCTAAGGTTGAAGTAATGCAGAGCTCATTATGAATTTTACCTAAACAAGTTGCCATAAGGTGCTTTGACCGTATAAATAAAATCTCAAGATGAGAGATAGATGTACAAAATTTTTTAACCTGGGTATATTATGTATTCAAGATACTAAGTAATTTTATATAAATAAACTTGGTTTTTAATCCTATTTCCCAAGTAAGCAAACAGACAAGAAATTAAAGTTTGCCTTGGACTTGCACTACGTGCAGGTGCAAACTTCACTTTCTTGTCTGTTTGCTTACTTGGGAAATAGGATTAAACACCAAGTTTATTTATATAAAATTACTTGGCATCTTGAATACATAATATACCTAAGTTAAAAAACTTTGTACATATATATATATATTTTTTGTGCATGTTAACTTATATAATTGTTTAATTATTTTAAAATAACTTACAGCATAGTAGCATTTGGGTAGTATATTTTCTGACCAGTTTCAATTCTCTCTGCTTTTGTAATTACAAGGAACATGATAATTGTTTCAGATGTGATCGGTCCTGATGAAGACCTTACTGGAGTATCAGTAGAAGAAGATCAGGCAGAAAAAGATTTGCAGACAGCTCTTTACAAAGCTCGTAAACTGAAACAAAGAGAGACTGTGACTTCGGCTCCTGAAAAAGTATGTTAATGACAGGGTTACAGAATTACATGATATAGAATAATAATCGTTATCAGTATCTCAAAGTAATTTTAAAATTGTTTCAGCTGTACAGTCCTATATCTTTATGAACTTCCTGCTTTCTTTATGTTCTAAACGACTAGTTTTTGACATGTATAGTATTACTACCCAGGGAGCATTAAAGTGTTTGGGGGATGGGGACTATTGTCCTGACGTGTTCTCTTGACGTTCGAATCTGCCATCTTGCTAAAAATCACTTTCATCAAATAAGGAAAACTAATTGCAAATTAATCACTGATCTAAGGGTAGAGAAATTTCTATTATACTGCGCCACTCTATCCTTAGATAAGTCTATATGAATTAGTAGGATTAATTCAAAATTAGTTAGCAGTCTTTTCACTCATTCAGGCCGATGGTATTTATTTTCTTTCCTTCTGGGATTCCCGCTAGATCCGAATTTTTGTGAACGGTGCAGTAAAAAGAAATTCAGGCAAACACAATATTTAAATTAACAAACAAAACATTTAATATATGGTTATATAACAATTACATAAATTCCACATCTAAATATGACAAACCAGTCAAGTTAGCATATCAAGTCAAGTCATTCATATTAATCCAATCTTCCAAACTTTCACATACAAATTCACAGTTTCAGAATCACAAAGTTCCTATACCCAACTTATTACAATAGAAATTCTTAATTAATCAGTTTCCTTGTATCTCTCAACTACACTCTACGATTGACTCATAACAGGCACTAACCATGGCAGATATCATTTCAATGTCTATATTTTCAACTCTCAGCCTCGATGGTATGCTACAGTTAATGTTAGAAATAGCGCAACGGAACTAATACTTAAATCTTCATACACTGAAATAAACTAATATGACTGTCCTTACCAGAAATAATCTTCAGTACTTCCAATATTTTGTGAGCACACTTTCAAATTGTATTTATCACACTTGCGAACCACTAAGTAACTAAAACATTACTAATCGCGCTTTAAAAACCCTAGATAACAACTATAAGGTATATTAATTATTCTTAATTTTCATTCATCAACTAGTTTAACTCTGTACAATTCCTTTTTTGGTAGTATAGAAATAAGTCGTAATTGTAGACTGACTGGATTTATTCAGAATTCTTCGTTGAATGTCCAGTTCTCTAATTATCCGATTACGGCAATAATTTCCTTTTATTACTACGGCTGATTTTGCTTTCAGCCAACTATAAGATTCACTTATATAAAAAAAAATATCTACTCAACTCCTATCCTTAGGAATCTTTTAATTACTTCTCTTTTTTAGTTTACTTCCTTGCTACCTTATAGTTCCAAAGTTCCGTTCCGATTCCTCTTTACTACTACGTATCTATTTTCTCTTCTCTCTACAAACGCTCCCCTCACACGCGCTCGTTTATTTCCATGCGTCTCTATGACAACCGATAGACGTAAACATTCTCGCGAATGTTACATTAGGTTATATAACTACATTCAGTTATTACATAACGTTAACTTTCATGAAAAGAATAAATAGAATATTTGCATTCCAATAAATGCGTAGTTAAATTACAAATATAAGTTCTTACAATATTGACAAAACAATAAACAAAACAGCTTAATAATATTTAATACAGAATCTATTTACCATTAAAACATTTCTTTGATTAAGCAATTAAATATTTGACATAATTAAGGTAGTTATATGATATTAATTTATAATATATGTTATTTACATCAAATAATATTTATAAATATAGTTCTTGTGACGGAAAGTCATGTTGGATTCTGAATCAAACAACATTTATTCTATTTTCTACATAATTAGAATCCAACAAAGGCTTACTCTTCCTTTGAAAAATTTTTCCTTAAAGAAAAAATTTTTCACTCTAAACCTTTAGGTGGTGGAATCAGATTTCTACTACCCTTTTTTTTTTTTTTTTTGGTCTTAGGTTATACCTTGTTTGGATGAAACTCCATCCTGTGTTTTCTACAACGCATGTACTATCTTCTAAAACTTCTCGGTCTTTACTTAGATTCTTACTGTCATTACATTTGACTGTAGTATATCTTCTACTTTGGTGATTGATTCTTCTGGTTTTCCTTCTGTAATTATTTAAGTCCTTATAATTGTCTCCTCTTCTCATATTCTTAGTTCTGATATGCAAAGCTGATACCTCAGTAAAATTAATCTCAGCTGGTAATTGATTCTCAGTACAAATTTCTTGCTCAGAATCAGATACTTGAAGTTTTGATGTCAAGTCAGTGTCAAGTTGAATAACAGGCTGATCAAGTATAGTAGGGCTTAAATCAGTATTTTTCACAGCTTGTTTGTCTATAGATGATTGCATCTTATCAGGTTGTTCTTCTTGATTAGGCACACAAAATCTTCTTGTTAGTTGCCTTGTTCCTGTGCACTCAGAGTTATTGTGTCTTTTAACACGTATTCTTCTATTCAATATGGATATTTGACCTGTGGAAAAGTCACAAGAGAAGTGATGCTTCTCCATAAAATTTGTTCCTAATATTATGTGAGCATTTAAGCTAGGAGAGAAAGGGACTATCAATAGATCTTGATATACACAGAGGTTGATGTCAGGTATATAAATTTGTGCACGAACTTTTTCATATGCTGTAGATCTCGAATTAGAAAGAGTTGAAATTCTTACAGGTCTCCTTAAATTGGTGACATCCTTCCATAATCTATCTCTTAACTTTAGGAAATAATGCTTACCGATGATTGAGGCATTACAACCTGTGTCAAATAGAATGTTACAATTATGACCTTTGACACATCCTGTAACCTTCATCATTAACTCTCTTGATCTAGGGAAATTTTGAGCTTTATTATATGTTCTATGAGAAATATGTCCAAAATTAGAGTTTCTTCTGCTGTTAGAGTAGTTTCTTTTATTAAAGTAGCAATTCCCAGCGATGTGACCAATCTTGTTGCAATTAAAACATTTGGGAGGATCTCCATCATCTCTGAGAAATTTTCTCCTTGTCTGAGTTTGAGGTTCAATGGGAATTTGCTGTCGAACATTCTCCAGGGCTTCCACTACTCTATCCAATTTAGCCAATATTGGTTTATTTTGCTTCTCAACCTCCAGTTTGACAACTTTACTAATATGTTCTGCTGTGGGATTGAAATTTTCTTGAAATCCTACAGTCATTTCTGTCAATTTTTTTTATTACTTCATCTAATTTATTCTTCATTGGCTGTTGCAATTTTTCTACTTCCTGGTGAACAATGTCTTTTACTTCCTTAAATAATTTCTTGTTGGTTTGTTCTTTTGTGTCGGACATACAGTTTTGATCAATAGGATTCTCTCTAATGATTTTCCTTTCATCTTCTTTCTTTCTGTTCTCTTTTGAGGATTTATTTACTCCTATGGAACAATCAGTTGTTTCTACTATGTT
Organism: Typopeltis vanoorti; assembly: GCF_054136105.1. Taxonomy (NCBI): domain Eukaryota; kingdom Metazoa; phylum Arthropoda; class Arachnida; order Uropygi; family Thelyphonidae; genus Typopeltis; species Typopeltis vanoorti. The sequence continues at coordinate 106,008,760 of NC_143558.1, forward strand.
TACATGGCCAATATTGGATGAAAGGCAAAGGTCTCCAATCATCTGTTCCTTTTCCTTGACAGCTATAAGACATTCCTCTAGTGAGGTTATCTTCTTCTTATAGGCTGTCTCCCTCAGTTTTTGTCTGACACCTTGTCTAAATTGTTGATAAACTGCCCAATCCAAATGAGGTTTGTCTTCATTGGATACATTTAAACTTTCAGAGAGAGTTAGTAATCGATTGTAGAAGTCACCAACACATTCTTTGTCCTTTTGTATAATCCTCTATAGCTTCCACAAATTCGGTCCAACACTCCTCCGTTTACAAAACTGAGATAGCAAGACTTCCTTAAACTTCTTGTATTCAAATGTTTCCTTAAGTATAGGAGATGAAAAAAAATATGTCTTAGCTTTACCAATTAGTTTGTTTCTAAGTAATACCAACAATTGAAAGTCTGTCCAACCTGCTGTTTCTCTGAGTTTCTCAACATAAGTAAAAAAAGATAATACATCATCAGAGTCTTCTCCTGAAAATTGAGGAATTACTTGTTGGGGATTCATACTTCTAAAAAATTCACAAAAAAAAAGTATATATATATATATCATCATCATCGAATTCCTGCCATTTACCCTCAAGGGGTGTACAGCATATGATAGTACTACATGAAAAAAATTACATCATTATTAATTTCCTATCTACAATTTTCCTCCAAATCAGTCTGTTACTTGTCAACACTCCGATATTATCAGATCTTATATTTCTATCGTCTAAGGCACTTTGTTTCGTATCAATCTACCTATATCTTGGTCTTCCTCTAGGTCGTTTTGCTGCCAACCTGGCAGAGAACACTTGTTTTGCTAATCTTTCTTCGCCCATTCTGTTTAAGTGACCATACCACCTAAGATTAGCTCTGCTAACGCATTCCTGCATGCTGACAATGTCAAGTTCTTTCCTAATATCCTCGTTTTTAATGATATTACTATTGATGCCATCTGTTCATGCCTATAATCTTTCTCAGGACTCTCATATCTGCAGTCTCTAGTCTTTTGTCAAGGGTTTTACTTCTGACCCAGCTCTCAGATCCATAAGTTAAACTGGTTATTCTGTTGTCTATTTCTATATTTAATTTACCATCTTCACTAAAAATCGTGCCTAAGTAGTTGAAATGTTTTACTTGTTCCACAGGTTCTCCATTCAGAGCACAGTTGACATTTTCAATCATTCTGCCTATTTTCATTGTCTTTGTCTTTTTATTGCTGACCTTCATACCATATCTATTACAACAGTTATTAAATTTAGTCAGAGAATCTTGCAGACTTGTAGCAGATTTATTTAGAAGTATAACATCATCCGCATAAAGCAAAGAGCTGATATTAACATCCCCAATTTTGATATCATGTTTAATACCACTTTCCTTCATAATGTGATCCATATAGATAATGAATAACAGAGGGGATAATGTACATCCTTGTCTCACACCAAATTTAAAATTAACCATCTTCCTGTACTTCCTTCAATTCTAATTGCTGACTTACAACTCAAATAAAGACTAAGTATTGCTTGATATAATGCCCCATTGACACCATATAACTGTAGCGTACTGAATAGCTTCTCTCTTGGTACCTTGTCATATGCCTTTTCCAAATTGACAAATTCCCATGCTTTCTCAACTATTTGTCGTAAAATGAAGATCTGATCCTGACAGCCTCTATTTGGCCTGAATCCAGCTTGTTCTTCACCAAGCTTATCTTCCATTCTTCTCAACTATTTCTCAAGTATACTTGCATAGATCTTGCCAGGAACACCCAGTAAAGAAATACCTCTGTAATTCTCACATTCAGTTTTATTTCCCTTTTTATATATGGGTACTATGAGAGCTCTACTCCAATCATCAGGAATTTGTCCCTGTGTTCAGCCACTGTAAGACTTTTATACCACCATACTTCAGCATTTCTGGTCAAATATCTACTCCTGCTGCCTTTCCACATTTCAAGCCTTTGATGGCTTTTTTCTACTTCAATTATGGAAATGTATTCTTGACTGTATACCTGTTGAGTGTTTTTTGCTACTGTGCTGTCATCACTGCTTGTTTCATTTAGCAGTTTTTCAAAGTAATTACCCCATACTTCGAGGATATCTTTTTCTAACATTTTCATGTCACCTTTATCATTTCTAACTCCTTTTACAGCACTCTTTCCTCCATTCCTAAGCTTCTTCAACAACCTCCAGAATATTTTGCCACCTTCTTGATATTTATTTTCTATATTCTTGCCAAAGTCCTCCCATGACTTTTGTTTAGCTAGTTTTACACAGTGTTTAGCATTCTTGCATTTGTCTCTATATTCTCTAAGAGCACAAGCTGACTTATTTGACAGGAACTTTTGATATGCTTTCTTCTTTTCCTTCACCGCCTCTTTAACTTCCTGTGTCCACCATGGAGTTCTGATTTTTTTTATCCTTGCAGACAACCTCACCACATGCCTCTCTGGCAGAATCAATCAATGTTTTCTTCAGAGTTTGCCACTGAATCTCCAAGGTTTGATTCCTGTTCTCAAACTCTTTCATTTTTTCCTCAATAATCTTTGTGTATTTTAGTCTACAGTTCATATCTAAGAGCTGCTCAGCTTTTATTTGCTTTAAAACTTTCTTATATGTTATTCTTTTCAATATGAAATTCAATTTTATCCTGCTCAAGACTAAATAGTGATCACTTCCAATTTCAAATCCTCTGTACACTCTGGTGTCCTGCACCAGGGAGAAAACATCACTATCAACAATAACATAGTCAATGAGACTTTTCTTATTCCTTGCCTCTTCTCTCCATGTGAATTTATGCACATTTTTATGTTGGAACATTTTGTTAGTAATAACCATTCCATGTCCAGAGCAGAAATCCAACAGATATTTGCCATTATTATTAGCTTTGCTCTTTTCTCCAAATTTTCCCAAAATATTTTTGTATGTCTCACAATCATTTCCTACTCTGCTGTTTAGATCCCCAACAAGGACCAACTTTTCCTTTTTCATTGTGTCAGTAGCTTTCTCTAGAGCCTCAAAAAATTCCTCCACTTCTAGCTTAGTAGAACCTTCTCTGGGACCGTAGGCACAAATAAGTCTCATTGTCCAGTTCCCCATTCTCATATTTGCCTACATTACTCTACTTGAGACTGACTGCCATTCAAGAAGTTTAGCCTCGTATTTTGTGTTGAATACTATGGCTGCTCCTTCTTTTCCTTGATTGTCATTGCCTGAATATAACATTTTGTATTTATTGCTCAGAAAGATCTCACCAGTTTTTGTCTTTTTTGTTTCAGTCACTCCTATTATGACGATCTGTTACTTATCTAATTCCTCTGCTAACTCCATTAGCTTTGCTAATGCATTACTGGATGCTGACAAATTCAAGTTATTTCCTAATATCCTCATTTTTAATATAATATTGCCATTGATGCCATCTGCTCATGCCCCTAATCTTTCTCAGGACTCTGTTATCTGCTCTCTAGTCTTTGGTCAAGTGTTTTACTTCTGATCCAGCTCTCAGATCCATAAGTTAAAACTGGTTTGAACAGTCTTGTATACAGCTAATTTAGTGTTCCGACTAATTTCTCTCTTATTCCATATGAATTTATTCAATTGACTGCCTACCATACCAACTTTGTTGATTCTGTTGTCTATTTCCATATTTAATTTACCATCTTCACTAAAAGTCGTGCCTAAGTAGCTGAAATGTTTTACTTGTTCCACAGGTTCTCCATTCACAATGCAGTCGACATTTTCAATGCTTCTGCCTATTTTCATTGTCTTTGTCTTTTTATTGCTGACGTTACCATATCTATTACAACAGTTATTCAAGTAAGTCGGGCAATCTTGTAGACTTCTAGCGGATTTATTTAGAAGTATAACATCATCTTCATAAAGCAAAGAACTGAGATTAACACCTCCAATTTTGATATCAGGTGTAATACCACTTTCCTTCATAATGTGATCCATATAGATAATGAATAATAGAGGGGATAATGTACATCCTTGTCTGGCACCAGATTTAACATTAAACCACCTTCCTGTACTTCCTTCAATTCTAACTGCTGATTTACAACTCAAATACAGACTAACTATAGTTTGATATAATGCCCAATTAACACCATATAACTGTAGCATTTTGATTAGCTTCTCTCTCTTGGCACCTTGTCATATGCCTTTTCCATATCGACAAAACTTAAATACAGATCTTTGTTATATTTCCATGATTGCTCAACTATTTGTCATAAATTGAAAATCTGAACTTGACAGCCTCTGTTTGGCCTGAATCCAGCTTGTTATTCACCAAACTTTTCTTCCAGAATCCTTCTCAACTATTTCTCACATTTAGTTTTACTTCCCTTTTTTGTATACGGGTACCATGAGAGCTCTAATCCAATCATCCAGATTTGTCCCTCTGTTCAGGCCTTCTGAAGTATGCAGTGCAGCCACTGTAAGACTTTTATACCTACATACTTGAGCATTTCTGGTTGAATATCTTCTTCTTCTGCTGCCTTTCCACATTTCAAGCCTTTGATGGCTTTTTCTACTTCTAAAATAAATACTTCTTCCTCAACTTTCCAACTTTAAATATCCACTATTAACAGACAAAGACTTCATGTTCCATCATTATGTAGAAAATAAGCTAATTATCACCGTCCATTTTGTGGATTGCCTCTCGGTATGACTGAGCACTATAAGATAAAATGACGTGTGCATATCATATCCTCTCATTGGTCATCTTCCATTATGAAAAATTACAATTAATAGACAGAACAGGTATTTGTAATGACTAGCATTCCCTACTTGATGCGATAAATAAGGTAATACATTTCTGACATAAAAGATGAAACAGAATGGGCATTACATACATAAAACTGAATGATTAAACCAACTCTTATTTATTTATTTTTTGCTTATCAGCTAAAACTTTTCACTCTTCATGGATGAGCAGAGTGCATTTTTAAGCCCTGTTTATATATTATTTTAATAGAAGAAATATTGATGAACATTATCTGAGAAATTATTACTATGCTTGTACAAGAAAAGTCAAATTGGCTGTTGTACTACATCACAAAAATAATTGAATAAATTTATACTACTTTCTGAAATTTTGTGAAATTAAGAAACCTTATAATTTCTGCTCCTCTCTTTGCTTTTCTGCTCTCAGCAGAATTAAAAATAATAAACTTACCTATACTATGAAAATAACTCTCACTGCTTATTGTGATGAAACATGTAATGCTGGCATGCAATCATATATGATGAAAATTTGGCTTGTTCGGATTAATTTGTTCATTGTTGTGTGTGTGTGTGTGTGTGTGTGTGTGTGTGTGTGTGTGTGTGTGTGTGTGTGTGTGTGTGTGTATGTGTATATATATATATTCTTTTCTTCATTAATGTTGAACAGTGACTGACCGTGGAGATATTTGTTGGTAGAAAATGCAAGAAGCAGAAACTAAACATCTCTGTGAAAGAGATTGGGATCAGCTGCTGAGAAATTGGCCATTAATAATTAACTAGTTGATCTTCTGAACTGAGTTGGGTATTTTTAGGGGACTTTTTGGAGCAATAGCTCTGATATAGTATATCAGAGTGAACATATGCACAGAAATAGCGTGATGAATGAGTGTGTATAATAATTACACACTCATTTGAATCTTTGTCTCAAATGTGGCATTTGAGACATAAAGATTATTGAATGGCAGACAGTCTCATGCAGAGTGATGTGGGCAAATATCAGAATGGGGAATTGGACAATGAGACTTATTTGTGCCTATGGTCCCACAGAAGGTTCTACTAAGGTAGAAGTGGAGGAATTTTTTGACACTTTAGAAAAAGCAACTGACACAATGAAAAAGGAAAAGTTGGTCCTTGTTGGGTATCTAAATAGCAAAGTAGGAAATGATTGTCAGATATACAAAAATATTTTGGGAAAATTTGGAGAAAAGAGCAAAGCTAATAATAATGGCAAATACATGTTGGATTTCTGCTCAGGACATGGACTGGTTATTACTAACACCATGTTCCAACATAAAAATGTGCACAAATTCACATGGAGAGAAGAGGCAAGGAATAAGAAAAGTCTCATTGACTATGTTATTGTTGATAGTGATGTTTTTTCCCTGGTGCAGGGCACCAGGGTGTACAGAGGATTTCAAATTGGAAGAGTGCTATTTAGTCTTGAGCAGGATAAAACTGAATTTAATATTGAAAAGAATAACATGCAAGAAAGTTTTAAAGCCAATAAAAGAATAGCAGCTCTCAGATGTGACCGTAGACTAAAATACACAAAGCTTATTGAAGAAAAAATGAAAGAGTTTGAGAACAGGAACCAAACCTTGGAGATTCATTGGCAAGCCTTGAAGAAAACATTGATTGATTCAGCCAGAGAGGCATGTAGTGAGGTTATCTGCAATGATAGAAAAATCAGAACTCCATGGTGGACACAGGAAGTTAAAGAGGCAGTGAAGGAAAAGAAGAAAGCATATCAAAAGTTCCTGGCAAATAAGTCAGCTTGTGCTCTTAGAGAATACAGAGACAAATGTATGAAAGCTAAACAAAAGACATGGGAGGAGACTTTGGCAAGAACATAGAAAATAAATATCAAGAAGGCAGCCAAATATTCTTGAGGTTGTTGAAGAAGTTAGAAATGGAGGAAAGAGTGCTGTAAAAGGAGTTAGAGATGATAAAGGTGACATGAAAACGGGAGAAAAAGATATCCTTGAAGTATGGAGTAATTACTTCAAAAAATTGCTAAATGAAACAAGCAGTGATAGCACAGTGGTAAAAAACACTCACCAGGTATACAGTCAAGAATACATTTCCATAATTGAAGTAGAAAAAAGCTAGCAAAGGCTTGAAATGTGGAAAGGCAGCAGGAGTAGATATTTGACCAGAAATGCTGAAGTTATGGTGGTATAAAAGTCTTACAGTGGCTGCACTGCATAGTTCAAAAGGCTTGGACAGAGAGACAAATTCCAGATGATTGGAGTAGAGCTCTCATAGTACCCACATATAAAAAGGGAAATAAAACTGAATGTGAGAATTACAGGGGTATTTCCCTACTGAGTGTTCCTGGCAAGATTTATGCAAGTATACTTAATAAACGGTTGAGAAGAATTGTGGAAGAAAAGCTTGGTGAAGAAAAAGCTAGATTTATGCCAAATAGAGGCTGTCAGGATCAGATCTTCACTTTACGACAAATAGTTGAGAAAGTATGGGAATATAACAAAGATCTGTATTTTAAGTTTTGTCGATCTGAAAAAAGCATATAACAAGGTGCCAAGAGAGAAGCTATTCAATACGCTGCAGTTATATGTTGTCAATGGGGCATTATATCAAGCAATACTTAGTCTTTATTTGAGTTGTAAGTCAGCAGTTAGAATTGAAGGAAGTACAGGAAGATGGTTTAATGTTAAATCTGGTGTGAGGCAAGGATGTACATTATCTCCTCTGTTATTCATTATCTATGTGGATCACATTATGAAGGAAAGTGGTATTAAACATGATATCAGAATTGGAGATGTAAATGTCAGCTCTTTGTTTTATGTGGATGATGTTATACTTCTAAATAAATCCACTACAAGTCTGCAAGATTCTTTGACTAAATTGAATAACTGTTGTGATAGATATGGTATGAAGGTCAGCAATAAAAAGACAAAGACAATGAAAATAGGTAAAATCTTTGAAAATGTCAAGTGCGTTGTGAACGGAGAACTTGTGGAACAAGTAAAACATTTCAGCTATTTAGGCACAATTTTTACTGAAGATGGTAAATTAAATATAGAAATAGACAACAGAATCAGCAAAGCTGGTATAGTGGGAAGTCAATTGAATAAATTCATATGGAATAAGAGAGAAATTAGTCAGAACACTAAATTAGCTGTATACCAGACAGTGTTCAAACCAGTTTTAACTTATTGATCTGAGAGCTGGGTCAGAAGTAAAACACTTGATCTAAGACTAGAGACCACAGATATGAGAGTCCTGAGGAAGATTATTGGCATGAACAGATGGCATCAATGGCAATATCATATTAAAAAATAGGATATTAGGAAAGAACTTGACATTGTCAACATCCAGGAATGCATTAGCAGAGCTAATCTCAGGTGGTATGGTCACTTAAACAGAATGGGCAAAGAAAGATTAATAAAACAAGTGTTCTCTGCCAGGTTGGCAGCAAAACGACCCAAAGGAAGTCCAAGATCTAGGTGGATTGATACGTTACAAAGTGCCTTAGACGATAGAAATATAAAATCTGATAATGTTGGAGTCTTGACAAGTAACAGACTGATGTGGAGGAAAATTGTAGATAAGAAGTTAGTAATGATGTAAATTTTTCATGTAGTACTATCATATGCTGTACACCCCTTGAGGGTACATGTCAGGAATTTGATGATGATGATGAGAGTCAAATGAGTGCATAATTGGAAAAAACAAGAGCAGAGCAATACTTGAAGAATCTGAAATCCTAGTTTGTCTTACGAAAAATTGGGTATTTTTTGCAAATTATTGATGAAATTAAACCTCACTGAGGTTGGAGCTACATAATATTTCTGTAGTGGAATTCTTTGGGAGGTTTTCATTTTTCCCCATGATATTTATTTGTTTGACTTCTCATGTTACTTAATTTATTTAGTTTTTTTTTTTTTTTTTTTTTGTGGAAATCATTGTATGACTTATCATATTTGCATATGCTATAATGGTCTGAAAGATCATTATGGCATATATTTTTTATTTACTTCTGTAAATGTGATTTTGTTAAATTGTTTTCTTAGGTAGTTGGTGTCCTTAAAAAGAATTCAGATATTAAAAAGGATGATGCTAAATTACTTCAAAACAAATCAGGACTCATTGTTTTAAATTCAACTGCAGAATTTTGTCGTACACTTGGAGAAATCCCAACCTATGGAATGTCAGGAAACAGGGATGAAGAAGCTGATGAATTACTTGTAGGTATCAGTAATTTAATTGCAACAGCTTATCTGTATTTATTGAGTAGGAAGCTTAGTTAGCAATATCATTACTACCAGAACATAGATGATAAGTAGGAAACAAAGATTAGTGATATTTTCCTGTAATGTAAGTTTACAACAGTTGTTGGAAAGTTACTTTTTCTTTTGTTAATGTTATGTGAAATATTTTGAACTGGATCTAAATGGTCCTTGATAGAATGAAAAACTATAAAGTCTGATGTTTCAACTACAAATTAATGCAAAGTTCGGGTTATGTATTCTTCATAATCTTCCTTGTGATTACAATTTGGTTGGCAAAGTGGTTACTTTATCCACTCTCCATCCACCAGGTTGTGGGAGATGAATTTCATCACCCAGTGTTAAACCACTACCATGCTTACTGGAGGCATGAAATGGTTTGAAAAAGCTCTTTGGTCAGAAGAGCAGGGCTTTCAGGCTATGCAAAAAATATAAATAAAATGATTAAAATTAATAAAAATAAGATTTAAAAATCCATAGCCCACTCAGGCTTATAACCTTTCATGAGTGGGAATCACATATGCATGCAAAAAGCAATTTTTTTTGAGATTTAATTCTTATTTTAGCAGGTGTTCATTTGAACAGGTGTGTTGGTCCTGGAGACTAAGGTATAAATATACCAATTTGCTCCCATAAACAGTTCTCTGTTTTTTGAGCAGATTGAGGGTAGAATTGCTCATAAAGTGAGAGCATGTGTAATATTGTTTATGAGGTACTGTAAAATACTTTTGTAACGAGGTAGGAAAAAATCGCCATTCCCCCTCTCCTTTCCCCAGTGATGACTTTATATGATTATTTGACTATTATGTAGTTGTGACATACATCTAACGTATCTAAATTATGATGGCAAACAGCAAAAATATCATTACTATCCTTGCCAGTTAGCTTCCTGTGGAGTTTATGGCAAAGCAAATAAATTGCTTCATGCAGAAATTGGCTAAAGAAGAGAAGAGAATAAAGTATTGCTATAGCTTTCTTTCTGAGAGTTTGCCTTGTTATCGAAAGCAACAGAAGCTTCTGGATGAAATTAGTCTTTACTAATTTCATCAAGCTAAAATAAGATAATTTTTGAAGAAGCTTTTTATGATTAGGTAGGAATTTTTGTCTGATAGGTGCTAAGCATAGTATTCTGGTATTCTTTTTCTCTTACAAGAAGGATTTTATTAAAATTTGGTATTTGCGATCTATGATAAAATTTATCGGTTATCTTAGTAGGGTTCATACTCTTTTAGAATGGTTCCATTCTAAAATATTCTGCAAGAAAATGGTTCCTATTTTCTTGCAGAATATGCCAAACTATTTAGAAATAACTCCACACTGGCTAATTGAAATTTGGTATTTAGGACCTGTATTTTGTCATGTCAATTTTGTCTTCAGTTGGACTATTTTGACTGGAAAAACATTTCAAACTCATACAGAATTATTTGTTATGAATGACATTGAATAAACTATCTGCAATACTGAATCCAAAAACATTCTTCCCCCCCCCGTTCTGTATTCCACAAAGAGTATGAACCCTACTAATTGCTACACTCCTTTTAACATAAACCTAAATATGTTTTTAGCTTTATGTGCTATAGATGGTTTATTTATTGTCATCTGTAATAACATAATTTTGTATTGATTCAAACTGTTTTGCTAGTCAAAATAGTATGATCGAAAATTCAGGTGACTTGACATAATAATACCAATTTTAATGAAATTATCATAACTGAATACTTTTAACAAATTTTCAAAAGAAAAATGGTTACTGTTGAAACCAAAATTGAGAATACTAATAAATTACAGTAGTGATCCTGAATGGATAGTAGATCAGTAACTTTCTACATGAGGCATGTTCTAGAGTCTTTCTCCTCTCATGGCATAGCCCTATTACTTACTTTTCAGCTATTCTCAAATGAAACCATGAAACATAAAGCAAACAGTGATCGATCAGCGTGAAAAAATCTCCCTCAAAAAATAACTTGAGCAAAAACTGCAAATCACATGAAATAAATTAAGCACACTAAAACACTACATCAGAGGATCACTGTCACATCCACTTTACAAACTTCCATAGACAACATAAAATATATTCATTGTCACTTACAGACAAGCTTTCTGTTTTTGACAGACACAAACTGCATCCACAGTTCACCTTAACTGTCCATATTACACTCTGTGTGATGAATTTTATATGATGTACGATGTAAAAATAAAATTTCAAAAAAATATATGAAATTGACAAAAATTAAAAAAAAAAAATCCTTACTCACCCACAGTACAAATGCAATATAGGTTTAGTAATAACCTTTTGTGGGTGGTAACCACATAAAAATAAATCTCATCTAATCTAATCTCATCTCATCTTCTTTATACCCTCTTTTACCTTGCGGTGTCGAGGGTCCATTGATCATCGGACCGCAATCCGTTTACAGGATAAGGTGGTCAGCCCTATGCCCCGGTATATCCTATGGCCTGTAGTGTTAAGTTCTCAAGGCCAGTTTGCCTGCTTTGCGGGATGAAAAACCTCAGAACAAACTGGGGAAAAAACCCTGCTGTCCACGCCCAAGACTGGCATAAAAATAAATAAAAAATTTCCACAAAGGAGGTATATATACCTTTGTGAGATCCAGCATTAAATCCGCTCTTCTCCTTCTGGGTTTTTTTTTTTTTTTTTTTTTTTTTTTTTTTTTTTTTTTTTTTTTTTTTTTTTTTTTTTTTCATATTCATTAATGCTCATCTGCTGTATGTACCACTCTTCAAGTTCCAAAAACTATTTTGATATGACCAACTACCCAAACAGTGACTCATCTTCCTACGTAACATCAGTGGCCACCACTCAAACTGGCATCCCTTTTTCAATTCCATTCCCACTATCTCACAAATGGTGTGTCTCAACTCTGTGTGCCTATTCTACATGGAGCAGTGTTCATGGAGGTGGAGCAGCATGTGGACACTGCTCCACCAAATGGACATCAATGATTTTCCTAATTTTTGCTAGACATGTTAAAACATGAGCAGCAACTGTCCCATATCCTTTTTCAGTTTATCTGTAAACACACATTGAACTTACTTCTTTTCTTCCTCTTTTATTTCATCAGCCTCAGTTCTCTGAAATACCCTTCCTCATGAAGGGTTTCTCAACAGCCACAGCCTTATTAACAGTTTTCTTCCAAATTAATCTCTTACTTATCAGGTCTCTAATGTCAAATCTTAGATTTCAGTCTTTCAGTAATCACACATCACAGATTAACTCTGCTCACTCTCATTGTTAACAGTGTTAAATTCCTTCCTAATCTTTTCATCATCATCATCAAATTCCTGACAGGTACCCTCAAGGAGTGTACAGGATATGATAGTACAACATGAAAAATTTTCATCATTACTAACTTCCTATCTACAATTTTCCTCCAAATCAGTCTGTTACTTGTCAAGACTCCAACATTATCAGATCTTATATTTCTATCGTCTAAGGCAGTGCTTCCCAAACTTCTGGATGTCAGGCCCCCTTTGCAAAAATGAAAATGTTTCACGGCCCCCCTCAAAAAAATCGTAATAGAGAGATATATTATTATAATATTTATTGTATTTATATTCAATACAAAACATACACAGCGAATATTGCAAAAATCAAATGCATATATTACATTTTTTTGCCTCTTACTCTTTGGTTCTGAAGACAATGCAGGCTGTTCTGGTAAAATATGAAATGCTGTCCTTTTTTTTTTTGAGTCTGTTTCTGCTTCTTCTGATTGTTCGTGGGATTTTTTATGAGCCCCTTATCCATTTCAGGGTTAAATTTTTTAACGTAGAATAGATCAAATAATATCACCACTTACCACAGACTGATAACATGAAATTAGTGAATATTTCCTGAATAATGGAATCCCCGGACCAGGAACATTTTTCTCTTTTGTGACTTTTCTTCCTTTACGGTAATTAAGTCTAATGCGAAACAGACAGCAAAGGCAGGTTATTAAAACTTGCATATTATTGGTGCGGTATTAACAAAAGATCACGTAACCGAAAGATAAAAGCATAGCTGACAATTGAGTTGAAATGCTAACTCTCTTCAACCGAATTCTATATGTGAAAATGCCATAAAATTCATTATATATATACATATATATATATATATTACTTAGTTTTAACACTTTTACGAATTTTGACACGTTCGGTTGAATTTTATTGCTGCCTTGGGAAATCGAACTCGCACACATCTAATTAATAACAATAGTTTTTAGTTAGATGCTGTGTTTGCCTATGCAACATATGGTTTTGTTTCACTATACAGCATAGTTTCTGTATGACGGAGACATGTGATTCATTAATTAGTGTGTTTTTATCCCAGTTGTCTCTTCTTGCACTATTTGTTGAGAAATATATTACACAGCCTCCTCATACCTTATTCACTTGCGTAATAAAAGTACTTGTTTTTATTGCCTCTGCAGTATAGTGGCTGTTAGGGAGGGCGTGTTGTTTACCACTGCAAGCGAGTTACTATCTTCCCACATGAACTTTTTTTCTATAGAAACGTTTAAGCTTTTTTTCATGTGTGAAGTATATGTGAAACTTTTATTGTAACAGAAAACTAGCTTGGATGACAGTGATAATATAAAACGAGTTTTGATATGTATATAAAGTCAATATCAACAGTCCCTGATTACAAATGCATGATGAAAGGGACAGGAAGATTTGGAGCTTCCCTGGAGAGCATTCGAAGTAAATACAATTCACCACTGCTTTGAAATGAAACATATGAATAAGCAATATTTACTAATATTCATTAAGCGCCGAAATACGCAGGAAGCAAAGTTTGTGAACCAACACCAATGTGTGAATTTTTCCATTAAAATATAAAAAATAACAAAAAAGAAATAATAAAAGTTAAATATGTTTCTTTTAAAATAAAAAAAAAATCTACTTAATTTTAAAACATTTTAAATTTGTTTTCATTATTTCACTGCCCCCCCTCTTAAGCTCAGCTGAGTAGTATACTAGAATCTTAATGAGAGCTTTATATTCATTTTATTATAATGTCCCTGTTGGAATACTGTGTTATGATGTAATTTATGTTACACTGCATTAAATAATTTTATTTGAATTGAATCTTGTATTTGCCTGATTGTTTCATTGCACCGCTCATTAAAATAATACGAATCTTAGCGGGAACCCTATGTAGTAAGAATAAAAACCTCAGCCTAAAATCAGCTTATGATAACATAACCTAATACAGTTGAAGGTTGATTTATCTAAATTGCTCTTGCAATTCAGAATATGGAGTGGTGCAGTGTAATATAAATTTTCTTCATATTCGATCTAAATACTAAAGAGAGAGAATTGTAAGATGATAAAACATGATTGAGAAGAAATAATGATCTAATACAATAATAATAATATAAAGAAAGACATTTTTGTATATCAACCATCTCAAAAATATTATTATTACCACCCCAAGACCTCACGGAGTCAAAGACTCATCTGAGAGGTCCTTTTTATCACACACACACACACACACACAGCTCATCATACCCTGTTTTAAACACATTCAAACTCCTTGCAGACACCACATTCTCAGGCAAGGCATTCCAGTCATTCACAACTCTGCACGAAAAAAACCTACCTCTCATTTCCCTACTCACACCCTCTTTATACAGTTTCCAGGGATGACCTCTGGTTCTCCCCAATCTCCCACTATTCTCTGTAAAACTTCTCCAGCATTGATCCTATAACAACCACTTACCAACTTGTAGGCATATCTTCCCTCTTTCTCCTGTCCACCAGACTCTGCAAATTACATCTTCTCAATCTTTCCTCATACACAACATTCCAGAGGTCCTAAGATCTCTAGTATCCAGAGCGTACAAGATTTGTTCTTCTGAAGAATCTCTAAAAAACAAGAATTGGAATTTTTCAAAGAAACAGTCTTACTAAATGGATATAATCCAATAATAACCCCAAAAAAATCCCAAAAAACAGAATCAACAAAGCTGGCATAGTTGGAAGTCAATTGAATAAATTCATATGGAATAAGTGAGAAATTAGTCAGAACACTGAATTAACTGGTTTGAACACTGTCTTGAAAAGACAGTGTTCCAACCAGTTTTAACTTATGGATCTGACAGCTGGATCAGAAGTAAAACACTTTACCCTAGACTAGAGACTGCAGATATGAGAGTCCTGAGAAAGATCAGAGGTGTTTACAGATGGCATCAATGGCAGTATCATATTAAAAACAAGGATATTAAGAAAGCACTTGACATTGGCAGCATCCACGATGCATTAGCAGAACTAATCTCTGGTGGTATGGTCACTTAATCAGAACGGGTGAGGAAAGATTAGCAAAACAAGTGTTCTCTGCCAGGTTGGCAGGAAAATGACCCAGAGGAAGACCAAGATATAGGTGGACTGATATGGTAAAAAGTACCTTAGAAAATAGAAATATAAGATCTGATAATGTTGGAGTCTTGACAAATAACAGACTGATTTGGAGGAAAATTGTAGATAGGAAGTTAGTAATGATGTAAATTTTTCATGTAGTACTATCATATCCTGTACACCCTTGAGGGTACATGGCAGCAAGAATTTGATGATGATGATGATGTTGATTGTTGTTTGATAATTGTACTGATGATATCTTATGATACATTAGAGAAATACTTATATGATAAAGTTTATTTTACTATGGCATATGTGTTATTCTCTAGTTAAAGAAAGATGTTCACAAGAACTGAAAAGTTTAAACATATTTATGTTCGATTTGTCATTTATGATAAATTAATCAAATGTTTTCCTGACATGAACATTCAGTATAAAAAGTTTGATTTCATTAGTTTGTTACATTATTATTTGAATATATATATATAATGTCTTCAGTAACGTGTTGGTAATAAAGGAAGTGAATTTTCTGTGCTAACTATTTTTCATTTTAATGGAGAATATCTCCCAGTTATTAGCCTCTAAAATTAAACATATGCTTAAGAGAGTAAGAGTATATACTATGTAACTTTTACTAAGAAGACATTATAAAGCTGTAGCATCTAATATTTTAATCTCATAAAAAAAAATAAAAATAAAAAACGTATGCCATTTATTTAAAGTATCTTGATTTAGATTTTCTACTTGTAACTAACAGAACTCTTACTGATATTTTCTAATTATTGCAAAGAGTTTTCATATTCTCTTTGAGGAGGAAAAAAAAGAAAAAAGACATTGTACAACAGTAGTTTATTTCATGTGATATCTTAATACACCATGATCATTTCTGATATCTGTCCTCAGGTCATTATACAGGATACTACGATAGTCTAATATAATATTCTTTATACAACTCCCACCCAAAAAAGATTCTTACTTATAATCAGACTACTAAAAAGTCACCTATAATCTCATAAGCACAGTGCATTCTAAAGAGAATTCACTATAGCAAACTATTCATTATAACAATTTCTATTATCAACTCTCTATGGTCTCTTCAATTTTGATGTAGTGAAAATTGAGTATACATTAGTATATGGGTGAACTCAGGATCAGAACATTGGAAAACCATGCTCCAGAAACTAAGCATGAAACCTTTCAAGCCACTTTAGGGAGGTATCACACATTGGCAATGAAATTCATCTTCCACCTAATTAAATTAAGGTTTTTTATTATTGGTTTCCTATAAACTGTATTCTGTCAAATCAATTTGTAATTTTTCTGGTCTTTCATTGTTAGATATACAGGGTGTTCGGGATAAATTTGACAGTTTCGTAAGGAAAAAGAAAATCTTCTTTGTATCTATTAAATTTAATGAATTGACAAAAAAACATTACAGGCAGAGTTAATTACAATACTATCAACAAGATTTACTCAAAATAACCACCATTAGCATCGATCACAGCTTCAATTCTGCTTCGGAACCTCGAACAAGCTGATGCTACAGTCTCCCTGGGAAGGGCCGCAAAAACTGTTTTAATTTTATCCATTAACTGGACTTTTGTATTACTGGAAGTGCGATTGGTGTCTTTTTCAACTGCGCCCCATACAAAATAATCCATGGGGTTAAGGTCTGGGGAGTTTGGAGGCCAAACATTTGGACTGGTGAAGTCGTAGAAATTTTCAGACAACCATTTTTGACTTTTCCCAGAGGTGTGGCAAGGGGCCGAATCCTGCTGCCATACATACGGCCTACCATTGGCTACCCTTGTTATCCAGGGCTTGACTACAGTTAGCAACTCCACGAACAAAGCCCGAATTCCAATGCCAGGGTTCTTCAACACCTGTTCCTGCAGATTTGCGAGGAATTCTGCTGTACGAACGCAATCAGATCGTCTGCTAGGGATCTTTCTTCTTGCTACATCCTCGTAGTCACCATTGCAAGTCTCTAGTTCATGCCTGATTGTTTTTACTGTATTCAGGGAGCATTGGGCAGCAGTCGTAATATCCTTATTTTGATGGCGGGCACGAATCATCATGATACAAGTTATTCTCTTCCATGATTCAGGTGGGTTCCAGCTATCCATCCTTTCTGACATCTTGTATATGAATGAAGAAGGGTCCAAACTTTTAAATGAAGAGAAGTGTGTGTTAATACATGTAACTTACGGAAAAATATAATTAATTATAAATATGTCAAATTTATCCCGAACACCCTGTATTACTTTTTGGTCTTGTGATGCACCATGCAACCTAGATCTTGGATTTTTTTTTTTTTTTTTTTTTTTTTTTTTTTTTTTTTTTTCTCCCCCGTCCATCCTGGCAACAATGGCCTGTTTTGTTAAACTTTCTCTCTATGACCATTAAGTGATTATGTCACCTTAGGTTAGTTCTGCTTGTGCATTCTTCAGTGCTAATAATGTCAAGGCCCATCCTATCTATGTCATCATTTTTATTGTGATTCTGCCATTGATGCCATCCATTTGCTACCTAAATTTTACTCATAAATCTTTGGCTGTTAATCATCAAATTACCTGTTTATTTCTAACCCACTTCTCAGCATAAAGGTTTCATCATCATCCATTATCAGTTCACTGCTGGATGAAGGCCTTTCCAAGATTACTCCAAAGCTGTCTGTCATTGGCTCTCCTCCCTTATGTCAATCCTGCAAATTTGATAATATCATCAATCTACTATGATTTGGGTCAGCGTTGTAGTCATTTTTCTCTCATGGAATTCAATCCACTATTTCTTTTGTCCATCTTTGATCTTGTCTTTGAAAAGTATGCCCAATCCCTTGCTACTTCAGATGTTTTACTTTTCCTGTGATATCAGAGACTTTGATTTGATTTCTTATCCATGTATTTCTTTTGTAATCCAGTCTTGTGATACCAAGCATTCTTCCCATACCAAATTGTGTTCTTAATTTTTGAATTTCCTTTGCCTTTAGTATCCATTTATCATAGTCAGATGTCAATATAGGAAGAATTCATTGGTTAAAAATTTTCTTTTCAGGCATAATCGTAATTGACTTTTGAATATTAACTATAATTTTCCAAATACTTGCTATCCACACATTCATCTTTTAATTTCGTCCATGATATTTTGTTCCATTGATATCGTTTGTCTTAAGTATATGTAATGATCTACTTGCTCAATTTCATTATTATTGATTTTGATTATTTTTGGTTGGACATAGCTATTGAGCATAACTAGGGTTGTCTTTAGGTTTATCTTTAGGCCAGCTGTTTTGCTAGCAAGGATACTAGTATGTTATTCATGCACACTGAAGTACCATTGTACCAAAGCCCCTTCAAAAGCCTGTCTGTTCTTTTGGTTGTGCTATGTCTAGAGTTGCACAAAGCCTACAAGTCAAGGCTTTTGTAAACACTTTATAAGCCATTAACATTAGACTGATAGATCAGTAGTTCATCAAGTCTCCTATTTCACTTTTTTTGAGTATCAGAATAAAGGTAGCCTTTTACTCCATTCTTGGTACATCCTTTTTCTTTAGATATAGGGTAAATAGTTTTGCCAAGCTTCTAGATCATTTCCCCACCTGCAGCTTTTCCATTTTGCAAACTTTGAATGCTCCACATAACTTCTGGTAGAATCTGTGACACTTCAATTATTTCGTAGTTGTCTTCTTCATTTAATTCGTCTTGATATATGGGTGGTCTGAAAAGTTCTCAGCCTCGACCATAAATGGCAACACTATCAGCAGGATTTTTTTTATAAGTTGGTACATCTGTCATAAGTAAAAACACCAGAAATCATTGATCAAGTGCACGATATAGTATTGGATGACCGGCGAGTCAAAGTGTGTGAAATTGCTGAGGCTATAGGCATTTCAAAAGAACGTGTAGGATATATTTTGCATGAAGAATTGCAAATGAAAAAGCTTTGGGCAAGATGGATGCCGTGCAGATCAAAAATGCCCTCGCATGAAAATCTCTGAACAGTGTTTGGAGCGTTTTAACAAGAATAAAACTGATTTTGTGCATCAGTTTATTACTGTGGATGAGACTTAAATTCACCAGTACACACCAGAATCCAAACAGCAGTCAAAATGGTGGACAGAAGCCAGTTGTTCAGCACCAAAGAAGACGAGGTCATGGCATTGGTGTTTTGGAATGCTAAGGGCAATTTGTTTATTAATTATCTTGAAAAGATAATTAATAAACACAAAGTTTCTGATTGATTTGCACAATTCAATGTATTCAGTTTTATTCTATGGGTTAACTGCCTGTTTCATTTCTCTTTAGTTTTTTCAGAAATTTTTTGTTTTGTGATATCAGCTATTTCAAGTGAGCACAGTAAAAGGCTTTAGGTAATAATATCATTACTTTCTGATAGATAAGGATTGTCATCTACAATAAGATTTTTAAATTGTTGTTTAGTTCATGTTGGATATCTTTTTTTTTTTTTTTTTTTTAATGTTGAGTTTGTGTACATCTATGTTTTGCTTTTATCTTGGAAACATTTTTCTTCTTTCTTTTTGACTATTTGAATCTTACTGTGTACCATACATTGGTCACCTTCAATAACAGAACAGTCCTGAAAGATGTTTTTCTGGTTGCCAAGGATAAAGCCAGTTTCACTAGTTTTTCAATTTTGCCTTTTACTTGTCCATTTCCAATGTTTTTTCTTGAAAAAAAAAAAAAAAAAAGAATTCATGGTGCACAGGTTTTCTTTTTCTGCAAATTCTGTTAGCCTTGCTCCTCTATCATCTCTCATACCATATCCAAAAATTCTCATTGAACATTCATTTGATTGTTGTATACTAATTCTGACATTAAAGACTCCCATTAAAATTTTTAAATGATGTTTTCCTTTTCTGTAAAGTTGGGATATATCATGATAAAAGTCTTCAGTTTCTTTATCAGTATGACTTATTGTTGGTACATAAACTTGGATGATCTTGAGAGCATATTTTTTTTGAAATTGGACAACAATACTTGCTATTCGATAAGATATATTGTCAAATTCTATTATGTTGTTGTTCAATTCTTTGTTAATCACGAATCCAACTCTGCAATTCTTTCCTTATCTTGGCCTCTATAATGCAGTATGTCTCTATTTTTTAATCAAAGAATTTCTTTACCATTGCATCTACCTTCATACAGTCCATGAATGCTTCACTTTTTAGTGGGACATTCATTTTAGTTGCTTTAGCTCTTCAGTTAGTTCAGTTAACATGATTCACTGCTCAGAGGCCTATAGTTTAAAGTTTCCAGTGGTAGCAAATATCTGGTTACTTGGGGATTCTTAGCACCCACTGCCTTCATGTTTACCTGCCTGTTGACATATATAGTAACAATCTGGCCTCTTGGAAATGAAGGCCATTTATTTTATTCCTGATTGATTCATCTTGGAAGATTGAGCCATAATTACCATGCTGGCCCAGTGCAGATTGGTGAATGGCAATATTTTTACACGGGATTGTCAGTCCCAAAACCACTGGTCCACAGCTCTTTATTCAATATATTCAGAGCTGCCCTGATATCCAATGGATGATAATCAGGGTTCCCCTTATCTGCCACCTGGGGATGCGCTAGGTAGCCAGTAGAAGCCTCCAGTTAATGGTTTAAACACTCTTATATACTGTAAACATCGTTATAAAAAGTATTTAAAAAGTGCATAAGTATATTTTTATATATATATATATATATATATACAGGGTGTTCGGGATAAATTTGACATATTTATAATTAATTATATTTTTCCGTAAGTTACATGTATTAACACACACTTCTCTTCATTTAAAAGTTTGGACCCTTCTTCATTCATATACAAGATGTCAGAAAGGATGGATAGCTGGAACCCACCTGAATCATGGAAGAGAATAACTTGTATCATGATGATTCGTGCCCGCCATCAAAATAAGGATATTACGACTGCTGCCCAATGCTCCCTGAATACAGTAAAAACAATCAGGCATGAACTAGAGACTTGCAATGGTGACTACGAGGATGTAGCAAGAAGAAAGATCCCTAGCAGACGATCTGATTGCGTTCGTACAGCAGAATTCCTCGCAAATCTGCAGGAACAGGTGTTGAAGAACCCTGGCATTGGAATTCGGGCTTTGTTCGTGGAGTTGCTAACTGTAGTCAAGCCCTGGATAACAAGGGTAGCCAATGGTAGGCCGTATGTATGGCAGCAGGATTCGGCCCCTTGCCACACCTCTGGGAAAAGTCAAAAATGGTTGTCTGAAAATTTCTACGACTTCACCAGTCCAAATGTTTGGCCTCCAAACTCCCCAGACCTTAACCCCATGGATTATTTTGTATGGGGCGCAGTTGAAAAAGACACCAATCGCACTTCCAGTAATACAAAAGCCCAGTTAATGGATAAAATTAAAACAGTTTTTGCGGCCCTTCCCAGGGAGACTGTAGCATCAGCTTGTTCGAGGTTCCGAAGCAGAATTGAAGCTGTGATCGATGCTAATGGTGGTTATTTTGAGTAAATCTTGTTGATAGTATTGTAATTAACTCTGCCTGTAATGTTTTTTTGTCAATTCATTAAATTTAATAGATACAAAGACGATTTTCTTTTTCCTTACGAAACTGTCAAATTTATCCCGAACACCCTGTATATATATTTTATTACATTTTATTATTATTATATTTATATATTATTATATATTGGGTATTATTATTATTATTATTAGTCACCTCCAGGGAGTCCAAAGACTCATCGAGGGAGGGCATCTACTCTACAAATCTGCTTCCACCACTCACAATCCACCAACTGACTGCAACTACACCAACGCCATCTACCTCCGACCACTACCACTAGTATTTCCACAGACAATCACAAACATCCGTGCCCACGGCAGGATTCGAACCCACAGCCTCTTGATTGGAGAGCGGATTTAATAGAATGTATTAAATCAGTGAAGATATAGAATTAGAATGGAAAACTTTAATAAAGATAATCCATAAAGCAGCTTCTGAATACTTGCAAAAAAAAAGAAAATATTAAAAAGAAAAACATTCAAAATCTGGAACGCAGATATAGAAAATGCAATAAAAGAAAAACAAATGGCATACATCACTCCTTTAAAAACATACAAAGGAAACAGAAGAAATATACCTAAACAAAACAACAACAAAAAAAAAAAATTATATATATATAGCTAAAACCATAGTACAGAAAGCTCACCATGATTCTTGAGACAGATTTGTTAATAAAATAGAAGAAGACATACATGGAAGACATGACATAACCTACAAAATATTAAGGAAATTAAACAACGAAGAAAGATATTCAGCACAAATCAACATAATACAAGAGAAACAATGGATAGAACATTATAAGAATTTATGGTATGATCCAAATTTAAGAACAGAAAATAATAGAAAGAAATCAGCACTGATATAGAACCAATAAAACTGGAAGAACTAAAAGAAGCATTAACGCCCATACTGGTCGAGGTGGATAAATAGTGAGACCAAATTCCACTTATTATCTATGTTATTCAATAGGTGTTACAGAATCGTACCCAGATTTTGCTGGACATCTATAGACGTCCTAGCCGATTGGGGGTTAAAGGTATCAAAAAATGGGGGGGGGATGGATTATATGGCATAAATACACAGCTTTGGAAATATGGCAGAGAATATTTACATCACAGATTCTTAAAATTAATTTGTTGGAGGAAATGTGAGATTGCACCAGTGAGAAAACACCACTGTCAACAATAACATAGTCAATGAGACTATTTCTTATTCTTTGCATCTTCTCTCCATGTGAATTTGTGCCTGTGTGACAGAATCAGCCGAGCCTCAGTTAAAACTTCATGGGCTACAGCATTCCCATCATCACCCAAGCTTCCAACCGGTTTCAACCTTTGTTGAGGTCTCGTCAGTGGGAGCCAGACCCAGAGGTGGTGATACCAAGGCGGAAGCAATGGAGAAGTCATATTTATCTATATACAAGTTGCAAAAGGTGTCTCACCTTATTATTAAATTACTCTGGATTTAGAGAAAGATGTTGGAAGTTTTTCCCACTTGGTTAGACTATAATAAATTTTGTTTAATCCTTTATCCAAGTGTCAGCAAACACAGTTTACACCTGAAGTATCTTCAGGACTGGGCATCTCATGGTAAAGGTGGACCAAGCTCTCATCACTCATTGTCTTAGTATCTCCCACAATGCAAAGCACATCTCCTTGCAGACATGTATAATGCTATGCATTAAGGGAAGGGCCACTACCCAGATCAGTTTCGACCTTTCCTGAAGATATTTCAGGTGCAAACTGTGTTTGCTCATACTTGGATAAAGGATTAAACTAAATTTATTATAGTCTAACCAAGTGGGAAAAAACTTCCAACATCTTTCTCTAAATCTAGAGTAATTTAATAATAAGGTGAGACACCGTTTGGCAACTCGTATAGCTAAATATGATTTCTCCATTGCTTCCACCTTGGTATCACCACCTCTGGGTCTGGCTCCCACTGACGAGACCTAAATAAAGGTCAAAACCGGTCTGGGTGGTCGCCCTTTCCTTAATGCATTGTGGGAGAGAGCTTGGTCCACCTTTACCACACGTTGCCTCAGTCTTGAAGATACTTCAGCTGCAAATTGTGTTTGCTTACACTTGGATAAAGAATTAAACTAAATTTATTATTTTTCATTTCTGTTCCATTTTCTAGTCATGATTGTATTCTACAGCAGAATGCACAAACAATAAAAATTATGCAAGTGTATGAATGTAAACAAACACACTGCACATCCATATTCAGTAGTAAGGAAGGTGGTGTGCAGGTAATGTATGCGCATAAGAAATTCAAAATTTTTTTTCATATCCCTTTCAGGATAATTTGCAAAAGTCTGAATTTATGTTGCAAGGACTGCTTGTCTGTCTATAATAACATAAAAATTTTGCAAATGTTTTACAAGCCTCTCAGTACAAAATGAGTAGAAGAAAGAATTCAGCACTGCATTATCATTGATTAGCAATGATAATCAATGATAATGCAGTGCATTATCATTGATTAGCAAGGCAACAATGGTTATTTATTACTAAAGTCTTGTTAAGTGTAATATACATCACAGAGTGGTGTGTAATTGCCATTGAATGTGGTGAGTGCAAGAAGCGTGAATGAGATCAAGAACAGACATGACAGCTATATATATATATATATATATATGTAGAAAGTGTTTTACCTTGAGGAGATGTATGATGCTATGCATTAAAGGCAAGGGGGGGGGCACTACCCAGACCGGTCTCGACCTTTATTGAGGTCTCATCAGTGGGAGACAGGTTTAGAAATACCAAGGTTTAAGTAATACAGAGCTTATATAAGTATTTTACCAAAACAAGTTACCATAAGGTACTTTGACCTTATTAAATATGAAAATCTCAGGATGAGAGATAGATGTAGAAAGTTTTTTACCTTGGGTATAATACCCAAGGTAAAAAACCGGTCTGGGTAGTGACCCCTTGTCTTTAATGCATAGCATCATACATCTCCTCAAGGAGATGTGCTTTGCATTAAGGATAAATACTAAGAATAGTGATCAGAGCTTATTCCACCTTTACCACGAGTTGCCTAAGACTTGCACTACTTACAGGTGCAAACTTGACTTATCTGTTTGTTTACTTGGGAAATGGATTAAAACCAGGTTTAAAATAGCTTGGTATCTTTAATATATATATATATATATATATATATATATTACCTAAAAGGCTGAAAATTGAATTCCTTCATCCAGTTGAAGCGAGATTAAGACAAATGAAAGTTTTTTTTTAAATATCCTTGGATATGGACAGCATTAATCTTAGTAACAGATGCATGGAATTCTGATGTAGATCCAGATATAGTATATCAAATTAAATGTTTCATTACATTTATTGTACCATCATATGTATTTCTGCATTTCACCAAAATTTAGGATATCCTTCAAGGACATCCTAAATGTCCTTGAAGTCATACTACCTTCTGATTTAATGATATTGTCAGAGTGATTCCACAAGCCAACTACTAAATACATATCAAATCTGATGGAAATGCCTCCAGATGCATTTCCATCAGAACACCAGCTAGTAAATAATTCTGCTGTTGTTTTACTCTGTAGGTGATGCATCAAACATGTCTAGTAGACTGAGTGTGTGGCAGTATACCTGGTTATGATTCTTTTATCTGTCACACTGTATTCTATTCTTTGACTTTTTCATTACCCATGAAAGGCATCACTTATTCATACTGAAGCATAGTTGCACGTTATGCGTAAGTAGTCGATGTCTGTCTCTTTTGTGAAGAACAGTATTTTCCTTTTAGATGATAGAAAGGATAAATAATATCTAAATATACATTTATATTATTTTTTATGTATAAACATAAGATTATGTGACAAATCATGACAAATGAATTACATCCTTTCTCTCTGTTGAAAATTTATTATGTTCAAACCTAACACATTAATTTAACTGTGTAACATATTCTGTTCTTATTTAAGTTTTGTGGCTTTTCAAATAGTTTTGTAATATTAATGCTCTTGAAATGACAAAATTTCCTGTACAGCTTTTGAAATAATTAATGCTTTTCTTTTTAAGGATTATGAAAGAGAATTAATGGAGGAAAGGAGGAGGCAAGAACAGGAAGCACAAAATAGAGGTGCTTGGAATGAAGTTGATATTGATGAGAAACCTGTAGAAATTAAGGTATGTGCAAGAGAAGAGAAAAAGATTAGTTTTTTTTTTTTATTTACTGTCTAATTGAATTGATGCTTATATTAGTAATGATGATAATCCTATCATATCAATCTGTCTGTCTTGAACCCCCTCACCTCCTCAATAAAAACAAAAAAAAAAAAAACCTTAGGTGTTTGAATCCTGTTTGATAATGATAAAAAAAAAAAAAAAAGCATAAATATCACATCACCAGGGTTACTACTACACTAAATCATAATGCTTTCCATTCAACAGAACTTATGCACTTCTTACTAATGATATTAGGAACAACACAGTCAGAGCTGGCAGTTCATTATCAATAACATCATCATTAACATTATCATGGTATAGAATTGTGTGTTATACTGGACATGGCAAAAAAGGTAAAAAGTGACAACAAAAATTATTAATCTATGCAGTTTAAAACCAAAGTACAGTAAGTTGTACAAAATCTGACATCCATTAAAACTTACAGAACTTTTGAGTACCCAAGTATAAGGGGAAAATATTTTCTTAGCTGTTTTCGAGAGTATTAGGAGTCTACTGATTCTCTCTGCAGATTGCTCTGAATAGGGTACTTTAATTTGAACCACACTGTATTTTCTTCTTGGCATCTTACTATATTCACAAGATTTCTCAACTATATATCTTAAAATGTAGCTGATCCTGACCATCCTTGTTTCCAGAACCCATTTTTCTTCTCTAGGTTTCTCTTTCACAATTTTTCTTAGACTAGTCAAAGCTCAAAATTTTGTCCTGATAGATAGTGAAAGATTGTGCACTTGTCTTAATATTTATGAGGGTGGTCTGAAAGGTTCTCCGCCTCGACCATAGATGGCAACACTATCGGCAAGATTTTCTTTTCTAAGTTGGTACATCATCTGTCATAAGCATTCATGTGAAATTGCAAGTCATTCTATCAAGTAGTTTGTTTTATACAGCTGTCTGAAGCAAAAGTGTTGTTTGTATCCCTTGAAATGAATAAAATTCAGTATCGTGCAGATATAAAATTTTTTGTAAAAGAGGGATTTAACGCCAAAAGAAATTCATTCAAAGTTCATAAAGGTTTATGGGCACTCTTCTCCTTCGTTTTAAACAATTAAGAAACGGGCTGCCAAGTTTAAACGTGGCCTTACCAGCCTTGAATATGATCCAGGTGAAGGATGTCCAAAAAGTGTAACAACAACAGAAATCATCGATCAAGTGCATGATATGGTATTGGATGACTGGCAAGTCAAAACGCATGAAATTGCTAAGACTATAGGCATTTCAAAAGAATGTGTAGGATATATTTTGCATGAAGAATTGCAAATGAAAAGGCTTTGTGCAAGATGGGTACCATGCTTGCTCACAGCAGATCAAAAATGCACTTGCATGAAAATCTCTGAACAGTGCTTGGAGTGTTTTAACAAGAATAAAACTGATTTTGTGCATCGATTTCTTACTATGGATGAGACTTGGATTCACCATTACACACCAGAATCCAAACAGCAGTCAAAACAGTGGACAGAAGCCGGTTGTTCAGTGCCAAAGAAGACAAACAGTTCCATCAGCAGGAAAGGTTAATGGCATCAGTGTTTTGGGATTCTAAAGGCATTTTGTTTATTAATTATTTTGAATAGGGTAAAACAATAACCAGGAAATATTGTTCCAATCTTTTAACCAGACTAGATGAAAAAATTCGTGAACAAAGACTCCGGTTTGCAGAAGGAAAAAATCATCTTTCATCAGGACAATGCACCTGTCCACAAAGGTTTTTTTGCAAGGGAAAAATTAAGGGATCTGCACTATGAATTGTTGGAACATCCACCCTATTCCCCAGATTTGGCTCCCTCTGACTTCTATTTCTTCCCAAAACTAAAACTCTTTCTTGCTGGTCAGTGTTATTCTTTGAACAAAGAGGGGATTGCAGCTGTAGAGGGGTATTTTGCAGATCTTACTGAGAACCACTACAGGGATGGGATAATGGCACTGGAGCATTGCTGGAATGAATGTATTAGTCTTATGGGAGATTGGAAGTTTATTTTCCACTTGGTTAGACTATAATAAATTTAGTTTAATCCTTTACCCAAGTGTAGGTAAACAAAGTTTGCACCTGAAGTAGTTCAGGACTGAGGCAACTTGTAGTAAAGGTGGGCCAAGCTCTCATCACTCCTTGTCTCAGTATCTCCCATAATGCAAAGCACATCTCCTTGCGGACATGTATAAAGCTATGCATTAAGGGAAGGGCCACTACCCAGTCCAGTTCCGACCTTTATCGAGGTCTCATCAGTGGGAGCCAGGCCCAGAAGTGGTTCACCACTTCTGGGTCTGCCTCCCATCTTAAGATAATAATAAATTTATTATTATCTTAAGGGAGATTATGTTGAAAAATAAAAATAATTTTGAAATTATAAATTTGTTTTTTCATTGTTAGGCCAATAACTTTTTAGATTACCCTCACATTTGGCTGGGTTAGCAATCACCTAAAGGCTGCAGGTTCGAATCCCACTGTGGGCATGGATGTTTGTAATAGTCTGTGGAAATACTGGTGGTGGTCGGCGATAGATGGCTTTGGTGTAGTTGCGGTCAGCTGGTGGATTGTGAGTGGTGGAGACAGAGTTGTAGAGCAGATGCCCTCCCTCAATGAATCTTTTGACTCCCTGGAAGTGACAAATAATAATATGTTCTATCAGCATAAGAAGATTTGCACAACTGCTTTTTTTATTAGTGAGTAATAGTGGTATATTCTGTTACTTATATCTCAACCCTGCTTTATCTCTTTTGTTCTTTACCTCACTTTGTGAGATGTCATAAATGGTCAGCTGCCTTAACTATCGATGCCGCTATTTATTTATTTCTACTATATCTAATGCTCTCACACTCTATAGGCTAACAAATTAATTTGTTTTTTGACTACACCAGTTAGACCATGTATTGAGTGCAAGATTAAGATTTTTTTTTTTTTTAGACTAAAGACAAGCAGTTATTGTTTTTATTCCCTGCTTATGTTAATCTTTACCTTTAATTAGTCATGGCTTGATTATTAATCACTTAAACTTATGCAGGTTCGAAATTTTTTGGGATAGTGCATTGACAGAATCAGTCCAATGTGTTGTTCACAAAACTTTTAATTAAATCAAAAAGGATTATTTACGCAGTCTGATCCACATTAACACATATATATATATATATATACAATTGCATTACAAGTTTTGTTAATTTCAAATCTTTCTTATTCAAACTTGGTTCTGTGTTTCTTCCCTTTACAGTTAATTAACAATCTAGAATATCTGCTAATCATACACAAATTGAAAATAAAGCATACTTTGTGTAAGCTTAAATCATTATTCATTTACATTACCTACTACAGTAGTCTTCTTGCTCTTACAGTAATTAATTATACACAGTTGAGATTAAGATGCACCTTCAGTGAGCTTATTTCACTATTAACTTGCATGATCTTATTGTAACCATAAGCAG
Source organism: Typopeltis vanoorti (assembly GCF_054136105.1). Classification (NCBI taxonomy): domain Eukaryota; kingdom Metazoa; phylum Arthropoda; class Arachnida; order Uropygi; family Thelyphonidae; genus Typopeltis; species Typopeltis vanoorti. Next base: position 106,038,293 of record NC_143558.1, read on the forward strand.
ACACATTCGATGTACATTCTTGCTCGGAAATGTCACATACATGAGTACTTAAAATTCTTGTTCAGTACTGCCTTTTACATGAGTCCTTTTCCCACATGAAAGTACATCTTCTTTCTTTCCTTTCTTTCTTTATGGCTCGTTCTTGATCTCCCACCAAATTTCTTCTTTGTTTGAGTCATCGATTATTCTATGCCCTCAAGGACCTTTAACATGGCAGCAATATGCATCGCTTTCCTAGCGAGACATTCCAACGATTTGCATAATACTTCTCAGGTGGTGGATCCAGCTAGGAGAAGATTGAGAACCGTAAGACTTACGATGGTTCTCTTTCGATTACTGACATCGGATTTCACATGGCAGTGGACCCGGGTAAAAGAAGATTGAGAAACCTAAGGCAAAATTCTTCTCGATGATTCAGCTTATAAAGGCTCGGAATTACATTGTAGTCATGCGTGCATCTCTTGATGCTTCCATATATGGTCATGCGTTGACCTTCAAACATGATGACATCACGCATCTTTTGAAATTGCCATATATGGACATGGGCTACCAGACATAACACCATCATGTGCGACATTATTTTAGCAAAGGCCCATGGTTAAGTTATTACAAATACAAGACTATTACAGACAAAAATTGACATTTCTTTAAGTGTAGTCTCCTTAGAAAAATGTGAAAATTAACATGATAAGTTACTTATCATGAGAGATTTTAGAATAGCATCATCATTTTCCTGATATGTATTCCCAATGGGTGTTAAGGTTACTGTGACAGCGCTACAGGATTAAGTTTACATTATTATTAATGTCCTATCCACAATTTTCCTCCAAATCAGTCTATTACTTTTGACAACTCCAATATTGTTGCATCAAAAATTTTATGCTTTTAAGCCACTTCTGACTGAATCCAGTCAACCTAGACTTTGCTCTTCCTCTGGGTCTCTTTCATGCCATCTTTGCATCAAACACCTGTTTAGCTAACCTCTGTTCACCCATTCTATTGAAGTGACCATAGCACCTTAGATTAGCTCTGCTGACACATTGTTGAATGCTAATAATGTAATATTCTTTCTAATATCTTCATTTTTAATATTATCCTGTCATTGATGCCATCGATTTATCAGAACCCTCATATCTATAGTCTATAGTTTTTTGATCAAGTACTTTATTTCTAACCCAACTGTCCAATCCATAACTTAAATCTGCCTCGACTACTGTCTTGTATACTGCTATTTTGGTGTCTTGCATCTAGTGCAAGACACCAAAACACATCTAGTGCAAGTTTTCCATGCTCCTGCCAATTTTCATAGTTTTGGTTCTTTTTATTACTGATTTTCATGCCAAATTTGTTACGGCTGTTATTCAACTTAATTGAATCCTGGAGACTTGCACTAGATGTGTTTAGAAGTACAGCATCATCTGCATAAAGCACAAAACTAAGTTTGACATATTCAATTGTAATATCAGGCTTGATACCACTTTCTTTCATAATGTGATCCATATAGATGATAGATAAGAGTGGAGATAATGTGCCTCCTTGTCTTACAGGAAGATGGTTTGATTTTACATTAAACCGTCTTCCTGTATTTCCTTCAATTTTAACTGCTGATTGACAACTTAAATATAGACTATGTATTTCTCTTTTTAATGTTTCTATTCACCCCATACAATTGAAGTATTTTGAAAAGGTTTTCTCTGGGCACCTTGTCATAAACCTTCTCCAGATCTATAAAACTGAAGTAGAGAATATTGTCATATTTCCAGTTTCTCAGCAATTTGCCCTTAAAGTGAAAATTTTATTTTGACAAGTTCTATTTAGCTTGAACCAAGTTTCTCTTCCATAATTTTCTCAGCCTCTTCTGAAGCATGCTTGTATAAATTTTACCTGGAAGACTTAGTAGAGAAATTCCTCTATAATTCTCACCTTCAGCTTTATTCCTTTTTATAGATGAGTACTATAAGAGCTCTGCTCTAATCATCTGGAATTCGACATTCTCACCAGGCCCTCTGAATTATGCAATTTAGCCACTGCAAAACTTTTAGACCTCCATACGTAAGCATTTCTGGTCAAATATCATCTACCCCAGCTGCCTTTCCACATTTCAAGTTTTTGACAGCTTTTTCTGTCTCGAGTATTGACATACAGTTCTCTTTGCATTCCTCTTGAAATTTTTATAATATGGTTCTGTCACTGCTTGGTTCATTTAACTGTCTTTCAAAGTAATTACTCCAGACATCTAGGATATCCTTCTGTTCAGTTTTCATATCATCTTTGATTCCTTTTACAGTACTCTTTCCTTAATTTTTAAGCTTCTTCAATAGCTTCCAGAACATTTTGCCACCTTCTTGATATTTATTTTTCATTCCCATACCAATGTCTTCCCATGACTTTTGTTTAGCTATTTTACTTTTTTTTTTTCTGTTCTTTTAGGGCATCTGCCAAGTTATTTGCTAGGAACTTTTGGTATGATTTCTTCTTTTCCATACAACTGGAAAAATTGTATGGAAAAAATTCCAGGACTGATTCTTTAACTTCTGGTGTCTACCATGGTGTTCTTATTTTCTATCTTTGCAGATATTGCTATCTTCTCTTCACCACATACTTCCCTAGCTGAATTAATTAATGTCTTCTTCAGAGTTTGCCACTGAGACGCCAAGGTTTGGCTCTTGTATTCAGTTTGTAACATTTTTGATTCAATGTTTGTATAATCGAGTCTACAATTTACCTCTACAAGCTGCTCAACTTTAATTCTCATTAAAATTTTCTTACATACTGTTCTTTTCCATGTGATATCCATTTTTATCCTGTTTATTACTAAGTAATGGTCACTTTCAATTTTAAATCCTCTGTATATTGGTTCAGGATATACTCTTATATCCTGAACCAACATGATGATGATATCACTATCAACAGTGACAAAGTTAGTGAGACTTTTCTTATTTCTTGTGTCTTCTTGCCATGCAAACTTGTGAATATCTTTGTAAACAGACTTGTCATTACTATCATGGTGTTAGTAATGACTATTCCATTTCCTGAGCAGAAGTCAAGTAAATGCTTAACCATTATTATTGACTTTGCCCTTTTCTCCAAATTTTTCCAAAATGTTACTATATGCCTTATGGGATTCATTTCCTCCACTGCTCTTCAGATCTCCAAAAAGGACCACTTTATCCATTTTCTTTATGTCAGCTATCTCTTCTGATTCAAAAAATTCCTCCACTTCTTCCTTAGAAGAATCTTCTGCGGGACCATAGACACAAATAAGTTTGTGAAAAACTCAGTAAATTAAGTTATTTTTAGTGAAATCTGCCATCTAAATTGTCACAATCATAAGCATTGGAATCATTAAGTGCAAATCTTTCTCCTTAACGATATATCCGATTTATTAGTAATCAGCATGAAGAGAAACAGTTGCTTCATTATCATCTCATATCAGAGGCATAGGCTGTGGAAATAACTGCTATATTTCCTCAATGACAGCATGATGTGAACGACAAGAACCCCCCTGCTGATGACCCAATGGTCGTTGAGACAGTCAAGGTCACACATGCGAACACTATGTTCTGCAGCAAATGCCTTAAGCCATTGTCTAAAGAAGGGGATGGTCCTGCTCTGGTTGTCAACCGACTACACTACCAGTGCTCTGGAATTTCTGAAAGCACCTGGAAGGGAAAAGGATTAACTAAATGCACCGAATGGCACTGCCCACAGTGTTGAGAAAAAAAGAGATGCAAAAATCAATCCCTGAGAAAAGCATAGAAATGAGGAAAGATAAGTCAGTTTCCAACCTCACTGTTATTGATATTGATGATTGAAATTCCTTTAGAAATACAGTGAAAGAAATACTTAATTCCCATATGGAGCAAATCAACAAAAAATGTAAGGGTTATGAACACTATTTACAATACAATAACGTAGTGTTGGAGAAATGCCAGGAACTGTGCGTATTATTAAATCTGATCTGTTAACAGTAATGGAAGAATAGCTGATTCTTAAGCGCAAGAACAAGGAGTTGAGAAAAGAAGAGAAAACCATCAAGTGGAAAATGTTTTACAGGAAAAAAAAAATGTAAAGAGATGGGATACCCAAAGCAAAGTCAGAAGATCTGAACTATCTAATATAATCAATTGGCACAGCAATCAACATACCGGTCACATCCACTGATATTGCCTCTGTAAATTGAGGACCACTATGAAATAAAGAGAGACTACCACCTGTAATCGCAGGCTTCACTAGTAAATGCTTGAGAGATCGCATCCTAGCTGCAAGCAAGAAGGTAAAGCCAACAACGTCAGTTATCAATAACAGGCAACCCTCATTTCCAATCTACATAACAGAACATCGGACCCCATGTTACAGAAACTTATTGTACCAAGCAAGGAGAACAAAATCAGAAAAAAAACTAGTTTCTATGGAGTAAGGAAGATGAAAGGACGATAACAGTCGTATTCATATTATCTCATGTGACTCCGATCTAACCAGTCTCCCAATGTAGTGCTTAATTTTCCCCTCCCACCTTTCTATACTATAAAGAACCGGTTTTACACTATTTTCTCACTCTAATATGGCTACAATAAATCCTGCCAAGCATATATTCAACAAGAAAATGTTAACTGTGTTGTATTCGAATCTTTAAATAATTGAATATTTAACTTTTGTACAAATTCTGATCTCGCCATACTACACGCAAACATAAGAAGTATAAAGAAATACTGGTTTACACTATCAACCCTACTCAACAACCTCCTGGCATATATCGATGTTCTAATCTTGACTGAAGTTTCTATATGTGATACAGAAGCGTCTACGTATAACATTAACAGTTACCAACTACACATTATGTAGACCACAAAAAAGAGGAAGTGGCATAATTGCATTTGTAAATGAAAAGCACAGTGTGACTGAAACCATAACCACTTTCAAAATTGCAGAAACATTACATTTGGAAATCATGACCAACTTTTACAACCACAAATAAACACAATATATACACTCTCAAATAGAAACCCTCTCAGCTTCCTACAAAAATTAGAAACATGGCTAAATGACATCAACAATCACACAATAGCTAGACTTATTCTAATAGGTAATATCAACATTAACACTCAACTGTGGCTTTCCAACCGCTAATTCATATCTTGACATATTAAGCCAGTACAACATAAACCAACTATAGGCTCCCCAACAAAAGAAGAAAGTCTAAACATTCACTAGCACAATCATACATAGACATATAAGCATACATGCTAAACTAGCTGACCACTACTTTATTGCAATTATTCAAGGCCACTGTTACATTACCCACATGTTATAAAACCTCACCAGCTCAAAACCCCACTAACTCATATCTTGACATATTAAGCCAGTACAACATAAACCCAACTATAGGCTCCCCAACAAAAGAAGAAAGTATAAATGATTCACTAACACAATCATGCATAGACATATAAACATACAGGCTCCTACTAACACACATATATCATCTGTAATCACCACTAAATTAGCTGACCACTACTTTATTGCAATGTCATTCCACAAGACCACTGTTACATTACTCACATGTTATAAAACCCCACTAGATAAACATTGCGCTGCTATCATAGTAAAAAACATCACTGATAACCTTATAAAAGATACAGACTGGAACAAGCTACTTACTATAAATGACCCAATAACTTTATACGACAGCCTCAAATTTCTATTTACAAACATGCAAGAGAAACAATCAGCTAAGCACGAGAAATATCTCTTAATATACAGAAAAGTAACAAAACATCAAAGAAACAAGAGATGTGCACGAAATAATCCATGGATAAATGAGGACATCCTAAATATCATTGCAATAAAAGACATTCTATGGAAGAGAGTAAAAAAGTCACCCAACATTCACCTACAAAGATTATACAAAAATAAAAGAACTAACTAACAACTAAAATTAGGAATGCAAAAAAGACACTGTAATAATGACTATCTTTTTTTTATTTATTTATTGGATATTATTTAATTATATTATTTAACTTCATTGGACTGTGCCTTTGTAATGTCTTTTTCTTATCAGTCATAATACCAAGTTTATCATTGTTGCTTGAGCTAGTTCTTCATGCACAAAACTTGTGATTATTTTTAATCCTTTTAGTCTATAGTTTTACTCTCCCCTTTCTCTCAAGGTCATAAGTAAGCTATTTCACATGCTCAAATTGTAAACAGGAATTGTTTCTGGCTGAAACCAATTTCCTACACTACCTTGCTGTATTTCCCTTGTCTTGATCCTTAAACATTTATTTTTTTATTTCGACTGCGCCATTATGGATAGCATAAAAAATTGTTTATTTTTCCCAAACATGCAAGAGAAACAATCAGCTAAGCAAGAGAAAAATCTCTTAAATTAACGCTAATTCATCATCATGATCATCATCAAATTCCTGTCATGTACCCTCAAGGGGGTGTACAGGATATGGTAGTACTACATGAAAAATTTACATCATTACTAACTTCCTATCTACAATTTTCCTCCAAATCAGTCTGTTACTTGTCAAGACTCCAACATTACCAGATCTTATATTTCTATCGAATAAGGCACTTTGTACCGTATTAATCCACCTATATCTTGGTCTTCCTCTGGGTCGTATTCCTGCCAACTTGGCAGAGAACACTTGTTTTGCTAATCTTTCCTCGCCCATTCTGTTTAAGTGACCATACAACCTGAGATTAGCTCTGCTAACACATTCCTGGATGGTGACAATGTCAAGTTCTTTCCTAATATCCTCATTTTTTAATATGATATTGCCATTGATGCCCATCTGTTCACGCCTCTAATCTTTCTCAGGACTCTCATATCTGCGGTCTCTAGTCTTTGGTCAAGTGTTTTACTTCTGACCCAGCTCTCAGATCCATAAGTTAAAACTGGTTTGAACACTGTCTTGTATACAGCTAATTTAATGTTCCGACTAATTTCTCTCTTATTCCATATGAATTTATTCAATTGACTTCCTGCCATACCAGCTTTGCTGATTCTGTTGTCTATTTCTATATTTAATTTACCATCTTCACTAAAAATCGTGCCTAAGTAGCTGAAATGTTTTACTTGTTCCACAGGTTCTCCATTCACAACACATTTGACATTTTCAATGATTCTGCCTATTTTCATTGTCTTTGTCTTTTTATTGCTGACCTTCATACCACATCTATTACAATAGTTATTCAATTTAGTCAGAGAATTTTGCAGACTTGTAGCTGATTTATTTAGAAGTATAACATCATCTAGATAAAGCAAAGAGCTGACATTAACATCTCCAATTTTGATATCATGTTTAATACCACTTTCCTTCATAATGTGATCCATATAGATAATAAATAGTAGAGGAGATAATGTACATCCTTGCCTCACACCAGATTTAACATTAAACCATCTTCCTGTACTTCCTTCAATTCTAACTGCTGACTTGCAACTCAAATAAAGACTAAGTATTGCTTGATATAATGCCCCATTGACACCATATAACTGTAGCGTATTGAATAGCTTCTCTCTTGGCACCTTGTCATATGCCTTTTCCAAATCGACAAAACTTAAATACAGATCTTTGTTATATTTTTAAAGATCTTATGAGGGTCTTCCAAATCTCAATCAGAATTAATCCTTGGTTTCTATTTAGGTTTTGTTTTGAACGGATAACTGTTATGGCTTCTTTTATAATTCGGGAGTGGAAATCCTCCTCAAAGTAGGGCATGGAGTTTTTGTCCCATTCTGTGGTATGGTTTGTCCTGGAGAAATGGAAAGCTAACCCCGATTTGTCTTCTCTGTTATTGTTTATGACTGTCTTTTGGAGATCTAAAGAATTGGCAGATGGTCTCTGAAGGTTTAAAAGCCACTTGTATTCCATGTGGCTTAAGGAGTTTAGCGATCTTATTGGAAACTCTCCCCATATACGGAATCACGATAGTGGAATTATAATGTATATCTTCAGGCTGTTTTTGTGGGGGGATCACAAAAAAGTATCTTGTGGATCAATTTTCTAGGATAACCATTGTTTATAAGGTTATTTGATATCAGGGATAGTTCATCTTTGAGGTCTTTATCATCTGTAGTGATGAGAGAGGCTCTATTTTTTAGCATGTGTACGATGCTAAGTTTCTGAGAAATGTGGTGTGAAGAAGTGAAATGTAAGTATCGACCTGTGTTGGTTAGTTTGTGATAGACTGTAAGGCTGATGCATCCATCTGTTTGTTTCTTAATTAAAGTGTCCAGAAATAGTAATTGTTTTTCTTTCTCATGTTCTAAGGTGAATTTAATTTTGTGATGCAATGAGTTCATCTTGCTGAGAAAATTGAACAGATCCTTATCTGTGTGTTTCCAAACAATAAAAATGTCATCCACATATCTCCATCACACTGTGGGTTTAGGGTCTAGTTGAGATAAAATTTTACTTTCAAGTTTCTCCATGAGGAGATCTGCACAAGGGGGTGAAAGAGGGCTGCCCATTGCAAGGCCTGTTAAGTGTTGATAAATCGTTTTATTCCAGAGGAGAAAAAAAATAGAAACCAAGGATTAAAGACCTTCATAAGATCTTTAAACATGCCAGAATTAAATTTTGCTGCCAATTACAGAACGTTCCTACATAACAACAAGTGAGATCATACACGGTCCATGCGTGTGATGTATGCGTTCTTCTGCTTTTTGTAAAAATACAACTGTGTTCAGTTCTTCCTTCATTTATAGTTTTAGTGTTTAAGTTGTCTTACATCTATTTTTTACCCTGCTGAAGCCAAACAGCTGAAGTTGGCGAAACTTGTCGGCATTTACTAACTTAGTTTGAAATAAATTTGACCTATATAAACCCAAATAGAAGTCAATCTCTCCTATATGGTATAACTGTTTACACAAACACAGCAAACAGTCACTTATCAAATTTAGAGAAACTTCACTGAAGAATTTCAATGGTGCTTTGGAGACTGAATACACCAGGAAATAACCAAACCCCTAATGGCAATACACAAAATCCTGAGTGTAAAGAATCCAAGACCCTATGTACTGTTACTAAGACGCTATTTCAACAAAGGTTACTGCAATAACAAAAAAACATACTACATAACCAAAGCAAACATAACCCTCTTCACAACCAGGCATTATAGAAATTTGTATGGTGCAGCAATGAGGGAGATCACCCATTATTCAACCACTTGCCATATAAGGTAAAACATCTTATTGATCGTTAATCCCACTGGCTTCAGTAATTCAAGCTTCGAAGTCAGTGGATTACTGCACTGACTTAATTTACTGCATTTGACCTAATTTACCATCCATTTATTGTGATTATTATTATTATATAAGATTCTGTACTAAACCGAAAGTATAAATGTGACTAGTCTAAATGTAAATAGCCTCTATGATAACGATAACACTTTCTCAAACTTAAAAAAAAAGAGGGGGGAGTTTCATTGTCCAATTTTTCCATTTTGAAGTTTGCCCCATAACTATACTTGAAACTCCTTCCAATCTAGAAGTTTACCTTCATGTTTGATGATGAATGTTATTACTACTCTTTCCTTTGCTTGATCATTATCGCCTGAAAATAACATCCTGTATTCATTATTTAGTAATAAGATCTTTTTTGTTTCAGTAATGACAGTTATGTCAAAGTGGTACTTTTCCATTTCTTCTGCAAGTTTGATTTCCTTTCCATTAATACTCCTTATTTTGATGGTTCCTATCTTCAGTTCTTCTGATGATGGATTTCTTCTTCTAGATGTTGAGTTGTAGTTTATTCCAGTAGCTGACTTTTCATTGTTCGCCCTGTTTCCCTGATGAAAACTACTGAAAACTACTGGGGGGGGGGGGGGCTTGTTTAACCAGGCAATGTCCAGCTAGTAGGAAATCTCATCATAATGTACCATCATATGCATTTGCCGTTTAAGCCAATAGAGAGTACAATTTCATTGGCTAAGTCCAAAATTGCCAACCCAACCCAACCTCGTTCTTTCAATACCAAATAGATACAAACAGGGCACACCATGTGATGATGAGGAATGGACATTAGATCAGAAGTCCCATTCAGTTGCCTGCATTTCCAAAATGCAACATGGAGGTCTCCTCCCAGTTATTTGACTTAGATCATTAAGTGACCCCTTTAATGAGTAATAGCAACCACCTAATATTTACCATTGGATTTTTTTTTAAATAGTAGTAGACAGTATTTTTTTGGTTGTTTTAAACATATTTCAAAAATCTGACATTAAGCATTGCCACTGTTAAACCATTTTTGACCATTATTATTATTTAAAAAAAAAAAAAAAAATTTTTTTTACTTTTTCATTAAACATTAGCAAATAATTTAGAATTCATTAGCTGACATATAGTGTGCTACTTATTACTAGTTTATCAAGAGAAGTTCACATATCTTGTACAAAATAATCAATAAACATCAACAACCCATTCGTTTTAAATATATGCTGCTCACATCACTTGAACTAATTCTCTGAGTAATCTAATGATTATTGTTCAATTAGACATAATGAAATAAAAAAAAAGTATTAATAATACTACATGGAAAAGTTCACTCCATATTTTTAAGCATGAATTAATCTCATTATGAAAATAAAAAATGCATGTATGTAATCAGCTAATAAATAATATGTTGGGTTTGTGTCCTGGTTCAAATGCCATGTTTTTTTTATCAGAAATATTGACACGGGATTGGGGTGATATTCTTATACATAATAACTAATAGATGTTATATTCAGGCAATAATAATGGGGGAAAAGGAGTAGCAACATATAGTATTTAACACTAAATATGAGGGATCTTGAATTCCAGGCAATATCAAGTACAGTGATGTGGGTAAATATCATAATAGAGACAATTAGTCTAATTGAACAATTAGACTTATTTGTGCATATGATCCCACAGAAGAAAACTTAGTCCTTGTTAAAGATCTAAATAGCATAGGAAATTATGACCAGACATATGGAAATGTTTTGGGAAAATTTGGATTAAAGAGCAAAGCTAAGTACCCGCAGGATTTCTGTTGAGGGAATAGACTACATATTACTAATGCCTTATTCCAGCATAAACTGTGCATAAATTCACATTAAAGGAAGCCACAAGAAATAAGAAATCTTCGTAACTGCGTTATTGTTGATAGCAATATCTTCACACTGGTTTAAGACATAAGTAATAGAGGATTTGAAATAGGAAGTGATCCCCATTTCATTTGTTTTGAGCAAGATAAAATTGAATGCTATATTGAAAAGAAAAGAGTGCGAGAAAGTTTTAAAAAAAATTAAAGTTTGGCAACTTTTCCATGGTGAACTGTAAATTAAGACACAAATATTATTCAAGGAGAAAGGAATGAGTTTGAAAACAAGAACCAACCTTGGAGATGCAGTTGCAGATTTTGAAGGAAACATTCTTAGTCTGTAAATCAGCAGTTAGAATTGAAGGAGGTACAGGAAGTTGGTTTTAGTGTTAAATCAGGTGATCAATGCTGTACACTGTCTTTATTGTTATTTTTCATCTGCATGGATCACTTTATCAAGGAAAGTGGCATTAAACCTGATATCAAAATTGGAGATGCAAATCTCAGCTCTTGATTTTATGCACATGATGATGATGTTCTCTTCAAATGAATTGAAGTCTGCAGATTTTCTAACTAAATGGAATAACTGCTATAATAAATTTTATATAAAAATCTGCAATAGAAAGACAAATACTATAGAAATAGGCAAAAACATTGAAAAAACATCAATTGCATCCTGATTGGAAACCCCTATTGAATAAATAACACATTTCAGCTATTTAAACACAATTTTTAATACAGAAGATAAACTGAATATGAAAACAGACAACAGAATTAGCAAGTCTGATATGATAGGAAGTTGGTGGAATAAATTTTTATGGAATGAGAGAGAAATTAGTTTAAAACACTAAACTAGCTGTGTATAAGATGACAGTGTTCATACCAATTTTAACTTAGGGATCTGAGAGCTGAATTAGAAATGAAACCCCATCAAAGTCTGGAGACCACAGGCATGAGAGTTCCAAAAAAATTTGAAGGAGTAAATAGATGATGTCAATGGCAGAATCATATTAATAACAAGGATATTAGGAAGCAGCTTGATATTGTTAGCATTTAGTAATGTGCAACCATAGCTTATCTTCAACGATATGGTAACCTAAACAGAATGAGAGAGGAGTTTAACAAAACAGCTATGTTTTGTCAGGATGGGAGGGAAAAGACTTAAGTAGATTGATACAATAACAAGTTCCTTAGCAGATCAAATTATAAGATCTGATATTGGAGTCCTGACAGGTGACTGATTAATTTGGAAGAAAACTGTTGATAGGAAGCCAGTAATGATGTAAACTTTATGTTGTGCTGTCATAATATATTGTATACCCCCCTGAGTGTACATATCAGTAGATTTTTATGATTGTGATGATTCTGCTAGCTCTCAAATTATGAGAAATGTGAGTTTTCACATTGATATTTAAACCCTCAGAAGTGGCTTGTCATAATACATAAACAATTGATTAAATTTTATGATGTTACAGCTAAAAATACTCATTTTTAGTTAGTTTGGGATATATAATAATCTTTCACTTATCCAACCTTCAAACAAACTGGTGATTAATCAACCCTTAGCCTTTTAACTGACTTCTGGTACAACACTATATAACACACCTTCAGTTAACTGAGCCTTCAGTTATCACACCAATAAATTTATTATCTATCATCTGTGATCAGTTAATTGAAGGATTACTGTAGGTCTGCATATCTGGAGTATTGACTTTGAAAAATTATTAAATGAGATTTAAAAAAAGAATTCAAACAGCACAGTAATTGAAAAATATTCAAGAGAAAGGCATTTGTTAGTATCAACATTTGAGATAGAAATGCAATTCGTAACCTGAAATGTGGAAGCAGCTAATTGGCATACTTCTCTTATGGAGGTATAAGTGTGGCCATTAATGGAGGTTGGTGATGTTCGATATATGGACTTACTCAGTTAACTAAATTCCACCTCCTTGAATCCTTCTTTTAACTCACACCATAATTTTTTAAATGTTTATTTATTAGTAATTAAATCCTGTCATCTGCACCATTCATAAAAAGGTTTTAAAATGTTTAATTATTATTTATTAAATCCTGTTCATCAATTATGTCAGTTGTAAAAATAGGCTGTGAGTGGTATCAGATTTCTACACTGAGATCTAACCACACAAGTAAGTCCTAGATGTATGTATTTTGCTATGATAATTCTCACTTATTCTCAAAAATCAATCTGAACTTCTGCAGTAATTAAGTAAATTGAATCTTCACACCTTTACTTACAAAAAACAGTTTAATAATACTAAAATGCATTAAAAACAAATTTACAATACTTTAAAGATTAAATTTTCAATATTATGAATTTAACCGTGTCAAGACAAAATTACATAGGGAAAAATTGCACTGCAAAAATTACACTAGGACAAAATTACACATAGATAAAAATACACTAAGAAAAAAATTAAAAGGAAAAAATACACAAGTAAGAAATGACACATAAAATAAAATTTATCAAAAATTGTATACAAAACTTATAACCAGCAAGAGGTAAATCACTAGTGCAGAATTGGGTGGTGGTTCAGTTGGAAACTCAAAATGATGTAGTGATTAGCTACCCTAATTAGTACTTACCTCAGATTTACAAGGAATAATTTCCTAAGGTAAAACCAATCAACAATTGTTAATCACCATGAACTGTTCAAGAATTTCTAAGAATTGTTTGAGTGAAGGTATATAAGTAAATTTTTGTCTTACATTCTTCAGTTCTAGTTTAGTGACTCGTAATACAACTAGTGTATAATGCGACATAATAAATTTCATGATTAATTTTTAATTTACCCATAGCTAATTTTGAGTGTGGCATTAGTAATAAAGGTGGTCAAATTATAATTTACAAAAGATTTGAGTTAGTTCGTCACCATGAAACTGCTATCAGAACTATTCATTGGCATTGTGCAAAGTTTAGAACTTTACGTTGTCAATCGCTGCTCCATACCAGAGACAACAAGATTATCCCTGAGTCTTCAGAACACTGTCATGTTAATAGGACTTTTGAATCATCAACTTGCAAATCAAATGAAAAGAAAAATGTCGAATTCAGGCGCAACGGCTCGTGCAATTATAACTAACAGTTCAGTGACTAGTGACTGTATCGAACGGATTAAAAATGTGCTTAACAAAGAAGAGCTCCATGACGAGGCGATTAAATAGATCCAAAGCTAAACCAATCAGAAACGTTCCGTCAAATCCAGATAACAAAAATTTTGAAATACCAGAGAAGTACTCTAAATGGATTAGTCATGATTCCGGGGCAGAAGATCCAGAACGTATAATACTAATTGGTCACAAGACTTCTATATCAACTTGTAACTGGTAATTAGCTTACGGAATTAACAATGCATATAAAGGATATTAATTAAAGGCAAATTTAATGAATAACTTCAATATTTCGGCACCGTTACGTTTGCCATCTTTAGGAACATAAAAATATGGCATGTGCATGCAGGCACTAACAAAAGCGAATGAGGAAGAAGGCAAGAAACTAATATTGTTCCTAAAGTCCTAATGGTGCCCTCTGGCAGGCTAATTGGGTTGTCTTGGCCATTGGGCTGAAGTTCTCATAATGAAAGTCTCCTAAATTTTGGGTAGTTTCATGCACCCAAATTTGTTGAGGTTTGGAACATTTTTTAGAGCTGCTGATGATTCCTTGAATAATCTTTTGTACTTGAACTTGCTGCGGTGTATCATTTTAGTTTTCTTCCAACGAATTCTATGGTGGGTATCTAAGGCATGGTCTGCCAGCCCAGAGTGGCTGTACTTGTGAAACTGGGTAGTCTTTGTGTTCCAAAATCCTGATATTTGCTGTCCTGCCTGTTTGGCCAAAGTAGGACAATTTGCAGCTGCAAGGGACCTGGTATACACTAGATAGGTCTAGGGGAAGTGGTTGGTCTTGAGTAGAGTGGATAAGGCCAAACTGGCAGGACAACAAATATCAGGATTTCAGAACACAAAAAGACTACATCTGGTTTCACCAGTACAGCCACTCTGGGCTGGCAGACCATGCCTTAAATACCTGCCATAGAATTCATTGGAAGAAAACTAAAATGATACACTGCAGCAAGTTCAAGTACGAGAGATTATTCAAGGAATCATCAGCAGCTCTAAAAAAATGTTCCAAACCTCAACAAATTTGGGTGCATGAAACTGCCCCAAAATTTGGGAGACTTACATTATGAGAACTTCAGCCCAACGGCCAAGACAATCCAATTAGCCTGCCAGAGGGCACCATTAGGACTTTAGGAACAATACTAGTTTCTTGCCTTCTTCCTCATTTGTTTTTGTTAGTGCCTGCATGCACATACCATATTTTTATATTCCTGAAGATGGCAATGTGACGTTGCCGAAATATTGAAGTTATTCATTAAAGTTGCCTTTAATTGATATCCTTTATATGCATTGTTAATTCCGTATGCTAATTACCAGTTATGTATGACCAATGTATAAGCCTTGCTACTAGAATATCAACTTGTAGCTAACGATTTTTGGCTAGCAGATGGTACATTTAAAGTGGTTCCAGAAATATATTATCAGTTATACAGTATCCATGTCCAATATGATTCAGGCGTCACTTTTCCTTGTCTGCTGGCTCTTCTACCAGGGAAAAAGGAAGAAATATACGTGAAGATGCTGAATATGTTACTGGAGAAAATTCCTCAACTCGACCACAAAAACTTTGGACCGATTTTGAAATAGCAGCAATGAATGCTTTCTGTACTGTGTTTGAAAACATCGAAATTGGTAGCTGATTTTTCCACTTATCAGAATCTATTATACGCAAAGTAAATGAATGTGGACTGAAATCTCTATATGAATCCAATCAGTCATTTTCAGTACACATCAAAATGTTACAATCACTGGCACTTTTACCAGAAGAAAAAGTGTTAGAAACATTTTTAGAAGTTGCTGATCTATTCTCTAATATAGACGAATATAATGAACAAATCGAGCAAGTTCTCCTTTACTTCAAACATGCATATATTTGAGGTCGACAGCTCAGGAACGGCACTTATAGACAACCTCTATTCAATATTTCTACTTGGAACCATAGACACTTTGCGGCCAACTGTATAGCTAGAACAACAAATTGTATCGAAGGATGGCATATGGACTTCAGTCGCTCTTTCAGTGTTCCCATCCAACTGTTTGGAAATTTTTGGATAATTGTTAAAGAATTATCTTTATGACATATTTAACTGGTCAACGAAACCCAGGACGTCGTAGGTACATTTTGTTAAAACAATGTATTTCAAATATTGTACAAAATTACGACTGTAATAGACAACTGGATTTTTTACGTTGTATAGCTTATATGACTTAGTGTTTGTGTTTTTATTATTTTTTAAAATAAAAGTAATTTTTGCAATATTAAGAAAGTTTGTGTTTAATTTGACAACAAAATACCAATATTTTAATCGAATTAAAGTCAACAGGTAGGTTTTATAAAGCATTACAAAATTAATGGAACTCTTATCTGAAAATAAATATAAAATTGATCATAAAAATTTAAAAACTCTAAAGTAAAAAACTTCGGTGTGAATATTCAAATTTGTGTAATTTTTTCTTAGTGTATTTTTATCTATATGTAATTTCTTCCTTATGTAATTTTATCTCTATTACTGAATTTAACACAGTAACACATCTTATCTGGGCTATAATATGCTAGCTAAAAAGAACATCTGTTTCTGCCTAAATCAGCTGCACTTCCAATAGAAGTTGAACAAAAGTTTCTTTATTTCTTTAGCAGAAACAGTTTCTTATCTTGAAACCACTTTTCTTTTGCAAAATCTCAAAAATAACTATAGATAGTCCAAGATAGAAATCCATACTTGGATAAACAAATTCCCAATTTTGAACACTTTTGTGTTCCTCCATAAAATGCCTTCCAGATTTATTCTTTATTCTTCAAGGTTAGCAACCTTTTTCCTCTTCCTGTACAAATGATTTTCAAGAAAAAATCATTTAAAAATCAAATTGCTATATCTATTCTTCTATACAGCTGTTGATTCATTACTGTTCTAATAGAACTTTTAATATCCGATAACCATTTGTCATTCTCTTTGAGAAAATTCATTTATCAAGCTCCAAAGTTGCTATAAATTCCTTCTACAATTGTTATTCCAGTTACCTTCTGTAACATAACAGCTAATAGCTTTTAAAACATCTTTCTTTCCGAAAGACTGTTACTCATGGAATTTTTTACTAAATTGTTCCATCTCTCTCTCTCTCTCCAGCTGTTCTCTAGTTTCTGTGTTTTTTTTTTTTTTTACTCATGCATGCTCCAGTGTACATTATAAACTGATGTCCAAAAACCAAGGACAAACACTATTTTTGAAGATTACAACCACAAATTCAGACAGATCAGCCTGTGAAAATTTGTATAACTGACTATTTAGAGTAGAAAGTGGATACGCATTCAAAATTTCAAATCATACACAAAGTGTTTATCCTGATGGATAAAAGGCTGCACTAAGTGAATTGTGTTTGAAGGAAACTCTTTTCATGAAGGAATAAAGTTGCAAACTTGGATGTCTTGTAATGTATCAAAGACATCATCTAGATGATATCATGCAGGTAAGAATTATCGGAAAGCTTGAAGAAGGCCTCAGAATTACTGATATTGCCAGAGAGTTTGGGATTTCACGTAGGTCACCCTCGATGAATCAAAAATTTCTTCATGCTCATGATAGTGAGGGTGACCTACGTGAAATCCCAAAATCATCATCATCAAATTCCTGCCATGTACCCTCAAGGGGTGTACAGGATATGATAGTACTACATGAAAAAATTACATCATTACTAACTTCCTATCTACAATTTTCCTCCAAATCAGTCTGTTACTTGTCAAGACTCCGACATTAATAAATCTTATATTTCTATCGTCTAAGGCACTTTGTACCGTATCAATCCACCTATATCTTGATCTTCCTTTGGGTCTTTCTCCTGCCAACCTGGCAGAGAACTCTTGTTTTGCTAATCTTTCTTCTCCCATTTTGTTTAAGTGACCATACCACCTGAGATTAGCTCTGCTACCGCATTCCTGGATGCTGACAATGTCAAGTTCTTTCCCAATATCCTCGTTTTTACTATGATATTGCCATTGATGCCATCTGTTCACACCTCTAATCTTTCCGAGGACTCTCATATCGGTGGTCTCTAGTCTTTGGTCAAGTGTTTTACTTCTGACCCAGCACTCATATAAATAAGTTAAAACTGGTTTGAACACTGTCTTGTATACAGCTAATTTAGTGTTCTGACTAATTTCTCTCTTATTCCATATGAATTTATTCAATTGACTTCCCACCATGCCAGCTTTGCTGATTCTGGTGTCTATTTCTATATTGAATTTACCATCTTCACTAAAAATCGTGCCTAAGTAGCTGAAATGTTTTACTTGTTCCACAGGTTCTCCATTCACAACATAGTTGACATTTTCAATGACTCTACCTATTCATTGTCTTTGTCTTTTTATTGCTGACTTTCATACCATATCTATTACAACAGTTATTCAATTTAGTCAGGGAATCTTGCAAACTTGTAGCTGATTTATTTAGATCATGTTGGAGGCTTAATGGATTTTTTACAACACTCAAAAAGAATTAAAATAGAATTTAATACTTCCTATATTTCGTCCTAGTCACTAGGACATCTACGGGGATTACAAAAACAGTTAATGTAACATACACACAAATAATAAACAATACTGAGCCCAACCACGTGGGTGACACTAAAGTCCTATCTAGTTGGAGCGCCCTCTAAGGGCAGTAGCAGGTGGCCTGGAATGTAAGGTGGGACCTCTGGTGATGAGTGTTTCCCAAATCTTCGGAAGCTTAATACAACCGTATTTATTCAGATTTGGTTGGTTTTTGAGAGCTGCTGCTGCTTCCAAGAAAAGTCTCTCTTTCTTGAATTTGCTGTGGTGGAGCATGGTGGTTTTCTTCCAAGATACCCTGTGGGTGGTAACCAAAACATGGTCAGCCAAGCCTGAATGGCCATAGTTGTGTTTGCAGATGTAAGACTTGTGTTCCTCTAAGCGGATGGATGCTGATCTGCCTGTCTGTCCAAAGTACGCCAGCTTACAGGAACAGAGTACTTTGTAAACTACAGGCAGAGAGAGAGAGAGAGGAGGGAGCTGATCTTTTGTAGAATGGATAATGGTAGCAAGTTTGCGGTGGGGCTTATATGCTGTGTGTAGGTTGTACTTTTTTAGTATCTTGGCTATTTTTTCGGATGTGCCACGGATGTAGAGTATGGTGATGGCATTTTTAAATTCTTGTTAACGAGAAGGACGGGGAATGGGGGAGGAGTTGATTATTTTTTTGATACTGTGATTACTGTAGCCATTGGAGAGGAAAGTGTTGTGTATGTGGTTAATCTCAGTAGTGAGGGCGGTTCCACTGGAACAAAGATTGTGGGCTCTCTTGGTAAGAGTTTTAATAATGCCAAATTGTTGAGAGGGGTGGTGGTGGGAGAGTATGTGAATGTATCTGCCTGTGTGTGTGGGTTTTCTGTATACAGTGAAGGCAAGTGTATCATTAGGCAGGCATGTGACTAAGGTGTCTAGGAAGGGTAAGCAATTGTTCTTTTCCTTTTCCATAGTAAACTGGATTCTTGGATGTAGGCTATTGAGATGACTGAGGAAGGAGTCTAACGTGTCTGGGCCATGAGGCCAAATAGAGAACACATCATCTACATATCTTAGCCAGATAGAAGGTTTGAGTGGGGCTGAGTCTAAGGCTAGTTTTTCGAAATCTTCCATATAGAAATTGCAAGAGGGGGAGAACCCATGGCTGTTCCCTCTATCTGCTTGTAGATTTTGTTCTTCCAAGAGAAATACACAGAGTTAATGGCAAAGGAAAAGAGATCTAAGATGTCGGGGGGAAAAACGTTTTCTAAGAGAGATAAGGTGTCAGTTAAGGGAATATTGGTAAACAAAGAGGAGATATCAAAGCTTACCAATATGTCTGTCTTATTCAAGGTTAAATTTTCTGTGAATGCTTTAAAGTGGGTAGAGTTTTTTATAAAGGAAGTGGACCTTCCAGTGAGGGGGGTCACAGAGTTGGCCAGCTGTTTAGACAGTCTATAGCAAGGTGCATTGGTGGCATCTACTATAGGCCTGAGTGGGGAATTGGGTTTGTGGATTTTTGGATTTTTGTCGTCGCTCCGAAAGAAGTGCCGGTGCTTGACGTAATGGTTAACATCGAAAGGGGGATCGGTTGCTTACCGTCGGAGATAGCCAACAACATCAGACTTGACGTGGCTAACATCCTCGCTCATTCATCGCCGCCAAAAAGTAATTTATCTTATGCCCAACGCACTGCTCTCCTGAAACTATGGAAAGAAAAAAGTATCGTCATCACTAGAGCGGATAAGGGTAATGCCACAGTCATTCTTAACACCAGTGAATACAAACGTAAAATGAACATTATACTCCGCGATCGCGCTACTTACATCCCACTAGAACACGACCCCACAAAAACACAAGAAATTAAAAATCTTACTTAAAAAAGTATCTTCCTGGCCCCCTGACATCACGAAAAAACTGAAACCTTTCCGCTCCTGTCCGCCCCCCCTCAAATTTACGGTTTACCAAAAATCCACAAAACCAATTCCCCACTCAGGCCTATAGTAGATGCCACCAATGCACCTTGCTGTAGACTGTCTAGACAGCTGGCCAACTCTCTGACCCCCCCCCCCCCCACCGGAAGGTCCACTTCTTTTATAAAAAACTCTACCCACTTTAAAGCCCTCACAGAAAATTTAACCTTGAATAAGACAGACATATTGGTAAGCTTTGATATCTCCTCTTTGTTTACCAATATTCCCTTAACTGACACCTTATCTCTCTTAGAAAACGTCCCCCCCGCCAACATCTTAGATCTCTTTTCCTTTGCCAATAACTCTGGGTATTTCTCTTGGAAGAACAAAATCTACAAGCAGATAGAAGGAACCGCCATGGGTTCCTCACCCCCCTTGCCAATTTCTGTATGGAAGATTTTGAAAAATGAGCCATAGACTCAGCCCCACTCAAACATTCTATCTGGCTAAAATACGTAGATGATGTGTTCTCTATTTGGACTCATGGCGCAGACACATTAGACTCCTTCCTCAGTCATCTCAATAGCCTACATCCAAGAATCCAGTTTACTGTGGAAAAGGAAAAGAACAATTGCTTACCCTTCCTAGACACCTTAGTCACACGCCTGCCTAATGATACACTTGCTTTCACTATATACAGAAAACCCACACACACAGGCAGATACATTCACATACTCTCCCACCACCACCCCTCTCAACAATTTGGCATTATTAAAACTCTTACCAAGAGAGCCCACAATCTTTGTTCCAGTGGAACCGCCCTCACTACTGAGCTTAACCACATACACATCACTTTCCTCTCCAATGGCTACAGTGATCACAGTATCAAAAAATTAATCAACTCCTCCCCCATTCCCCGTCCTTCTCGTCAACAAGAATTTAAAAATGCCATCACCATACTCTACATCCGTGGCACATCCGAAAAAATAGCCAAGATACTAAAAAAGTACAACCTACACACAGCATATAAGCCCCACCGCAAACTTGCTACCATTATCCATTCTACAAAAGATCAGCTCCCTCCTCTCTCTCTCTCTCTGCCTGTAGTTTACAAAGTACTCTGTTCCTGTAAGCTGGCGTACTTTGGACAGACAGGCAGATCAGCATCCATCCGCTTAGAGGAACACAAGTCTTACATCTGCAAACACAACTATGGCCATTCAGGCTTGGCTGACCATGTTTTGGTTACCACCCACAGGGTATCTTGGAAGAAAACCACCATGCTCCACCACAGCAAATTCAAGAAAGAGAGACTTTTCTTGGAAGCAGCAGCAGCTCTCAAAAACCAACCAAATCTGAATAAATACGGTTGTATTAAGCTTCCGAAGATTTGGGAAACACTCATCACCAGAGGTCCCACCTTACATTCCAGGCCACCTGCTGCTGCCCTTAGGGGGCGCTCCAACTAGATAGGACTTTAGTGTCACCCACGTGGTTCGGCTCAGTATTGTTTATTATTACTGTTTTTGTAATCCCCGTAGATGTCCTAGTGAGTAGGATGAAATATAAGAAGTATTAAATTCTATTTTAATTTTTTTTGAGTGTTGTAAAAAAATCCATTAAGCCTCCAACATGATGTCCTCACAGCACTTAAGCCTCTACACATGGATTTATTTAGAAGTATAACATCATCCGCGTAAAGCAAAGAGCTGACATTAACATCTCCAATTTTAGTATCATGTTTAATACCACTTTCCTTCATAATGTGATCCATATAGATAATGAATAGCAGAGGGGATAATGTACATCCTTGCCTCACACCAGATTTAACATTAAACCATCTTCCTTTACTTCCTTCAATTCTAACTGCTGACTTACAACTCAAATAAAGACTAAGTATTGCTTGATGTACTGGCCTATTGACACCACATAACTGTATCGTATTGAATAGCTTCTCTCTTGGCACCTTGTCATATGCCTTTTCCAAATCGACAAAACTTAAATACAGATCTTTGTTATATTCCCATGCTTTCTCGACTACTTGTCGTAAAGTGAAAATATGATCCTGACAGCCTCTATATGGCCTGAATCCAGATTGTTCTTCACCCAGCTTTTCTTCCACAATTCTTCTCAACCATTTCTCAAGTATACTTGCATAGATCTTGCCAGGAACACTTAGTATGGAAATACCTCTGTAATTCTGACATTCAGTTTTATTTCCCCTTTTATATATGGGTACTATGAGAGCTCTACTCCAATCATTGGGAATTTGTCCCTCTGTCCAGGCTTTCTGAACTATACAGTGCAGCCACTGTAAGACTTTTATACCACCATACTTCAGCATTTCTGGTCGAATATCATCTACTCCTGCTGCCTTTCCACATTTTAAGCCTTTGATGGCTTTTTCTACTTCAAGTATGGATATGTATTCCTGACTGTATTCCTGTTGAGTGTTTTTTGCCACTGTGCTATCATTGCTTGTTTCATTTAGCAATTTTTCGAAGTAGTTACTCCATACTTCAAGGATATCTTTTTCTCCCGTTTTCATGTCACCTTTATCATCTCTGACTCCTTTTACAGCACTCTTTTCTCCATTTCTAAGCTTCTTCAACAACCTCCAGAATATTTTGCCACTTTCTTGATATTTATTTTCTATATTCTTGCCAAAGTCCTCCCATGACTTTTGTTTAGCTAGTTTTACACAGTGTTTAGCATTCTTGCATTTGTCTCTGTATTCTCTAAGAGCACAAGCTGGCTTATTTGCCAGGAACTTTTGATATGCTTTCTTCTTTTCCTTCACTGCCTATTTAACTTCCTTGTCCACCATGGAGTTGTAATTTTTCTATCCTTGCAGACAACTTCACTACATGCCTCTCTAGCTGAATCAATCAGGGCTTTCTTCAAGGCTTGCCACTGAATCTGCAAGGTTTGATTCCCTTTCTCAAACTCTTTCATTTTTTCTTTAATAATCTTTGTGTATTTTAGTCGACAGTTCACATCTGAGAGCTGCTCAACTTTTATTTGCTTTAAAACTTTCTTATGTGTTATTCTTTTCAATATGAAATTCAATTTTATGCTGCTCAAGACTAAATAGTGATCACTTCGAATTTGAAATCTTCTGTACACTCTGGTGTCCTGCACCAGGGAGAAAACATCACTATCAATAATAACATAGTCAATGAGACTTTTCCTATTCCTTGCCTCTTCTCTCCATGTGAATTTGTGCACATTTTTATGTTAGAACATGGTGTTAGTAATAACCAGTCCATGTCCTGAGCAGAAATCCAACAGATATTTGCCATTATTATTAGCTTTGCTCTTTTCTCCAAATTTTCCCAAAATATTTTTGTATGTCTCACAATCATTTCCTACTCTGCTATTTAGATCCCCAACAAGGACCAACTTTTCCTTTTTCATTGTGTCAGTTGCTTTTTCTGAAACCTCAAAAAATTCCTCCACTTCTTCCTTAGTAGAACCTTCTGTGGGTCCATAGGCACAAATAAGTCTCATTGTAGAGTTCCCCATTCTCATATTTGCCCACATTACTCTACTTGAGACTGCCTGCCATTCAAGAAGATTAGCCTCGTATTTTGTGTTGAATACTATGGCTACTCCTTCTTTTCCTTGATTGTCATTGCCTGAATATAACATTTTGTATTTATTGCTCAGAAAGATCTCACCAGTTTTTGTCTCTTTTGTTTCAGTCACCCCTATAATGTCGATCTGGTACTTATCTAATTCCTCAGCTGGCTCCATTTCTTTTCCATTCAGGCTTCTTATGTTGATATTACCTATCTTTAACTCTGGTGATGTTGAGTTTGGGTCTGTTTTCAGATTTGTTCCAGTAGCTCACTTTTCGCTGTTCCCACTTTTTCCCTGGTGAAAACAACGGGGTCCTTGTTTAACCAGGCAACGCCCCAGCCGGCATGAAATTTTGTCATGTTGTACCATCATTTTTTATTTTGGTTTAACCAATAAGAATACAATTTGGTCGGCTAAATCCCAAATTGCCAGCCCATCCTCGTTCGTTCAATATCAAAGTAGATACCCAACAGGGTGCACCACGAGAAGGTGAGGATTGGACATTAGGTCAGAAGCCCTGGTCGGTTCTCCGCATTCCTTTAAAGGCTATGTGGAGATCTCCTCTCAGTTATACTGCTTTGAACTTTAAGCACCTCCTAAAACCAAATTTTTGATTATAGCAGCAAAATATAATTGATGCACCATGGTAGGTCAGTTTTCAAGTCAGCCCCATTCAAGCACAGATACATGGATATCTCAACAGACTGTGGCAAGATGTATGCAATAAGTGGGCATAATGACTTGAAGGCCTATGGTCTGCATCCCTTTATCCACAGCTCATTGTAATGCATGTGGTGTGTTTTCAGTGGTGTGTTGTCCATAAATATTGGATAAAACATCATTGTACTAATGTACTCTTTACAGATGAGAGTTATTTCTGTCTTTCCTCCGATTCTAGACGACACTTTATCGGGCATGAAAGTGGTACTGCTTACCCTCACGAGAATGTTCTAGAAAGGAATATATATGACAGTGTTGGGATTGTTGTGTGGGGAGCCATTATGCTCAATGGATGCACTGAGCTACAAGTTTTGAAAAAAAAAGGACTGTGATGGGTGAACGATGGTGCAACGAAGTTTTTCAATGCCATGTTCGATTGTTTTCCATGGTGCTGTAAGCAAAGTATTCATTTTCATGGCTGACACTGTCATACAAGAGCAGTGGAGATACTTCTGGAGACCAAAGATATTAATCTAATTGAGTGGCCGACACACTTCTCTCATCCTCATAGAACATGTTTGGGATGCAATAGGGAGATGCATTGCTGCTCGAAATTCCCCTTCAGGAAACAAACAAGGCCTTATCAATTGGTCCACTCCTCCTTCACTCTGAAGGAGGAGTGGGCCAATTGCCTGAAGAACTCCAGAATCACTTGGTACTAATCATTGTATGACTCTGTGACCTACATCGCAGTTCATGGCTAATATCTTTGTGGTGGGGAGGAAGTGGAGAGGATCCAGAGACGAGTGACCAAGGTGATAGCAGGTCTGTGGAATGAACCTTATGAGAATAGGTTGAAGATTTGTGGGTTGCAGAAATTGGTCGATAGGCGAAGGAGGGGTGATATGATTGAGACATTCAAATTACTGAAGGGTTTCTATAAGATTGATCCAGAAGATATTTTTGAAAATATGACTGGTGGTGGAAGGACTAGGGGCCATGAATGGAAGCTGTCAAGAGCGTGGTTGACAAGGGTGTTAGAGCTAGGTTTTTTACTTGGAGAGTGGTGAATGAGTGGAATAAGCTTCCAGAGTCTGTTGTGGGTGCTACAACTGTGAATGAGTTCAAGGCAAGGAATGATAGATACTGTGTGAATGTCGAATAGTTGTTCTTGACATGATGTTAGGGCCTCTCTCAATGAATCTGTCGACTCCTTGGAGTTGCCCGGAACAATAATAATAATAATAATAATATTTCATACTGAAATGTCTCTCTCTACATTAATTCCTTAACTACGTCCTTAGGGAATTCGTAACTTTTGCCAAAAAATGTATTGCAATTTAATTTGTATGAAATTTATCACATTTTTTGAGTAACATAATTTATTAGTATGCTGGGAATAAATTTATGTTCATATACAGGTGAAAATGTAGTTTGTCCATAGCCTTTGGACACCAGTGTACTTAGAGTTCCGCTTCAGTCATGAAGTGAGAGAAGTGGCTGCCATTACAAGTTATCTTCACAGTGCTCTGCTTGAAAGTAGTGAAAACTTAGTTTCAGTTAACTAAGTCTTTTTAACTTGGAACAAATAAATTTTTACCTTTAAACAATAAGCTAATTACCAATTAAGGAATACATGAATGGTGAGTATTAGTTAGTATAACTTCCCAAAATTGAGAAAGTTTTATGTATTCATTTTTGTTCAGGTTTGGGTTGTGAATGCATGTTTCACAGCTGTCTGTGTACAGTCTTTAGAGAAAAAATTTGTTTGATTCTTTAAGTGAAATATATTCATGATGTTGAATTGGATTTTAATGGTATTGATACAAACACAGATTGGTAAGAAAATAACTATTTATTAACTTAAAAGCTAATATTTCACTGGTATTATATCAGCGCATCTTCAGAGCACACAAACACAGTTTGCTTGTTACAATAGCGAGACAACCACAATCTGGTGTAATAGAGCTAGTATAAGTAATTGCAGCATGCAACACAAGACTAAAGTCCTAATTAGGTGCCATCTAAGTCATAAAAAAAATTTTTTTTTTTTAAATATATATATATATATATATATATATATATTAATTTGGTCTTAGGATGACTGTCTCCCAAATCTTTGTTGGTAGATTTATACAGCTGCACTTGTTAAGATTTGGAGTATGTTTTAAAGCTTCTGTGAAATACTTTTGTTTTTTTCCAGTTGATCCTTTGTGCTGGGGTATCCAAAGCATAGTCTGCCAGATCCGAGTTGCCATAGCGAAAGTGCCAGATATATTTTTTGTGTTCATTGAGGCAGATGTCCACAGTTCTTCCTGTCAGTCTGTAGTTGGCTCAATGACATGAACAAGGCACTTCATAGCCTCCTGGATGTAATAAAGGAGTGAATCTGTCTTTAGATGAACGGATGAGAGTTGCCAATTTCACATAAGGTTTAAATACGGTACGTAGTTAGTGTTTGTTAAGTGTCCTAGATATCTTTTCAGACGTGCCTTTAATGTATGGGATGGAGATAGTTTTGTTGTAGTCTTCTGTGGTAGATAGTGGGGGGGGGGGGATTTCTGGGTAGCATTTAGTATTTTATCTATCTTATAGGGATTATAGCCATTGGTCAGGAAGGTGTGACTCAGGTGAGGAAGTTCAGCAGTGAGAGCAATGTCATTGGAACAGATTGCTCTAGCTCTCTGGGTTAGTGTTTTTAAGATACCATATTGTTGAGACAGGTGATGGTGTGATTGTTTGTGTAAATATCTCCCTGTATGTATGGGTTTTCTATAAACCAAGAATGATAAGGAACCTTCTGAAGATGTGTGATCAGTGTGTCCAGGAAGGGCAGGCAGTCATTGGCTTCTAGTTCCATTGTAAAGTGGATTTTAGAGTGCTGGCTAATTAGATCTACTAAAATCCACTTTACAATGGAACTAGAAGCCAATGATTGCCTGTCGTTCCTGGACACACTGATCACACATCTTTCAGAAAGTTCCTTATCATTCTTGGTTTATAGAAAACCCACATATACAGGGAGATATTTACACAAACAATCACACCATCACCTGTCTCAACAATATGGTATCTTAAAAACACTAACCCATAGAGCTATAGCAATCTGTTCCAATGACATTGCTCTCACTGCTGAACTTTCTCACCTGCGTAACACCTTCCTGACCAATGGCTATAATCCCCATAAGATAGATAAAATACTAAATGCTACCCAGAAGTCCCCCCACTATCTACCACAGAAGACTACAACAAAACTGTCCCCATGCCATACATCAAAGGCACATCTGAAAAGATATCTAGGGCACTTAACAAACACCAACTATGCACTGTATTTAAACCTTATGTGAAATTGGCAACTCTCATCAGTTCACCTAAGGACAGATTCACTCCTTTATCACATCCAGGGGTCTATGAAGTGCCTTGTTCATGTCATTGAGCCAACTACGGACTGACAGGAAGAACTGTGGACATCTGCCTCAATGAACACAAAAATATATCCGGCACTTTCGCTACAGCAAGTCGGATCTGGGAGACTATGCTTTGGATACCCCAGCACACAGGATCAACTGGAGAAAAACAAAAGTACTGCACAGAAGCCTTAAAACATACTCCAAATCTTAACAAGTATGGCTGTATAAATCTACTAAAGATTTGGGAGACAGTCATCCTAAGACCAAATTAATATATATATATTGAAAGTTTATTTTTCACTTGGTTAGAGTATAATAAAATTAGTTTAATCCTTTATCCAAGTGTGAGCAAACAAAGTTTGCGCCTGAAAGTATCTTCAGGGCTGGGGTAAGGTGGTACAACTCCAATTTTTCTCCACCTTTGCAAGGAGTGTCCTAGTGTTGTACCACCTTACCCCATTCCTGAAGATACTTTCAGGTGCAAACTTTGTTTGCTCACACTTAGATAAAGGATTAAACTAATTTTATAATACTCTAACCAAGTGAAAAATAAACTTTCAACATCTTTCTCTAAATCCAGAGTAATTTATCAAAAAAGGGTGGCACACCATTTGGCAATTCCTATAGGTAGAGATGACCTGCTAATGTTTCTGCCTGGTATCTCCACTTGGGCCTGGCTCCCACTGAAGAGACCTCAATAAAGGTCGAAACTAGTCTCGGTAGTGGCCCTTCCCTTAATGCATAACATTAGACATGACAGTGAGACTACATCAAAACTTACTAGAAGATCAGTGGGTTGCAAGGATAATCCTAAAATTACAAAGGTGTAGCTTGCTCCACCTTTGTAACGAGTTGTCCTGGTGTTGTACCACCTTACCCCAGCCCTAAAGATACTTTCAGGCGCAAACTTTGTTTGCTCACACTTGGATAAAAGATTAAACTAATTTTATTATAATATATATATATATATATATATATATATATATATATATATTATTTATTTTTTATGGCTTAGATGGCGCCTAATTAGGACTTTAGTCTTGTGTTGCAAGCTGCAATTACTTATACTAGCCCCACTGTTACACCGGATTGTGGTTGTCTCGCTATTGTAACAAACTGTGTTTGTGTGCTCTGAAGATGCTGGATATAATACCAGTGAAATATTAGCTTTTAAATTAATAAATAGTTATTTTTTTAACAATCTGTGTTCGTATCAATACCTTTAAAATCCAATTCAACGTGTATGATGAACGCATAAGCCTTTCCACATGTTTAAATATTCATGATGTTCTTCAGGATGAATTTGTGCAGAACGACCGGTCTGTCCATAATAACATAAGCTGCAAGAGCAGGGAATTCTGCAAACTTTAGAAGAGAAGGATATTTATTTTTAGGAGAGATAAGGAAGGTATTATGTTTGTGAACTGGACAGAAAGAAACTTGTAATTTAATCTGTTGAAGTAGTCTTGCTATTTTATTTATTTTTAAATCCTTTAACACATGGAATACAAATTCTGGTAATTTCTACTTGAGGCAGGTTAAGACTAGGGCCATAATTATTATTTTATTGATAGTTTTGTATTATAACTATTAGAGATAAAGATAGTTCTTTGTTTAGTAGAGAATCTGTAGAACATCTTTATGAGCTCTGTTGACTAAAGATTTCATTACACCATATTTCTGACATGAGTGATGATGTGCATTAGAATCAATGCAGTTACTGGTATCTGTTGTTTTTTTTATATACTGAGCTCTGTAGACTACCATTTTGTTGCTGTAAAATGAGAACATCAGAAAAGGAAGACAATTGTTATCTATTACTTCCAGGGTAAATTGTATTCTTGGGTTTATTGAATTAATTTTTTCAAGAAATTCATGAAGATTGGACAAGAAGGAGCTCTATACAGCAAAAACATCATCAACATATCCATAGCAAATTGATAGTTCAGGTTAAAAAGCATCCAGAATTTGTTCGAAATATTCTATAAAGTAATTAGCTAGAGTTGGGGAAAAGAGAGATCCCATAGCTGTTCTCTCTATCTCTTTGTACAGTTTGTTCCAGAAGCAATAGTATCCTAAATTAATTAGAAAGTCGATTAATTTTACATCAGGAGGAAAGTCATGAAGTAATTCATTCGTATCTGTAAACAGTGAGACTACATCAAAACTTACTAGAAGATCAGTGGGTTGCAAGGATAATCCTAAAATTTTATTCTTAAAATCTGTTGAATTTTTTTATGAAAGAAGCAGAGTTTCTTGTAAATGCAGAAAGAAGATTAGATTTGAGTTTATAAGTTAGACATTCTATGCAGTTCATGACAGGTCTGAACAGCACATTTTCTTGATGTAATTTAGGAAGCTGATACAGTTGTCTTGGAACAAAAACATGAAGTTTTAGCCATTTTTACTGTTTCTTCATCCCAAGATTGATGTTTGTCCAAGAGGCTGTTAAGTTTATCGATTTGTGATTGAGTTGGGTTTCTATCAGTGCTTTTGTATGTGGAATAATCTTCTTGAAGTAGAAGATTAAGTTTTCCAAAATAATTGTTCTTATCATGAACTTACTACAACTGTATGACCTTTGTCGGCCTTAGAAACATTGATACAACACAGGATTCTTGGAACAAACCCAAGTGTTAAACAAAAGTTATTTTCTTCTGGAAAGACTACAAAGAAAGCTGTGAACACACATTCACAACTCAGACTTGAACAAAAATAAGTGCCTAAAGTTTTCTCAGTTTTGGGAAGTTGCTGACTTAATGCTCAATATTCATGTGTTCCTTAATTTGTAATTAATTTATTGTTTATATTGAAAATCATTTATTAACTGAATTATTTTATTGTAATTTATTTTGTATATCTATTAATGCAGATGGAGATATTTCCTGCAGCTGATAATGTATATAATATCACACACTTTCAGTTGAATTTCTGTTCTCTTTTTTATGCTTCCCTGTAATTGTATTGACAATTGCTATGAAACTTATCTTAAAATTTTACAAATAAAGATATAAATTAACATAAGTGATTCTGTTATTAATGTGTTATGATGTGGCCATTAATGGAGGTTGGTGATTGTGGTGTATGGCCTTAATCAGTCATCTCAGTCTCATTGTCCTGTGATATGCTGTGTTTCCAGAAATGGAGGTCATACAAGGCAAATATTGTCCTTAAAACCATATCTTCCCTAGTTGAAGGAAATGCCACTATACCTCTAGGTGGTAGATGACTTTCATTGAAGTGGCTGTTGGCTGATTCATCTCCAGAGTTCAGGGTCTTTGTTTATGTCCCCTCACTTTCTATGCATATGTAGTGGATGATGGCCTTGCTGAGTATACTCCTTACACCATAATTAATTAACTATTGAGCTGGTGCCTCCTCCATTTGAAAGTACAGCAGTTAAGTGATTTCTGCAGGCCATTCACTAGATAGTAGGACTGAACCTGTTGATAATGATTTGGGAGGCTTCCTAATCAGCTAGTGAATAATCCTGTCGTTAGAAAGCTTGTGTGTGTGGTGGTGGTGGGGCACTTTTATGGCTACACTTCTATAGGAGGTGGGTATTTCCTGTGTCATGCTCAAAACTCCTGGTGCATGCTTTTGTTTTTTCCAGTATGTGTCTTCTATGAAAGACAGCACAACAGATTGTAGTGTTACTGTGGTTAAAAAAAAACTCCCATCAAAACTAACAAAAATAATTTTAAAAAATGTCAAAAATGCAACAAAAAAATTAGCAGTAAATTACAAAATATAAGAAAACAACTACTTCAATGTGTATTAATCATATTGAACTTTGTATCTAATTTATTTCTGTCAAAAATCACCAAATGTGAGTTGTAGTACTATGGGATTTGATATTGGAAACACTGTCATTCGTTCACTGTTACTTGCTGACAATCAAGGGACAATTGCTCAAGGTCAGGATGACATTGACTTTATGATGAGGAAACTGATGTTTATAGCATGGGAGGTCTAAAAGTAAATTTTACGAAGACAAAATATTTGGTGGCTGATGGAGAAGGCAGAAATTGAGATCTTCTAGTCAGTAGAGTCAAGGCAGTAGATCATTTCAGATACTTAGGATCTGTTATTCATAAGTCAGATGCCAGAAAGATGTTGATGATTGTGTCAACTGAGCCTGTAATGCTATTAAAAAAAATGAATGGGATGTTATGGAGTTCAAGACATTTGGCTGGAAACCAAGATGATACTCCAAGTGATAGTAGATGGTGTTCTGATGTTTGGTGGGGGGTGGGGGGAGAAGGATGGACATTGAATGCAAAGCAGAAGTTGTATAATTGTAGAAATGGGTGGATTATGGCAAAATAAGTAATTAAACAAGTACATATTTTGAAAAATGATCAAATTATTGAATAAATAAATTATAATTAGTGTGCTACACTGCACTAACCAAACTGTGCTCTGTGGTTCCCCAGCATGCTGCAGCGCACAGTTTGGGAACCACTGCTTTACACCATTCCGTGGTATATCATCAAACCTTAAGTACAGCTTTATGACACCGAGTTCATTCAATTTCCTTTATACCTTGTGCTTACTCACCATCAGTCACTTTTCCATCCTTTCTACTGCACTCAAATTTTGCTTAAAGTCACATTCACAAAAGTTAAAAATAACTTTATGAATTACTCATTTGATATCTCACCTGTATCCCATGCAATAGTTATTCTTTCATCTTCTGACCATGTATCGAAAAAACATCCTGGAACCCCCCCTTTATTAACTGACTGCTGCTTATACTACACCTACCCTTGCTTGGTCACCTTTGTCTGCTTTTTGTCCTTGTCGTGCAACTGATTATTGCCTCTCATCTTGTGCAGTTTCCATAATGCCACCTTCTTCCATATTGCATACCTCACCTTTTCATTCACTGTTTCATGCCTACCTTATTTAACCTCCTAATCTTTGGAATACATTCACGCATTGCTTCTGTCAGATAGTTCTTGCACAGGATTTAAGGAGCAGTAGTCTCCTTTCCATCCAATTCTACATTCCATGTAGATTTGGATGTATGAATTGGATATGAAGATATATTCAATATCTTGAAGAAATATGAATTGAATTCCTATATCTGTCTAAGCTCTCTCCCAAGTTTGTCACAATCACCAGCCTTATAGTTCCACATATGTTTCTCACAGAAGCCCTCATATGACAGGCCACTACCTAGATGATCACTTTATGGTTACTCTCACGTCATACTCCTCCATCTTTATTTCTGTCAGGATCCTCATCCAACCATATCTCACTTATTCTGATAACTTTTGAACAAATGAATTTGGTCAGTGCACCAATTTCATTCCCCTTATTTCAGATCATAATAGCTGATTTCTGGTTTTATAACAAGACCCACTGACACTACTTCTCAGATGTAACGCCTCCATATTTCCCCTTGGCCTCTCTTTCACTACAAATACTACAACTCTCTCCACATCCTAGTCTGTCTCAATCCTGTCTATTACCTCTGCATCCAGCATCTACACCAAAACCATTTAAAATCAGTCTGTTTCTGTCATATAGCTCCATTTGTCCTTGAAATTCATCTCACACATTCACAGAAAGCACTTCTTTCTCTTCACATAGCTCAGCTAGCATACCATTCGTGATCTTTACCTACTGTCTCAATTCATTACTGTATCACTTGGGCAACACAGTGATTACTTTTCCTGCTGAACTGTTATTTTTCTCAACAACCTCCAGTCTCCTCCTTGTTCCCAACTAAATCATTCATCCCAACTATTTGTTCCTAATGACTTTTTGCTTGCTTGCTTCTCGTATTCAGTGCCTCAATCACTCTGCTCATTCTACCTGTAGGAAAAACATACTTTGTGTACTTTTTTATTTGCCACATTTTAATAATTGAACCTCCACTCTCGAATCACTCATTAATCTCTCACATGGCCATCTCTCATTCCATTTTTCCTCACTCCTCTATGCATGTCTACACTTCTCCTCATTTCAATTTCTCATATGCTTCATCTTCATCACCTGTGCTTTCGTGTCTTAAATTACTTTCTTGCTGCCATTCATGCTTACTACCTTGCCATCAGTCTTATCATCTTCTTTCATTCATGCCTTCATTTGCATTCTGTTTCTTGCTGCCATGCATGGCCACTATCTTAACCTTAGTTGCATTATCTTTTTCACTGTCAGTTTCAACTTTTCTTATCGCCAATCATATTGTCTTTCTGTTCCATTTTCTTTCATATCATCAGTCTCACATGCTATCTAACCATCAGTTTCACTACCTTCTGTATTTATTTTTATATATAAATTTCTGGACAAATGAATTTGGTCCAGAAAATTTCATTCATAAGGGGAATGAAATTTGCACCAATTTCATTCCCCTTATTTCAGATCATAATAGCTTACAAATAGTGATTTCTGTAGAATGCCACACAATTGTTGGGTTAAACTCAGCACTAAATTTGGTAGGTGATAGTATTATCTTTAAAAATTAATTTGTCAATTAAGTGACTTGTTATTTATTAACAGGATAGAGAAAATGAGCCCATTTTAGAGGAAGAACCCGATGTTAGTTCAGGACTTGCAGGAGCCTTAGAGTTGGCAATGAAAAAAGGTCTGTTTCTCTTTAAATTATTTTTATCCTTTCTATATTTTTTTCCATTAAGTGTATCATAATTATATATGTGCATCTTCCTTTAATGCATTAGATCCAGTAGGCTCTCATGTCTTAAGTAAATTGGCTGTATAGAAACCAAGTTAATGCTCTGAATTAGAATAGTTAATCCTACTGCATACTTTGTAAATACACCAAATATAAAATTAACATGTATATACAGCTATACATTTAGAAATTGCATAACATAGTTCTGATAAAAAAAAAATTGCTTTTTTTTTTTTTTTTTTTTTTTTTTTTTTTTTTTTTTTTGGTATGCATAAAATGAATACACTTTGACACTAAAGTAAGAAATTCACTGCCCTTTTTTTAAACTTCTTTTGACCATGCTTAGTGATTAAACTCTTCATACATAGCACTAGAATGATTTGTACAAATATATTTGATCATAGGTTATGGGAACATTTTCAGTATTCGTATTAGCTGGATCTCCATGCTGTTTATGTGTAATTGAAACATATAACAAGCCCAGATCTTTTATAACTTAGTGATCTAAATCTGAAGTGGTGATAATGGTTCCATGACATGTGCATATTTATAGTTGTGGGGTAGCATTTGGGTGTTTTAACTGAACAAAACTAATTACATTTCTTTCAAGAAAAAAAAAAGGTCTATATTACATTCCAGTACAGGCTTTAATAAAATGCACTTTAATTGGCGAGGAGGTGAAAAGCTCTCTTGAAATTATGGTGGTATTATTTTTCCTTCAGTTTTGATGATAGTGAAGTGGATTAGGTATCTAATAATGCATTACATCTTGACTCAGGATCAGAGTAGGTGGATTCTATGTATTTTGGGGCATAGAATTAACATGATTCAATGATTTTAAAAAAATAATTGTTCCAAAAAAAAAAAAAGTATTTTGAAATTATATAAACAAACCAAAATTCAAGTTCTTGCATATTTTACTATACTTATAATGCATATAAAACTTATATTTTTTTTTAAAGTGCCAAAAGACATTTAGCTTTTTTTTAGCATATAATACTTAAATGCTTATGGTGTCTTAATTTCCTCTTGTAAGCACCTTTGCATGTCTCTTTGAAGAACCTAATGGTAGTCTCCCATCATAGTATTATTTCATTTTTCCTGTTATTATATTACAAGAACCTCTGGTGGAGCCATTCACTCTCCTTATCACAACATGATCTTTCAGGAAAAAGGTATGTGAAAATGAAGAAAGTGAATCTTCACTAACTTCCTTGACCCATCTTATTGCGCTTTGTTATAAGTTGATAGTTCTTTATAATTCTTAGTTACATTATTGCACTAGAGCCCCTTAAAAATATCCTGGAAATGATTTCCAGGCTTTTAGTTCTATTATGGTGAAACTTTTCAAATTTTTTTAATAAGTTTAGCTTCTGAAATGTTCAGGTATCCAACAGTCAGGTTATGGGAAAGCAAATTCGTTTTGCCTAGTGTTGTTCATGTAATGTTATGTTTTTCTTCTTTCTAAAAATCTAAAAGCAGACATTTTCTATCATGGAGCTAATAAGTTTCACTGCTGAAGATAGGATAAACGTGGTTTGTGTTGTGTTGGTTTAGATAAATTTAGATTGCTGACAAGATTATTTAATTCCTTCAGTCAAATAAGGTTTGTTAATCTCTTTTTTGGTTGAATGAGTCCAAATTATATTCCTAATGGTGTCACAGACCAGACATAACTGGGAATACATTATAAGATTTATCATATGTACCCAGGAAACACATAAACAAGTGGAAATGAGCCTAGAATTATAGAAAAGTGCCCTCTTTAGGGTTAAATAAATAAATAAATAAATAAATAAACCTTTCAAACTCAGTGGCAGACTGAAGAAACATTGATTAATGTAGCCAGGGAAGAAGATAGTTAAATTGACTTCAAGGTTAGAAAAATCAGAACTCCCTGGTGGTGGACTTGGGAAGTTAAAGAGTTAGTTATAGAAAAGAGAAAGTGCAGTGAAAGTTTCTAGCAAGTAGGTCAGCATGTGCTCTAAGAGAATCTTCTTCTTCTTCTACAGCTTCTCCCACTTAAGTGGGGTCACTGTTTGTTATGAGTCTCCTCCACACCTTCCTGTCTTGGGCTGTCACCACATCCAAGTTCTTCATCTTCAAGTCCTCTTCTACCAGCTCCCTCCATCTCTTCTTTGGCTGCCCACACTTCCGCCTTCCTTGCACATCCATCTGCATGACCCTTCTTCCCACATATTCGTCCTCCCTCCTCATCACATGACCAAACCATCTCAACCTTGCCTCCTGTATTTTCGCTCCTAAGTTCGTAACTTTCACTGTTCCCCTGACATAGTCATTTCTCAGATGATCCTTTCTGGACACACCGCACATCCACCTAAGCATTCTCATCTCTGCTACTTCCATCCTGCTGATGTTATTTTTCCTCAGGGCCACAGTTTCTATAGCATATGTCATAGCTGGCCTCACTACTGTCCTATAAATTTTGCCTTTCAGATTGATCGGCACCCTCTTATCACATAACACTCCAGCCATCTCCCTCCAGTTCCTCCAACCTGCTTGTATCCTGCATCCCACTTCCTTCTCAGCTCCTCCATCTTCTTCCGCTGTTGAACCTAAGTATCTAAAGTCTCTCACCTTCCTGATGACATTTCCTTCCAGCTCCAGATCTGTCTCCTGGCCACCGCCCACTGCACAACACATATACTCTGTCTTACTTCTGCTCAGTCTCATACCTCTCTCTTCCAGTACTTTTCTCCATCTTTCCAGTTTAGTTTCCGCTTCTTCTCTTGAATCTACACACAGCAAGATGTCATCTGCATACAACATTGTCCAAGGTGCATCTTCTCTCCCTCCTCTGTTACCACCTCCATCACAATATTAAACAGAAACGGACTTAATGCTGACCCTTGATGCAAGCCAACTGTTACTTGAAAACTTTCTGTCTGTCCCAAACAGGTCCGAACACTTGTCTTCACCTGTGAAGACAAGTGTTCGGACACCTGTGCTCTAAGAGAATACAGAGAAAAATGTAAGAAAACAAAGCATTCTATATAAGTAGCTAAACAAAAGTCATAGAAAGACTGGTAAGAATATAGAAGATAAATATCAGGAATTTGAAAAAAAATTCCTGATATTGTTCTAGAGGATATTGAAAATTAGTGGAAATACTACTCTAAAAGGAATCAGAAATGATAAAGTGACATGAAAACTGAAGATAATACTATTTTCGATTTTTGGAATAATTATTTGGAATGATGAAAGATTGTTAAATGGAACAAGAAATGTAAGACTAGTAAAACTAAATAATCAAGATGCATGCAATTAGAAGTACTTGAAGTGGAAAAAGCCAGCCATCAAAAACCTTAAAAAATGTGGGAAGGCAGATGGAGTAAATTATATTGTTACTACTAGAGACCTCCTAAAAATTGGAGACTCGATGAGAAAGTTCCACATATCATCTACATCAGCTGTTATATTGTTTCTTGGGTAAGAATATCATTTTATACTTACCGAAATATTCTCGTTAGAGGAAAAATTGCTCTCAACTGCATTCTCCTCTTTTCCTCTCTCCATCCTTTATAAATCAAAAAATTCCATCTATCAGTACCGTTCAGCAGTTTGTAGGTTCTTTATTACATGACTCCTGTTTGCTGTTGTCTCACATTCTTAATCTGTCCTCATAATCTACATTCCACAATCCTGATATCTTTAATCTCATTTACATCATCTTCTGTGGTGTATGGAGAGGTATCACTTTAGTATTGATGTCAGCCACTGATCTCAGGGTCAGGATGTTGTGCTCTGGTCCTCACGTACACTCAACTCTCACTTATGGCTCCAAGAAGTTGGTAGTGCACACTAGCAGCCACACCCCAGTAAACCGCCTCAGCTGGCAGGCTAAACTAAGTGAGGGTATCAGCAATATAGAATGCTGTAAATAGGGAATGTCAACCTTTATGTGCACGAAGTCTGGAATGACCAAGATGGCAGAAAAAACGACGTTGACTGATAAAGAGCATGACAACAAGATGTGTGGCACATCGAGGGCACACTCCTGACATCTAAGGGACCTGTGGACCGGTGTCGTGGAAGAGATTGGAGCCTCACCATGTATTGGACCATATCCATTGTCAACCATAAAACACACCATGTCACAATATGAAGTTAGAGATGTGGTTGAGACACCTGTAACCATCAGCTCTTATAGCTACAGGGAAGAAGAGCTTGAAACCAGGAATTGTAAGACAAGAACTACTAAGGTAGTGTATGAAGATAATATTCCAAACCCTCCGAGGAGGATATTCTCAGATGTCCCTTGTCTGAAAACCAGGAGCAGTCTCTTCAAAATAATAACATGGAATGTCAGAACACTCTATGAGTGAGGCGGGCAAATTAGACAAGTTACTCCAAGAATTAGAAATGATGAAGGCTGATGTTGCAGGTATCAGTGAAGTGAGGTGGACAGATACAGGCATAATAAGAAGAAAAAAGCACACTATAATCTACTCTGGCAGTGACTTGACCTTAACGGAGTAACGCTTGTCCTAAGTAATAGAATTGCAAAATCTCTACATGGATATTGGCCCGTAAATGACAGAATCATAAAAGCCAAAATAACTGCACAACCATTCAACTTGTATATTATCCAAGCATATGCACCAACCTAAGATCACCCAGATGAAGAGTTGGAACAATTTTATGAAGACAGCCAAACTGCAGTCTCTAGTGCTAAATCAGATGATATTATTATAATGATGGGCAACCTAAATGCAAAAGTGGGCTCAGAAAAAATCTCATTTTGCATCAGAAAACTAAAACCACATGAAGCTGCAGGAATAGATAATATCTTGGCAGAATGGGAAACCAAGGGCTTGGAATCAGAAATGAAAGAGGTGAAAGATTAATTCAATTCTGTGAAACCAATGACCTAATAATTGGCAATACACTATTTAAACATCCTCCCAGAAGACTATATACATGGAAAAGCCCTGGGGACATCCATAGAAACCAAATAGACTATATAATAATAAGCAAAACATTCCAAAATGCAATAACACAAACAAAAACATATCCTGGAGCAGACATAGGATTGGACCACAACCCAGTGATTGCAAAAATCAAAATAGAACTTAAGATACCAAGCCAACCAATTATAAGAGAAACTTTAATTCATACTCACTTAACAACCAAGAAGTTAAAGGCTGCTTTATAAAAGAATTCACAAAATCCCTTAACAAGTCTGACAACGCAACTCAAACGGAAAATAAAACACCAATTGATGAAATTAACATGAACTGCCAAACATTCAAGAATAGCATCAATGAAGCAGCCAAAAATACACTCCCACAATTAAAATTGAAAAGGAATAAATCTTGGATAAATGAAAAAATATTGAAGTTGATGGAACAAAGAAAAAAGTTAAAGAACAAATTTGAATATAAAAGCAGAAGCAGAGAAATGTATGAAAATGACAAGCAGGACAAATACAGTAAATCATGCAAGTGTCATTAAAGACTCAAGAGACTTTATTTTATTAAATAAAAAAGAAATCGTGGAAAGATGGATTGAATACACAAGGAAATTATATGAGCAACAAAGAAATAATATTCCTGAACAGACTGATTTAGAAGGACCACTCATTTTACTTTGTGAAGTTGAAAACGCCATCAGAAAACTAAAACCACATAAAGCTGCAGGAATAGATAATATCTTGGCTAAATGGTTGAGGGCTCTCGATGAAGGAGGACTGAAATTTCTAACTAAATTATGCAATAAGATATACCAGACTGGATTTCTACCCAAAGATATTAATCGCTCAATTTTTGTTCCAATTCCCAAAAAAAAAAAAAAAAAAAAAAAAAAAACTACAAGGTGTGAAGAGTTCAGGACAATTATCCTCATCAGTCAAGTATCAAAAGTCCTATATATTATGAAAGAAATAAAAGAAAAATAAACATAGAAATGAATGATACACAAAGTAGCTTCAAGGAAAATGTAGGTACAAGAGAAGATATTTTCAACGTCAGAACCATCATAGAAAGATATCTAGAAAAACAAAAAAGATGTGTACCTCTGCTTCATAGATTACAAAAAGGTATTCAGCAATGTTCAATATGAGCAATTAATTGAAATCCTTTCAAAAATAGGCATGACTGGAAAAGACATTAGGCTGATAACTAATCTTTACTGGGAACAGATTGCATCTTTGAGAATAAATAGAGAGACCTCAGAAGAATTCCCAGTAAAGAAAGGTGTGAGACAAGGCTGTGTCATGTTTTCGATTCTCTTTAACTAGAAGAACAGATGACAGTTCTTCTAGCTGAAAACAAATATGACCTCAAAACCGTTATGGATGAAACCCTCAAGTACAGTGAACAGTATGGCCTCGGTTTCAACTTTAAAAAGATAAAAATGATAATTTCAAAAGAAAAGGAAATACCAAAAATATGCATCAATATAGAAGGAAATAAATTAGAACAGGTGCAAACATACATATACCTTGGACACTTGATCACAGAGAACGGCAGGACAGAAGATGAAATTAGAAAAAGGATTGAAATTGCAAGGTCAACTTTCAACAGTATGAAAAATCTACTGATCTAGAGAATTAAATCTGAAAACAAGACAAAGAATCTCCAAATGCTACACATGGTCGACATTATTATACGGAGTAGAACATGGACACTCTCCAATCTGAGTGTAAAAAAACTGGAGGCCTTTGAAATGTGGATGCTGAGAAGAATTATGAGTATATCAAGGAAAGACAAAAAGACAAATGAAGAGGTACTAGAGATGATGTGTGTAAACAGGAGCCAAAGGAAAGAAATTAAAAAGAAAAGTCAGCCATTTTTGGACATAATCTAAGACATAACTGCCTACAAAGGACACTTCTCGAAGGAACTTTGAGGGAAAGGGAAGGAGAGGAAGACAAAGACTCGAGTGGATGAAAAATATGGAAGACTGGACCTATCTCTCATATGAGGAATGCAGCAGAGAGGTGCAGAATAGGACATGTGGAGACACATGGTAGTCAATCTCCTGGAGGGAGAAGACTCCCAACAGGACATCCTCTGCTGTATCTCAGAACCCAGCAAACGAGATCTATCTGCACACAAATAGTCTAGGTGACAATTATATCAAGGCCTTGTAAGGAGACAAAATGATTTTATGGCATGTCAGGGCCGATTTCAGCATTGATTATCCTTGAAGTTGTATTTATATTCTTTGCTATATGGTCCCTGAAGTTCATCTTAAAACCCTAGTCTCATCAGTTTCTTCTATCATAATCACATTCCCAAACATAATATGCTGCTACTGGTTATCTCATCACACCAAAGTGCAAAACTGTACATTATTATGCACTAACTAACATTAAACTGGTAACTGTCTTCACATTCTCATAATTCCAGCTTTTTCAGATCCTTCTGCAAATGCTTCGTGGTAGTCACATTCCAATCATCCCACCTAACTGTATCTTCAAAAACAGCTGTATGTTTCTTGTCAGAGTGCTTCTCATGTAATTAGTGTAAAGATTGAATAACAGCGGATCAATAACTGATCCCTGGGATACATCACTCATCATTTTGTGGATTTACACCCCAACATCACTTTTTGATATCCTCCAGTGCACTAATGCAATGAACTGCCATTCTTTATCCAACAATAAATGCTTAATTATAGAGGTATAAAAGTTCTGCAGTGGCTGCACTTTAATTCAGAAAGTTGAATTCCAGATGGGTGGAATAGAGCTCTCATAGTAACATCTTTAAAAAGGGAAATTAAACTGAATGTGAGAATTATAGAGGAATTTCACTAATGATTATCCCAGTTAAGATTTGATGTAAGAATGCTTGAGGCTAAAAAAAAATTGTTGAAGGGAAACTGAGAATAAAACTGGCTTCCAATCAAACAGATTTGTCAAAATCAGATTTTCACTTTAAGCCAGATATTTGAGAAATCATGGGACTATATTTTGTAATAGACATATGTCAAGAACTTGACA
This sequence comes from Typopeltis vanoorti, assembly GCF_054136105.1. Classification (NCBI taxonomy): domain Eukaryota; kingdom Metazoa; phylum Arthropoda; class Arachnida; order Uropygi; family Thelyphonidae; genus Typopeltis; species Typopeltis vanoorti. The sequence continues at coordinate 106,081,193 of NC_143558.1, forward strand.
TTGTTAGCACTGGATGATAACAATGTCAAGTTCTTTCCTAATATCCTCGTTTTCAATATGATGTCGCCATTGATATTTCTGTTCACACCCCTAATCTTTCTCAGGTCTCTCATACCTGCGGTCTCTAGTCTTTGGTCAAGTGTTTTACTTCTAACCCAGCTCTCAGATCCATAAGTGAAAATTGGTCTTGTATACAGTTAATTTAGTCCTTTGACTAATAATTCTATATAAATTTCTTCAGTTGACTTCCTACCATATCAGCTTTGTTGATTCTGTTGTCTATTTTGATATTTAATTTATCATCTTCACTAAAAATCGTGCCTAAATAGCTGAAATGTTTTACTTGTTCTATAGATTCTCCATTCACAATGCAGTTGATATTTTCAATGGTCCTGCCTATTATCATTGTCTTTGTCTTGTTATTGCTGACCTACATACCATATTTATTACAACAGCTATTCAATTTAGTCAGGGAATCTTGCAGACTTGTTCCGAATTTATTTAGGAGTATAACATCGTCAGCATAAAGCAAAGAGGTGAGATTAACATCTCCAATTTTGATATCAGGTCGAATTACACTTTCCTTCATAATGTGATCCATACAGATAATGAATAACAGAGGGATAATATACATCCTTCTCTGAAAACAGATTTAACATTAAACCATCTTCCTGTACTTCCTTCAGTTCTAACTGCTGACTTATAACTAATATAAAGACTAAGTATTGCTTGATATAATACCCCATTGACACCATACAACTGTAGCATTTTGAATAGCTTCTCTCTTGGCACCTTGTCATATGCTTTTTTCAGAAATACTCATCTTTGTTACATCCTCATTTCTCAACTATTTGTCGTAAAGTGAAAATCTGATCCTAACAGCCTCTATTTGGCATGAATCCAGCTTGTTCTTCACCAAGCTTCTCTTTCACAATCCTTCTCATCCGTTTCTCAAGTATACTTGCATAAATCTAACCAGGAACACTCAATAAAGAAATACCTCTGTAATCCTCACAATCAGTTTTATTTCCCTTTTTATATATGGGTACTATGACAACTCTGCTCCAATCATCAGGAATTTATCCCTATGTCCAGGCCTTCTAAACTATGCAGTGCAGCCACCGTAAGACTTTTATACCTCCATACTTTAGCATTTCTGGTTGAATATCATCTACTCCAGCTGCCTTTCCACATATCAGGCTTTTGATGGCTTTTTCTACTTAAAGTATGAATATGTATTCCTGATTGTATGCCTGGTCAGTGTTTTTTACCACTGTGCTGTCAGTGATTGTTTCGTTTAGCAATTTTTTGAAGTAATTACTCCATACTGCAAGGATATCTTTTTCTCCAGTTTTCATGTCACTTTTATCATCCCTGATTTCTTTTACTGTACTCTTTTCTTTGTTTCAGAGCTTTTTCAACAATTCAGAATATCTTCCCTCCTTCTCGATATTTATTTTCTATGTTCTTACCAAAGTCTTTGCGTGACTTTTGTTTATCTACTTTTACCAAGTATTTAGCGTTCTTACATTTCTCTCTGTGTTCTCGAAGAGCACAAGCTGAATTATTTGCCAGGAATTTTTGATATGCTTTCTTTGTTTCCTTCACTGCGTCTTTAACTTCCTGTGTCTCCACCATGGATTTTTAATTTTTCTATCCTTGGAGACAACCTCACCATATGCCTCTCTAGCTGAATCAATCAATGTTTTCTTCAGGGCTTGCCACTGAATTTCCATGGTTTGGTTCCTGTTCTCAAAGTCTTTCATTTTATTATTATTTTTTTTTTTAAATAATATTTGTGTATTTTAGTCAACAGTTCACATCTGAGAGCTGCTCAACTTTTATTTGCATTAAAACTTTCTTACATGTTATTCTTTTCAATATGAAATTCAATTTTATCCTGCTCAAGACTAAATAGTGATCACTTCCAATTTCAAATCCCCTGTACAATCTAGTGTCCTGCATCAGGGAGAAAACATCACTATCAACAGTAACATAGTCAATGAGACTTATCTTATTCCTTGCCTCTTCTCTCCATGTGAATTTGTGCACATTTTAATGTTGGGACATTGTGTTAGTAATAATCAGTCCATGTCCTGAACAGAAATCCAACAGGTATTTGCCATTATTATTAGTTTTGTCTTTTCTCCAAATTTTCCCAAAATATTTTTGTTTGTTTGACAAAGCAACTGACATAATGAAAAATTGGTCCCCAACAAAGACCAATTTTTCATTTTGTCAGTTGCTTTCTCTAAAGCCTCAAAAAAATTCCTCCACTTCTACCTTAAAATACAAAAAAGGCCAAAACTGATGAGATCTTTCTGAGCAATAAATACAAAATGTTATATTCAGGCAATAAATATGAGGCTAATCATCTTGAAAGGCAGGCAATTTGAAGTAGTGATGTGGGTAAATATCATAATGGGGAAATGGACAATGAGACTTATTTGTGCCCATGGTCCCACAGCAGGTTCTACTAAGGTAGAACCTGCTGATTAGCCTCATTTATTGCCTGAATGTAACATTTTGTATTTATTGCTCAGAAAGATCTCACCAGTTTTTGCCTTTTTTGTATTTTTTATTTCATTCACCCCTGTTATGTCGATCTGGTACTTATCCAATTCCTCAGCTATCTCCATTTCTTTGCCATTCAGGTTTCTTATGTTGATAGTACCAATCTTGAACTCTGGTAGCGTTGAGTTGGAGTGTGTTTTATGATTTGTTCCAGTAGCTGACTTTTTGCTGTTTGCTATGGTTCCCTGGCAGGAACAACAGCCACTTTGTTTAACCGGGCGACGCCTCGGCCTGCATGAAATTCTGTCAATTGTACCATCGCTTTATATTGTGGTTTTAGCCAGTAGAAATACAATTTGGTCAGCTAAATCTCAAATTGCTAGCTAATCCTCATTTGTTCAGTATCCAAATAGATACCTACACCCTCTGTCCAAAAAAGAAACCAAACTTTTGATAGAAAATAAAATACAGGCCAAATTATAATTATTCAAATCATTTATTTCAATCAATATACTCTTCCTCAGCTTCAATACAGTGTTTGGCACAGTCAATTAATTCGTTAAATGAGATTTTTAATTGTTTTCTGCGATACTGTTGAGGGTCATGGTTACTGACACTTGAACGTTTTCAGTGGTGTCATATCGCTTTACTTTTATCAGTAAACGAAGTCAGGGGAAGAGAAAGAAGTCACAGGGTACTAAATCAGGTGAATGCTACGAGTGATCCAACACACAAACTTGATTTTTGCTCAAACACTGTCTGACAATGTTTGACCGATGAGATGGTGCATTATCGTGCAAAAGTGATCAGCTGCCTGCATCACAATATTCATGATATATGCGACGAATTTTCGCTATCAATCACTTCGAGATAAAACTCACCATTGACCGTTTGGCCAGGCAGAACAAATTCTTTGTGGATAATGCCCTTTGAATCATAGAAACAAATTAGCATTGTCTTTACTTTTGACTTCTCCAAGCAACTTTTTTTCGGATGCCCCTCTTCTGGTGGTCTCCACTCAGCACTCTGGTGCTTTGTTTCAGGCTCATACTCAAAACAACATGTTTCGTCACCGGTAATGATCGTTTCAAGAAAGTTTGAGTCCTTACGAGTGGTTTTAATGAGGTCCTTGCAGTGTTCAATTCGATACATTTTTTGGTCATCGGTCAACTTGTGGGGAACAAATTGCGAATTCAGTTCATGAAGGCCTAAACTCTCAGTCAAAATGTTGTGCAGTTGATTTTGGAATCCCCCAATTCATCTTCAATCAATCTCACTGACCATTTTGGGTTTTCTTTGAAATCGCACACTTTTTGGATGTTAACTTCACTCAGTCCAGTTTTTGGACAGCTCGGCTTTTCATCATCCTCAAGCGTCTCACGACCACTTTGAAATCACTTAAACCACTCGTAAACTTGAGTATGGGATAAGCATTCATCACTGTATGCTCTTTGAAGCATTTGATGCATTTCGGTAAAATGTTTACCAAGTTTAACACAAAAGTCAACCCAGCTTTCTGCTTGAAACTCATTTTCTGACCATTCATCAAAACACACTGTCACTCTTGGCACTATAACTCGGCTTGTAATGAAACAAATGTCATAAACAGTTGACACAACACTAATGAAGGTTGCCGCTTTCATCAACAAAAAATACAATGGGTGGTACCACTATTTTCTTCTATTTTCAAAAAGTTTGGTTTCTTTTTGGACAGGGTGCACCATGAGAAGGTAGGGATTGGAACATTAGGTCAGAAGCTCTAGTTGGTTCTCTGCATTCCTTTAAAGGCTATGTGGTGGTCTCCTCTCAGTTATATAGCCTTGACCCTTAAGAACCCCCCATTAACTAAATAGTCTATACAAAAACAATACCAGAATAATTTATATAGAATATTTCACTTTGCAGAGGTCAACTTTTTTTGAAGCTTATTGCTTCTGATTTCTCTTTGCTCATGAATTTGCTTAAACTTGTATGTTGGTTGAACATCATAATAAAGAGATTTAATGGTATTCATAATGCAAAAGCTACAAAAAAAAAAAAAAATGAATACTTTATTCCAATATTTCATATACCCAAGGCATTGTAAAGAATAAAAATAACCTGGCAAACAATGTAATTTGAATAAGAACACCAAGCAAGCATTCAATTAGTTTGACTAGATTAATTTGATTTATGTCAATTTAAACATAGGATAAGTCTCACAGAAGTTTGGAAATTTTTTACAGCCATGTTAGGAGTGTTCTGTAAAGCATAAGAAGATTCCCAGAATAATTTGTCACTTTGGAATTGTAGTCTGATTTAATACCTTACATGCAGTTAGATGGAGAAGGACTATTATTCTAAAAAGACTATAATTCAAAAGCAGCTTATTCTGGGAATCTGCTTATGTTTTGCAGAATACCCCTAACCTTAACAAGTATGATTGTTTTAAAAAAAAAAAAAAACTTCCAAACATCTGCAAGATGTTAATTCTTCATTTAAATCAACAAAACAACCCATCCCCTTTTTACTGTCCTCAGAGGCCTTAATCAAAATAATTGAATGCTTGCTTGATGTTCTTATTCAAATACTTTAAAAATATATACACGTTTGCACAAGAATAATGTTTAATTTGCCAAATATTTCAGTCTGAATATTACAGACCATCTTCAGTGGCTACATAGGAATAGTTTTAAAAAACAAAGTGGAATACGAACAATTAATCATTCACACATAGAACGAGCCTTGTGATGTCATATCGCTAAGTATTAGAAGAGTAAACATTTTCAAAGTCATAATTAAAGATATTAATTCAGAAATTCATATAATAATCTTAAATAACATTAGACTAATATAGGAAATTTACAAAAAAAAAAAAAAAAAAAAAAAAATTAATGTGTTATCCTGATTAAACTTTCCCAAATTTTTAATATAGATATACATTCATTACAATTCAAGTTAGGACGTTGAAGTAATGTCTCCACATTTTCTTTAAATAAACGTTCAAATTTGTAGCGACATCTGTGTAGGAGGAGAGTCTTGGACCAAAGGATGTTGTCTTGTTTCTAATCCAATAATCATGTTATTTAAGATTATTATATGAATTTCTGAATTAATATCTTTAATTATGACTTTAAAAATGTTTACTCTTCTAATACTTAGCGATATGACATCATGCAGCTCGTTCTATATGTGAATGATCAATTATTCGTATTCCACTTTGTTTTCTAAAAATTTCCTATGTAGCCACTGAAGATGGTCTGTAATATTCAGACCGAAATATTTGGCAAATTAAACATTATTCTTATGCAAACGTGTATATATTTCTAATCATTATGTCACAAGTATCATTAAAAAATCAAATTCAAATACTTTTTATTATGTTACCTTAATCTCCAAGAGTGCTTAATTTATTGTTAGCCAAAATATTAGAATAATTTTTTGTTGTGAATAACCATTAACTTTATTTATTACCACTTTTTGGCTCACTGTGTGGGTACAAATGCCAGTCTATTTTTAGTTATGTAGGAAAGAAAGCACTAAGCTCACAACTCATTACATCAGGATTGTCAATGAAAATATGATGAATAACTTTTAAGTAACTAACAAGCTGGGTTTTTATTTTTTTTGGGGGGGGGGGTATCCTTCCTACTTGGGTGCCTTCTGTCTTCATCTACTACCTACAGGCTTTCAAAAACATCCATGCCAAGCCCAGATTTGAACACAAAAACTGGCCACCCTGGCTTGCATAATTTGAAAGCAATAATAAACTTCCTGGAAACCAATCTATGCTAGTAAATTTTCAAGCTAAATATTTCCACTGCTTCCCAAATCAGAAAGTTTGGTATTAAGAATTATATGAACAACAATGCATTCTCCATTCTTCGAAAAGATCAAAAAGAAAGTTTACCTGCACTAGTTCTGAATGCAGGGTATATAGAGAATTTGAAATAGGAAGTGATTACCACTTATTTTGTTTTTTTTTCCCTTGGTTTGATTACATATTATAATCTTCAAAAAAAAATTATCCAGCAATAAAGTTCTTAACATTAGAAAAAGTTTGGTGGTCATTTTTTATGTGTAAAAAAAAGTTATTCTTTGTTATTGTGAAACTGTTATTCACACTCACTTGCGGAACTGTTACCCATGCTCATACATGTATAACTGTTATTTGTTCAGTGAATCATGTGGCTCATTAAAATATTCCTGTATTCAGCAATTTCACTTATTATAGTTGTGCACTAAGCATCTAAAGAGGTAATTCAGTCTATAATTTTGAATACTTTGCATAATGCAGGTATTAAAAATGACTTGACATAGACAAAATTGGGAATACTCAAGACATTGTAATTTGTATTTAATCATAATATTTTCCCACTTGATGTAAAATATATTCAAAGAGATTTATATAAACTACATCAGTGTGAAAATATTATAATTAAATACAAATTAAAATGTCTTAGTTTGTTAAAGAAAACTTTGTATACAAGTTTATGTTTAGTTAAGATTTAATTACCATTTTAAATATCAATTTCTTTCATCATTTTAGGCAGAGCAGCATTCTTATATGTAAAGGATGGACATATAATGACTCTAACAAGTGCATCTATGTTGTGAGAAATGGACCTAAACAGATAAAGATAAAGACCAAATAGATAAAGAATTAGATGGAAATCTCACACTTCTCTGGAAGTGGTAGGCCAAACCCTCCACCTGTGCTGTTTGCAGGCTAATGGCTCAATAATGAACAAATATTATGCTTCAGCCCAAAGAGACTAGACACAAGAGATTTAATTTAGGTTTGATTTCAGAGGAGTTTGTGACATATTTGATATTGATATAAACATGTAAACACAAGATAAATAACAACAGAAGATTGTTGTGAGGAGTTTGATCTGCCATTGTAGTTGCATATCTCTGTGCAACTAAATAATTCCCAAGTAGTGATGGTTATCTCTCTTTCTTCAAGAATACTTCTTGAGAAGTACATTTGTCATGATAGGCAATTATTTGTAATGCTTTGAATTTTGCCCTTATTTTGGCAGAGACTTTCCCTTCATACTGAATTTTGATTACAAATTTGATAACACCTTGCTAGTTAACAGCATAAAAGGTCATTTAAATAAAATTAGTCTCCCCCTTCATTCTGACCACATTTAAGAAAATTGAACTCATTGCACCTAACAAAGTCCTGTGTATACCTCTAGCATGTTCATATGTAATTTAGTAATTAAATATATAATTAGTAATAGTGTATTACATTCCCAGTTTTATTATTTTCAGAAATGATTTACACTTCCCATAGCCATGCATACCTTAAGCCTTTTGCCACTGGAAGACTAACATTTACCATATATGCAGCATTTCTTTGGCTAATAATCAGTAACAATGGTTTGGCTTCTAGTCTTTAACTGGAAATAAGCAGTAATGCTGGAGAGCATTACTGCTTATTAGTAAATAAATAAAGGTATTATCTATTCAAGATCTGGAAATACTTCTGATTATTTATTTCTAACTACAGCTGCATGTTTAGAGTACTGTATTATCACTGAAGGATCTCACTAATAAGTTGGTGAGTTTCTATGATCTGCAGTATCTGATTTCATGTTACATTTATTGGAAGTACATCAGTTATACATTGGCTAATATTTCATTGTTTCCATAAATATCAGCTTAACTTTTAGCCACAGCCTTTAAATGCTAACCTCACATGTTGAGTTACTTAATTTTTTTTCCCATCATTTAACAATAATTATATATGGAAAAGATAAGTCACTAGTTTTGTTTTGTTTTCCTACCTACCACTCTGAGGAAGTCACTAGTTATAAGTGTACAAAACTAGTAGGTGCCTTTTCCATTCTGTAATATTATTAATCAGTGACTGAAACAAAACTGATTTTTAAAAAAAACAATAACAATTAGTTCAGCTATTACTAGGGAGGTACAATTAATATTAATATTGTGATAATTATCACAATTAGTAATTATTTCGAAAAACATTTTAATTTGCTAAGCAAATTAAGTGTTCTTCTTATATATGACTAAGTTATACTTGATGGTTATTTATTTTCATATAATCAGTATTTTTTCATTTAATTAGTAAATTTACTTGACTAATTTTTAAAGTTTATATAATTATATATTAGGATACTTGGATAAAGAGATGAAGAAACTATCAAGTGCACCAAGACCAAGCCAGTTGCAAGCTCAGACTTACACGATTGAAGAGAAATTTTAGTAAGTGTTACCTCAAAAAAAGAATAAATAAGCAAATCATAATTTCTTTGTGATTATGGATAAAACAGTAATTATTGCTTGGGGAGAACTCAACAAGGGTATGTTAGCAATAGTGGTTACGATCAAGTTTTCACTAAGCAAGCAATTCTGTTGCCTCTGCCAGTGTGGCTGTGGTAATAAAATGAGAATTTCCTGATTGTTGGAATAAAGCACAAATGAATTATTTCAAAAATATCTATATATGATAAAATGCAGTATTATTCAACTGGTGGTCAGCTGAGATGTGCAGTACTCTTTTCTTGACTTGATGGATTTTTAGTACACATCAGGTATCTTGATCATAATATATCATGTAACATTCAACTTATTTTGTATTTACTGTGTCAAAGATATATGTTGCCAGCTTGGAGATATTTTAATTTACTATTGTATAATATTGTACGCATTTTAAATAGATAAATTTTGAAAGATGAAATGAAGAAAACATTTTTATTGATGATTTAGCTAAAGTCATAATATAAGAGATAAATCATACCTCAGTAAAAATATCAGCTTTTACTGTGCAAAAGTTGTATGTAAAAACTTTGATAGTTGAAGGCTAACCATTATCAGTATGAGACATCTTTATCTAATTAGTGATATGTTTCAAATAAGCATTCATTTTTTCTTCTTTTTTTTCTTTCCTAATATCAGTCCCATACAATAGTGGTTTCAGAATCTACTGTATTTACTCGAATATAACTCGCACTTTTTTCCCCAAAATTAAAGCTAAAAAATTATCATGCGAGATATATGCAGGGATTTATAGAAACTAAAGTTTTCGGGAAAAAACTGAAAATGGGTATGACTTACCAAAAATCTCCTATTCGCTATTGCTACTTCTGGCCTTGAGAGCGATTTTCTTGTGTGCGTTGTCAAAGTCATCTACCCAAAGAGCATCATCTTCTTTCCCATTATTTCAAGCAAAAATTACCAGTAATTTACAAGACTTGAGATACATAATGAACAGTCCTTCATGAGTGGAATGAGAAGTGAAAGCAGATCATGAAACTGGACAGCTGTGGTAGGCCAGTAGAGATAGAGCAGCTATGAAGATGTACTTATGATTGATGTGGTATTAACAAAAGATCGCGTGACCAATGACAAAGGCACGCTGACAGTTGTTGAGATGAAATGCTAATTCTCTTTAACTGATTTCCATAATATCTGAAACTGCCATAACAACATTCACTGATATATTTCTTAGTTTTAACACATTCACGATGAGGTGGTATTGTTTTGTCTGTTTATCATTCCGACGAATTTGCAGTGCATTTTCTTTTGTGTGTATATATATATATATATTTTTTTTTTTTTCATAAATTAAAACTCTCCTCCATATAGTTAAAGTGAAGTTAAATTTTCATCTATATTTTATCTATTTATTGTGTTTTTGTAAGTTTTTATGCATTTTCATTGTTTTTGTATACAATTTTATGCATGAAGTGCTGTTGTAAAGGTAATAAGCAATCATCTAGGGTTCGGGAATGGATTGATCAATTTTACATTAATTCTCATGGGAAAATGGTTTCAGTTTCAAACAAATCGGTTCCCGAACAGCCTTTAGGAACGAATTATGTTCGACAGCCAAGGTTCCACTGTATTAATTGTTTCAGATAACAGCGGTAGATAGAATACAAAGACACATGGGATAAGTATGCTGTGCTGCTGCTTGTGTTTTAAAAATGAGCAGCTATTTTGACTAATTTTTATCTTATTTTCATATAAATTTATTCAATTCACTTCCCCAACATAAAAGCTTTGTATATTCTTTTGATTGTATTATTTCCATATTCAGTTTGCCATTTTCACTAAAAATTGTATCCAAAGACACAATTTTTAATGAAAAATGCTTTAACTTGTTCTATACGAGGGTGGTCTGTAAAGTTCTCGGCATCAACCATAGATGGCAAGATTTTTTTTTTCCAAGTTGGTACATCTGTCATAAGCATCAATGTGAAATTGCAAGTCATTCTGTCAAGTAGTTTTTTTATACAGCTGTCGGAAGCAAAATTGTTGTCTGTATCCCTTGAAATGGATAAAATTGAGTATCGTGCAGTTATGAAATTATTTGTAAAAGAAGATTTAACACTAAAAGAAATTCATTCGAAGTTCATAAAAGTTTATGGGCACTGTTTTCCTTTGTTTTCGACAATTAAGAAATGTGCTGTCAAGTTTAAATGTGGCCGTACCAGCCTTGAAGATGATCTACATGAAGGATGTCCAAAAAAGTGTGACAACACCAGAAATTATTGATCAAGTGCACAATATGGTATTGGATGACTGGCGAGTCAAACTGCATGAAATTGCTGAGACCATAAGCATTTCAAAAGAATGTATAGGATATATTTTGCATGAAGAATTGCAAATGAAAAAGCTTTGCACAAGATGGGTACTGTGCTTGCTCACAGCAGATCAAAAACACACTCGCATGAAAATCTCTGAACAGTGCTTGGAGCATTTTAACAAGAATAAAACTGATTTTGTGCATCAATTTATTACTATGGATGAGACTTGGTTTAACCATTACACACCAGAATCCAAACAGTAGACAGAAGCCAGTTGTTCAGCACCTAAGAAGACGATGTTAGTTCAATCAGCAGGAAAGGTCATGACATCGTTGTTTTGGGATGCTAAAGACATTTTGTTTATTAGTTATCTTGAAAAGGGTAAAACAATAACTGGGAATATTATTCCGATCTTTTAACCAGACTAGACAAAAAAATTTGTGAGAAAAGACCCTGTTTGTAGAAGAAAAAAAAATCATCTTTCATCAGGACAATGCACCTGCCCACAAAGGTGTTTTTGCAAGGGAAAAATTAAGGGATCTGCACTATGAATTGTTGGAAGATCCACCCTATTCCAGAGATTTGGCTCCCTCTGACTTCTATTTATTCCCAAAACTAAAACTCTTCCTTGCTGGTCAGCGTTATTCTTTGAAGCAAGAGGTGATTGCAGCTATAGAGGGGTATTTTGCAGATCTTACTGAGAACCCACTACAGGGATGGGATAATCTGGCACTGGAGCATTGCTAGAATAAATATATTCATCTTAAGGGAGATTATGTTGAAAAATAAAAATAATTTTGAAATTAAAAATTCGTGTTTTCATTGTTAGGCTGAGAACTTTTCAGACGACCCTCGTATATTCTCCATTGAGATTACAACTTGATGAATATATAACCTGATGTTCACAATCTATTGTCTTTATCTTTTTATTGCTGAATTTGTTACAGCAATTATGCGAAGTAATTTTGAAGACTTTCAGTGAATTTATTAAAAAAAAATGACATAATCTGCATGAAGTAAAGAACTAAGATGAATATCTCCATTTTTTTTTTTTATCAGGTTTAGTGCCACCTTCATAACATGATTGATATAAATGATGATGTTATAGTTGAGTTAGTGTTCTGTATCTCCTTCCATTCTGACTATTGATGTACAACTATACAACTATGTTTTTCTGGTCTAAGAGTCTAGACTCGGATTCATGTGTTTTAATTTTTATGTGGACTCAATGTGTGTAATAATAGTTTATGGCTACAATTTTTATTTTTCCAGTCTACATGTTGTATGTGTGTATGTGTATATATATATATATATATATATATATATATATATATATATTATTTTTTAAAAAAAAATGAAATTTTTCATATCTTTAAACACTTTCTTTCAAGCAAAGCAAGTCTAATGATTTGTAAGTGCCTCGTTTTACTCATCTCTTTACGCCCATTCATCATATACTTCTTTCCTAAGCATTGTTGAATAGTTGTATAGGCTAACCCCTCAGACCAAAACTATGTATACTTATTGTAATAAGAGTATCGGTCTGCACGGTTAGCCTAGTGGCTGTGCTCTTCGCAACCATATGCCTGGAGAAGGAGTGTCCTAGGTTCGATTCTCGTCGGTGACGTGAGGAGCTGAAGGATCTTCCTTGGCCATAGCAAAGTTAGCTGGTCTTCGGCATGGACAGTAGGGTTTTTTCCCCAGTTTATCCTGGGGTTTTTCATCCCGAAAAGCAGGCAAACCGGCCTTGAGAACTCAACACTACAGGGCATAGGATACACCGGGGAGTAGGGTTGACCATCTTATCCTGTGAACAGCTTGAGGTCCGATGATTAATAAACCCTCGACATTGCAGGGTAAAAGAGGATATAAAGAAGATGAGATAAATAGTTTTGGTTCATTTGCATCCAGGTATTTGATATCAATCATTTTAGAGTACTTATGCTCAGTTTTGATTTTCTTCACTAAGAATAATCCATAGTCTTCATTCTAAATTTTTGTGTAGCATTGAAGTAAAATGGGGATTTTTATTTAAATATTTATTTTTTTAATTGAATGCCAAAAAAAAAAAAAAAAGTGGAGTGTGATAAAGTAAAATAATGGATAATCAGATTAGTGCAAATTTAATTTTCACCTATTAAAATTTATTTAGAAATATAAATTACAAGCAATGTATTTTCAAATTTTTTTTTTTTTAATCAAAGACAGTCTTCCCAAACCCTACTTACAACTTAAATATCACTGTGAATTACTTGATATAATATCCTGTTTACACCTTAAAATTGTAATATTTTGTATAGGATTTCTCTTTGCTCTTTTAATGTTTCTTCTTAAAATAAAAGTGATTCTCTCAAAAAGAATAACCTGGGTTGGACTTATTTCGCTTATTCCCAGCTTATTCTTCTAAAAGATTCTTTTCCACAAATTTTCTCAGCCTCTTCTCAAGTATGAATATGCTTGATAAATCTTACCTGGAACTCAGTAGGGAAATTCCTCTGTAATTCTCACAATTCAGTTTTATTTCCCTTTGTCTAGATGGGTACTATGAGAGTCTACTCTAGTCATCCAAAATTCCACCTTCTGGTCAGGTATTCTGAACCTTATGCAGCACAGCTGTTGTAAAACTGTTATACCTCCATATTTCACAATTTTTGATTGAATATCATCTACTTCAGCTGCCGTTTCACATTTCAGGGTTTTATTTGTTTTTTCTACCTCAATTATTGATATGTACTCATGTACTCCTGACTGCATTCCTCTTGAGTGATTTCTACATTCTGTCACTTGTTTCATTTAACAGTCTTTAAGATTAATTACTCCAGACATCTATCCCCCCCCCCCCCCACCCCCCCCCCCCCCCACCCCCCCCCCCCCCCACCCCCCCCCCCCCCCACCCCCCCCCCCCCCCACCCCCCCCCCCCCCCACCCCCCCCCCCCCCCACCCCCCCCCCCCCCCACCCCCCCCCCCCCCCACCCCCCCCCCCCCCCACCCCCCCCCCCCCCCACCCCCCCCCCCCCCCACCCCCCCCCCCCCCCACCCCCCCCCCCCCCCACCCCCCCCCCCCCCCACCCCCCCCCCCCCCCACCCCCCCCCCCCCCCACCCCCCCCCCCCCCCACCCCCCCCCCCCCCCACCCCCCCCCCCCCCCACCCCCCCCCCCCCCCACCCCCCCCCCCCCCCACCCCCCCCCCCCCCCACCCCCCCCCCCCCCCACCCCCCCCCCCCCCCACCCCCCCCCCCCCCCACCCCCCCCCCCCCCCACCCCCCCCCCCCCCCACCCCCCCCCCCCCCCACCCCCCCCCCCCCCCACCCCCCCCCCCCCCCACCCCAAAATGGATTATAAATAAGGGTTATGGCAAATGATTTGATGCGTATGCAGGAATAGATGTGGATTTTTGGATGTGTCGAGTGAGTGTGAGGGAAGATTGGATTTGTATAAGAGAGATGGCTTATATTTGAATGTGTTTGGCATCATGAATCTTGAAATATTATTAATTGATATGACACCTAACACAGAGAGTCAGGGAAACTGAATTCTGATGGGAGAAATCATGAGAATCTTTGTGTAAGAGCAACAATGTTAGGTCACTGTGTTAATGACAGGAATGGCTATTATTATATTATAGAAATGATTATGAAGAATGATTCTATGTTTATCTGGATCTATCAAGCATATATAAAGATGTTTACATAAGTAAGGAACTGGATAAGAACAGTGATCTGCAAGTTGTCCAACTGTGTCATGCAGACAAGAGCTTACAGGTAGCTTATTAGTCTGAACATGAATGCTAGGAGTATCAGAAACAAAGGAGTATAGTTTGTTTCCTTGGTTAATATATTGGAACTTCATATTGTAGGCATTAGTGACACCTGGCTATCAGAAGCAGACATACTAACTGGTATCGAGTGCAAAGGGTACAGTATTTTTAGGAATGATAGACAGGAGAGGAGGGGCATGCTGCTAATGATATCAGATGACTCGAATCCAGTTAGAGGGAGACTTATGACTACAATATGAGGTTCCAATATATTAACCAAGGCATTAGTATATTGGAATGTATTTGAAGTTATCTGGTGTGAAGTGGAGTCTAACAAGATTAAATATATAATGGGGTGTTGTTACAGACTTGGCGGATCGGTTTGCTAGAGATGAAGAAATGCATCACCAAATAAATACGATGGATGTGAAAAGAGTAATCATAATGGAGGACTTGAATATCTAAGCATTGATTAGGCAGCAGTAAAATCTCATGAAAAGAATGAAACTGAATTTATTGAGCTGTTGAGACAACTTCCTGAAACATCATGTGACAGAATGACCCCTGTGGTCAAGGAGCATTAAATCTGATTATAGTGTCAGAGGTTTCATTTATGATTATTAATCAATTTAAGGAATTCACAACGTACACTAGAATATAAATTAAATTAAACTTTAATATATATTTCCAATATTTCAGCACTGTCACGTTGCCATTTTCAAAGGAACTTAAAATAAAGACACGTGTATGCAGGCACTACACACAATAAATGAGGAATGAAGCTAGGAAGTTATTGTTTCTCCTAAAAGTCCCCTGATGGTTCCCCCTAGCAGACTATGTAGGTATTCTTGGCCATTTGGCTGAAGGCCTCCTGATGTACGTCTCCCAAATTTGGGGCAGTCTCGTGCAACCAAATTTGTTGAGGTTTAGCATGTTTCTTAGGGCAGAGGCCGATTCCATGAAAAGTCTTTCAAATTTGAACTTGCTGTGGTGTATTATTGTGGCTTTCTTCCACCATATTCTGTGGCATGTATCCAGAGCATGGTCTGCAAGACCAGAGTGGCTAAACTGGTGAAAATGGATGTAGTCCTTGTCTTCTGATATTCGCTATCTTGCCTGTTTGGCCAAAGTAGGACAGCTTACAGCTGCATTTCTGCCTCTGGTGACAGTGATTATGCAGTACTCACTTGGGAAGTGGCTAAGATTTTGAATTTTCCATTCAGAAAAGGTGACATGCTGAACTACAAAGCAAGAAAATTATGACCACCTGTGTGGTATGTTGGTTTACAAACTGAACAAGAATTCTGCAGTAGAAACTGATGGGATATCAGCACAGATGCTAAAAGAGCATTCAGTTGAAATAGTTATTTCTTTTGATGGGCTATATAATTTGAGTCTCAGAACAGGGAAAATCCTGCAGGAGTGGAAAGAATGCATGGCAGTCCCGGTGCACAAGGATGGTGCAAAAGACTGATGTATCCAACTGTTGACCAATCAGTATCTCAGGAGTGGTGGTGAAGATAAGTTTGTTAGGGCATTCAGAAATCAGTTGACAGAGAATTTCTACTCTGCAATGAACAGCTTGGGTTTACAAAGGGAAAGTCATGTTTTAACAACTTGCTCACTTTCTATAATAATGTTACCAGTGAATTAGACAAGGGGAATGGATACATCATGATATTTTTGGATTTTGCTAAGGCTTTTGACAGAATACAGCAAGGAAGACCTGCATAAATTGGATAATATGGGATTGAATTATAAACTGTTGGCATGGATAAGAGGATGGCTGGCTGGCTGACACATATGAAATAGTCGTGGGGGGGTTGAATCTGCATGGTTCAAGGTAACCAGTGGTGCTTCAACGATCAGTCCTTGGTCCACTGTTATTCAATCTGTACATAATGACATTGGGAAAGATTTGGCATGCAACATACAGCTTTTGGTGATGATGCAAAGATAGGTAGAGTAATTCAGAAGTGCTACTGATTTGCAGTACTTGTAGAATGATTTGAATAGGCTGGAATTGTGCACATGTGAAAATTGTGTCAGTTCAATGTTAATAAATGTAAGGTCCAATGCTTTGGTTTGATTAGATATTGAATGATGTAGTATATTGGTGTGATTATGCTAGAAGAAAGTGATCACACTAGGGATCTTGGAGTTTAGTAGACAGGAAGTTGAAGTTCAAGGGTCATATAGCAAAAATTGTCAATACAGCTCAGAGAATAATTGCTGAAATGAACCTTGATATGTAAAGAGAAGGAAGGCATTGTGCCTCTTTACAAGGCCTTGATAAGATCTCAGTTGGACTATTGTGCTTGGGTCTGGTCTGCTTTCCATGGTTATTCTGATATAGGATAGAGTGCAAAGGAGAGTGTTAAAAATGATATCAGGATTGTGGAATACTAATTATGAAGACAGATTTAAAACTTGTAGGCTGGAGAAATAGTTATAAACTTCTGAAAAGGGTTACACAGAATTTCAGTAAATGCAATTTTTCATTTTATGGAGGGTTGGAAAAGGATGCGAGGCATCCTTGGAAGTTGAGAATGCATGCTGTCAAGAAGGAGATGGGGGCTAGATTTTTCTCTTATAGAGAGCTGTGTGATTGGAATGAATTGTTGTTGGGTGTTGTGTGTGCAAGTAGTGAATGAATTATGTATGATAGCTGATGCAAATAGTATGGCATCCCTCAATGAGGTCCTGACTTCCTGGAGGTCTCTCTTAATAATAATAATAATAATAATAAATTATTATTATTATTAACACATTTTTTGTATTTCCTGTTTCATTTAGTGGCTTGCATATTTAATCTTTATATTTAAGATACAAATTATGGACTGTGATGAAACAATAAATGCATGTATGTGTTTAAGTAGTAGGCCCTGTAGAAGAGGATGAGGGCTAGATTTTTCTCTTATAGAGAGCTGTGTGATTTATATTTAAGATACAAATTATGGACTGTGATAAAACAATAAATGCAAGTACGTGTTTATGTAGTTTAAGTAGTAGGCCCTGGAATGGAGAGAGGAAAGATGGGGATATTTGTTTTCCATTATTTTAAAATTTCATTAAATTAAATATATATATATATATATATATATATTTTTTTTTTTTTTTTTCCCCATTTAGTGAAGATGATAAGTTTGGGAAACGAGATCGTTACACTGGTCCTATTCAAGATTTCCGAGAGAAGGACACTTATAAACCTGACGTAAAACTAGAATATATAGATGATAGTGGACGTTTGCTCACAGCTAAAGAAGCCTTTCGTTATCTTTCCCATAAGTTTCATGGAAAAGGACCTGGTAAAAATAAAGTCGATAAGAGAATGAAGAAGCTTGATCAAGAGGCAGTAAGTGTTTATGGTTTTATTATATATTTTTGGGATGGGAATGAGTATTTTTATAATTACTTGAGTACCATAACATTTCATTCACAGACACAACAATAGGAACTACATGCTATTGTAAAATTGATTCAACTTTTATTTTTAATTGAATGTTCCTTATTCAAAAGTGTATATTCAATATTTAACTTTAGTTAAAATACTCTACTTATTATCAGTCATAACTCAGAGTTGTTTTATCCGTTGCTTGATTTCGTCTCCTATATTTAATCCTTTGATTGAACTTTAATCCCCCTCCCCTTTCTTAAAGCCATAATAATGCTTTTTCACGTGCACGAAACTTTAGAACTAAGGAAGTGCCTCTGGTTAGAGCCAAATTCCTTTATTATAACAGTAAGAGTATTTCTTCAATATTGATTTCTGAAAATTATTTTTTTATTTCGACTGCACCATCAGAAATCACAGATAAGATTTAAATATCCTTCCATAAGGATATTTAAATTTTTTTGAATTGGAAATACTTCTAATTCTCAACACTCTATCAAGCAACATAAAACTCTATTCTACAGTCGTGGCAAACTATCCCCTTAGATCATATAGGTTCGATTTTTATGAGCAGTGCATTGGTATGCAGGAATCAGGCAAATTATTTGACAAAAAAAACAATTTATTCATACTAATCAAGTTACATTAAAGGTTAATACTAAGCACACAAAATAATTCTGACTCTATACTTCTCATTAAGGTTAACAATCCTTCACTATGTACACAGACTTTCATAATAATTGTGCCTACACTTAATTCATATATTAGAAATGACTAATTATGTTATACAACAGGCAAGTTAAACAATAAGTAACAATGAACGCTATCTCACAACTTAAGCAGGTAAATTCTCAATATTTAGCTAATAGCCTTCAGTCCTGAAGTAGTACTAACAAACAAATACGCTAGAGCAATCTCTGCTACAATTCTTGCCTTTGGTTAATCATATATATATATATATATATAGAAGATCTTACTCGGTATTAGAACATCTAGTTCACGTCAGTAGATCCTTGAGATCGTTACCATCTATTTCATTCAGATATTTCTTTTCATACGTGAGTACCTTTTAACGACATTGACGGGGCACTTTTACTGGCAGCCATCAGCAGGCACCTTGGTGGCTGGAAGTCCGGAACTCACTTCTTTCAATGCTTAAATGACTCGCCTAACATCTTCGGGTGTCTGTTGGCTGGAACAGGTCCCTTGACCTAAAATTGACGGGACACACACGAACTGGGAGCCGGAACAGAAAAATGGGCAAAAGCCTGCTTATCCGGCGATGACCATCGATAATGGCCTCTCCTCTTTCAGGTCCTCTGGTGACCTACAACCGACCTTCTCCGATAAAAACGTACTGCTTGACCTCCAAGTGATGCCAACTACTTTTGCCCTCGACATCTCCCCCTTTTAAGCTGCTCCATTGACTTCAGATTTTGCTATCCTTTCATTCCCTTGGGTCTTCACCCGCCACCTTTTTTCGTCGCTGCGTTAAGGTGGGAACCCCATACGTTCTTGACCTTCGTAAGAGTGATTGCCTCAGGTCTTATTTTTAATCCGTGTGGGATATTTCTTTGTCTTAAACATTCTATTATTACAATTATTTTATACATACTTTTTCTTTGTTCTTTGTTGTTGTATAGTAAATTCAACCGTTAGATTCTTACAAAAATTACAAGCAAATCAATCTAATTTAAATCCCTAAATAAAATAAGTATAGAAGGAATTTATTTTAAAATTTCGGTCTATACAGGATTTTACACTATTATACATGCCATGCTTTGTACATTGAATGCTACTCATCTCTGCATTTGATAGGAGAAAAGTTTAAAAAAATGCAAGAACACATTAATCTTAAGTAGTTGCTATTTAAAACATGATTCTATAGACTCAGTTGCTTAGTCTTACTAAAAAGACAAATGCCAAAGGAATATGCAGGTTATGCATGTAACATCGAATTGTGTAGTCTGCATCAAGCAATACACAAACTATGTATTGCTTGATATAGTATCCCATTTATACAGTATAATTCTAGTATTTTCAGTAGCTTTTTTTCTGGCACCTTGTGGTATGCCACTTTTCCAGACCTAAATTTAAATACAGATTCTTGTTAACTCCTACGATTTCTTAGTTATTTGTCTTAACGTGAAAAGGCAATCATTATAATCTCTCTATCTGATTTGAATAAATCTTACCTGGAACACTCTTTTTTATGAATGGTTATTATGAGAGCACTACTCCATTCATCCAAATTTTAATTTCTGACCATGCCCTTCTGCCTCAGCTACCTTTTTGCATTTCAGTTTTTCAATGGTTATTTTAATCTCAAGTATTAATAAGTGCTCCTGTTGAATATTTTCTGTCACTGTTCTTTCACTTCTTGCCTCATTTAGCAGTCTTTCTAAGTAATTACTTGAGACAGTCTAGAATATTTTTCTTGTTACCTTTATTCTTTTTACAGTACACTCTCTTCCATTCTTAGCTTTTTTTTTTCTTTTCCAATAACCTCCACACCATTTTATCATGTTTCTGATATTTACTTTATTCATACCAATGTCTTTCCATGACTTTTTGTCTAGTTACTTTTTTACACAATGCTTTGATTTCTTACACTTTCTGTGTATTTTCTCAGATCTGACATATCTGCTAGGAACTGTTGACACACTTCCTTCTTTTTCATGAGTGCATTAAGTTTTTGATTCACTATGATGCTCTTTTTTCTATCCTTGTAGACAACTTCACCTCATGTCTCTCTGGCTGAATCAGTCAGTTTTCTTCAGTGTGCCACTGGGTTCACAAGGTTGGTTCTTGTTTTCAACCTGTTTCATTTTTTCTTGTATGATATTTGTATATTAGTCAAATGCAAAAAAATTTTGCATTTGAAAGTTGCTGAAATTTGAGTCTTTTTAAAACTTCCTTACACATTTTTCATTTCAGTGTGATATTCAATTTTATTCTGCTCAAACCTAAATAGTGACTACCTCCTATATATATTCTGATCTTCTGAACCAGCATGGAGATATCATTATCAACAATAACTTATGGGATTTTATGTGTTTCTTGCTATATGAATCATGCACATCATTATGTTCAAAAATTGTGTTGGTAATGACTAGTCCATATCCTTAACAGAAATCCAATAGGTATTTATTAAATTAGGTCCCATCCTTAGCTTTTCTCTTTTTTCCAGAATATTCTATATGTGGTGTTTAGATCACCAACAAGGTATATCTTTTTTTTGTTACCTTCCTTCTCTAATGAATAAAAAAATTCTCCACTTTTTCCTTAATAGAACCTTCTGCAGGACCCATAAGTATTCTCCTGAGTTTGTCTTAATTTCCAGCTTTTGTAGTCCAGCATGTAACCTGTCCTAATCGGAACATCCACATAATTGATTACTTCTCAGGTCAGTACAGCATGATCACTGTCACCAACTGGTAAACAGTCCCATCCTTAACTGAGACTTTTGATGCTATGATATTTCTTTCACATTCTGCTTGAGAAAGTTGTCTTGTCTTCATCTCAATAAATTATCCTTCATTATTATCTTGAGTTTTTTTTTTCTATCCAATCAGTGTTTGGATAATTTTAAGCCACCCATAATAATTATTCATTTACTATCCATCAGAGTAATTTGATGATGCATTTCGTTTTCGCTAGCATATATTTCATCCTGTTAGTCTCCACTTTACATGGGGCATTATTATCATTATTTCTTTTGAGTTTCTATCCTAACTCTAGATTCAAGTCATCTGATATCATTAGTAGTACCATCCCCCTACCTCCTCCTCTTCTATCTCTCCTGTCATTCCTAAAGTACTAAATCTTTTACACTCATTTCCAGTTACTACATCCACCTCTGAGTGCTAGGGTTTGCCAGAACAACAAACTCAAACACTTTGTTTCTAATACTCCTGGCATTTGTTTACAGACATAAAAAGTTTTTTCTTTGCTTTTTCATATACTTATGTCTGCTTTGCCCAGTTGGGTAACTTTCTCTTTGCTGTCCCCCAGACACACTCAAAAAGTCAAAGTCCAAACTGTAGTCCAACCCTTCACAAGATTCATAACCATCCTTACTGATATTTGTGTCATTATTACTTTTGTATATCCCTACCTGAACTTTCATGTTCAGGTAGGGTTCTTGGCTTTCCTCCCAAGATGACCTGGTTGCATTAGGTTTCACTCCAATAAATGATTTCTCTAGGCACCTAAAGTGCAAGTCATATCTCTTATTTATACAAGTCTTTGCTACCATCACATGCACTCTATGTATCTAAAAACTCGCATCCATTTCTTCTATGTAGACTGCACATTGAATAGTTTACTATCATAGCCCTCCTTAACTTATTTCTGTCATATCTAGGTAGTACTTTAACAATTTTTTGCTCTCTTGCTTCTTCCAGCAAACCTTTCATATCCTATCTCATACTGTATTTATCACTGCTGAAACATTATTTCTAGCAGGCACTACCCTTTTACGTTCGTTTTCTGTTGCATTTGTCATATCTTTTATTTTAGCTCCCAGGAAGCTCGATGTAGTGAACGTTGTAAGGCACAAATTTAATTATTGAATCTCGGTACTATATTAACATCTGAAAATTTTAGCAGTTGTACTAATTATGGTCAAAATACACCAAATTAACAAAAAAAAAAAAAAAGCTTTGTAAAATTAAAGCAATCACCTATCTTACAATAATTCTAATTGTGTTTCTTAAGAATTGTGGAAATGGGTTCTGAGATACCAGAAATGTAAGGACTCAACATATTGTTGAGCTCCAATTGGCACAGCACAAAATAGATACAGACCACAATATCCTGTGGACATGTTTACTTCATATATGTCAGTATAAATTTGAACATTTGTTTAAAGAAAGTGCTGAAGTCTTACTTCACCATCTGAAGTTAAATCAAAACAACTGACTCTCTTTCTCTAAAATATGGCAGTCTTATTCTGATCACATATCAATGAAGTTATTTTTTTTAATAGCTGATGAATAATTAATATTCCAATATTCCCTTAGTTATACTAGTGTGTTGTTTTATGTATAACATCACATAGCTCTTGATTTTTCAAAATCAATCCATTGTTCGCATTCTACTTTGTAATTAATTATTGTCACCACTGATGATGGCTTGTAATATTCAGGCTGAAGTGTATTGCCTTAACCAAATAGTATTACTTATTCCTTAGGTTTCTTTTAA
Source organism: Typopeltis vanoorti (assembly GCF_054136105.1). Taxonomy (NCBI): domain Eukaryota; kingdom Metazoa; phylum Arthropoda; class Arachnida; order Uropygi; family Thelyphonidae; genus Typopeltis; species Typopeltis vanoorti. The sequence continues at coordinate 106,104,607 of NC_143558.1, forward strand.
TACATCATACATGTGTGTCCAATGATACATCCACATGCAAAATAGCCTCGAACCAAACTCCAGTATATTAAAATTATAATAGTAAAATTTGATCATCACTTGCTTTTCCATAAGGGGGGGGGGGTGATAAATCTTAATCCTGTAATGAGTTTGTCTGGCGTATTTTGATGTTTATAATCTATTATGTTTGTGCATAAATTAGAAAAAATGGAGCATTAACTCTACAGATATGACATCGTTGTTGATCCTTGATGGTGGTATAAATTTCATAATCAGTTTGTATAAGAATTTTTAAAAATTTCACAAATTTCTGTTTTAGCGTCTAAAGCAAATGAGCTCCACAGATACTCCATTAGGAACAGTAAAGCTGCTACAAGAAAAACAGAAAGAAATGCAGTCCCCTTACATTGTACTTAGTGGTGGCAGTAAAACAATAACACAGTAAGTAACTTTGTGACTCTAACAATACTTTTTTTAAAAAATAAATAAAACAAATACAAAAAATTGCATTTTACATATTGTGAATAAATTTTGAAATTTTAACATTAAGAGTGGAAAAATGAACGACAGTTTCTGTATACCATGAAAACATTGTGATTATATATGACATTCTAGGTAGTACCAAAATGCAGGCAGAGCAACATTTGGTGTGGGAGGGGGAAATGCAACTTAAAGCTGAAATAGTGTTGTGTTCCACCAGCTGCTTAAAATGGTCTGTCCAAGAAATATGCAAAAAAATGTACAGATCATTTCAGCAAATTGTACCCAAATATTTTTATTTTCTTCATGAAGTAAAGAGCTACTGTTAAAGAACAATGCAGAATGTTAATTAATTATTATACTTGCGAAGCTGTTTTATTTTGGAGTAATCTGCCAAAAGTACATGATGGAAAGGAGGCTTATCTAGGAATGTAGTTCTTGATTCAGAAGGAACTTATTACTCAGGGACATTAATTGATTTTTAGTAAGAAAAGGATTAAAATACGTAAAAGTAGCAAAGATGAGAAAATATAATTGAGAAAAGTTTAGGAGAAGGAAGGAGAAACCTCAATAAAAGCAGGCCAATTACACACAGACACACACACAACATGTTTGGACACTCAAATTATTTAAGCATAACCTTAAAACCAGATATTTAGTTTTGAGTTCATGGCAAGGAAATGAAAAGAAGTTCCACTTGAATTCACATAACTTGTTATAATAAAAGTTATAATTTGTACTTCACTGATCAAGTAACATATAATTTTTCCTAGAATCAAGGCTGTCATCCCTAATTTCACTCAGTCTTCCAGCTTTGCTCTGTAATAAGTATTTCAAAGGAAAAAAAATTCATCCTATCACTTTATGGTTGCAGTACACAATATCTGCAAAAACCATCAACAAATTGATAAATATTAAAATCTCATCATCAACATTTCATCATTATCAAATTCCTGCCATGTACCCTCAAGGGGTGTACAGGATATGACAGTACTACATGAAAAAATTACATCATTACTAACTTCCTATCTACAATTTTCCTCCAAATCAGTCTGTTACTTGTCAAGACTCCAACATTATCAGATCTTATATTTCTATCGTCTAAGGCACTTTGTACCGTATCAATCCACCTATATCTTGGTCTTCCTCTGGGTCGTTTTCCTGCCAACCTGGCAGAGAACACTTGTTTTGCTAATCTTTCCTCTCCCATTCTATTTAAGTGACCATACCATCTTAGATTAGCTCTGCTAACGCATTCCTGGATGCTGACAATGTCAAGTTCTTTCCTAATATCCTCATTTTTAATATGATATTGCCATTGATGCCATCTGTTCACGCCTCTAATCTTTCTCAGGACTCTCATATCTGCGGTCTCTAGTCTTTGGTCAAGTGTTTTACTTCTGACCCAGCTCTCAGATCCATAAGTTAAAATTGGTTTGAACACAGTCTTGTATACAGCTAATTTAGTGTTCCGACTAATTTCTTTCTTATTCCATATGAATTTATTCAATTGACTTCCCACGATACCAGCTTTGCTGATTCTGTTGTCTATTTCTATATTTAGTTTACCATCTTCAGTAAAAATTGTGCCTAAGTAGCTGAAATGTTTTACTTGTTCCACAGGTTCTCCATTCACAACACAGTTGACATTTTCAATGATTCTGCCTATTTTCATTGTCTTTGTCTTTTTATTGCTGACCTTCATACCATATCTATTACAACAGCTATTCAATTTAGTCAGAGAATCTTGCAGACTTGTAGCGGATTTATTTAGAAGTATAACATCATCCGCATAAAGCAAAGAGCTGACATTAACATCTCCAATTTTGATATCAGGTTTAATACCACATTCCTTCATAATGTGATCCATATAGATAATGAATAACAGAGGGGATAATGTACATCCTTGTCTCACACCAGATTTAACATTAAACCATCTTCCTGTACTTCCTTCAATTCTAACTGCTGACTCACAACTCAAATAAAGACTAAGTATTGCTTGATATAATGCCCCATTGACACCATATAACTGCAGCGTATTGAATAGCTTCTCTCTTGGCACATTGTCATATGCCTTTTCCAAATCGACAAAACTTAAATACAGATCTTTGTTATATTCCCATGCTTTCTCGACTATTTGTCGTAAAGTGAAGATCTGATCCTGACAGCCTCTATTTGGCCTGAATCCAGCTTGTTCTTCACCAAGCTTTTCTTCCACAATTCTTCTCAACCGTTTCTCAAGTATACTTGCATAGATCTTGCCAGGAACACTCAGTAGGGAAATACCTCTGTAATTCTCACATTCAGTTTTATTTCCCTTTTTATATATGGGTACTATGAGAGCTCTACTCCAATCATCGGGAATTCGTCCCTCTGTCCAAGCTTTCTGAACTATGCAGTGCAGCCACTGTAAGACTCTTATACCCATACTTCAGCATTTCTGGTCGAATATCATCTACTCCTGATGCCTTTCCACATTTCAAGCCTTTGATGGCTCTTTCTACTTCAAGTATGGATATGTATTCCTGACTGCATGCCTGGTCAGTGTTTTTTATCACTGTGCTGTCATCACTGCTTGTTTCATTTAGCAGTTTTTCAAAGTAATTACTCCATACTTCAAGGATATCTTTTTCTCCTGTTTTCATTTCACCTTTATCATCTCTAATTCCTTTTACAGCACTCTTTCCTCCATTCCTAAGCTTTTTCAACAACCTCCAGAATATTTTGCCACCTTCTTGATATTTATTTTCTATATTCTTGCCAAAGTCCTCCCATGACTTTTGTTTAGCTAGTTTTACACACTGTTTAGCTTTCTTACATTTGTCTCTGTATTCTGTAAGAGTAAAAGCTGACTTATTTGCCAGGAACTTTTGATATGCTTTCTTCTTTTCCTTCACTGCCTCTTTAACTTCCTGTGTCCACCAGGGAGTTCTGATTTTTTTATCTTTGCACACAACCTCACCACATGCCTCTCTGGCAGAATCAATCAATGTTTCCTTCAGAGTTTGCCACTGAATCTCCAAGGTTTGATTCCTGTTCTCAAACTCTTTCATTTTCTTTTCAATAATATTTCTGTATTTTAGTCTACAGTTTACATCTGAGAGCTGCTCAACTTTTATTCGCTTTAAAACTTTCTTACATGTTATTCTTTTCAATATGAAATTGAATTTTATCCTGCTCAAGACTAAATAGTGATCACTTCCAATTTCAAATCCTCTGTACACTCTGGTGTCCTGCACCAGGGAGAAAACATCACTATCAACAATAACGTAGTCAATGAGACTTTTCTTATTCCTAGCCTCTTCTCTCCATGTGAATTTGTGCACATTTTTATGTTGGAACATGGTGTTAGTAATAATCAGTCCATGTCCTGAGCAGAAATCCAACAGATATTTGCCATTATTATTAGCTTTGCTCTTTTCTCCAAATTTTCCCAAAATATTTTTGTATGTCTCACAATCATTTCCTACTCTACTATTTAGATCCCCAACAAGGACCAACTTTTCCTTTTTCATTGTGTCAGTTGCTTTTTCTAAAGCCTCAAAAAATTCCTCCACTTCTAAACCTTCTGTGGGACCATAGGCACAAATAAGTCTCATTGTCCAGTTCCCCATTCTCATATTTGCCCACATTACTCTACTTGAGACTGACTGCCATTCAAGAAGATTAGCCTCGTATTTTGTGTTGAATACTATGGCTACTCCTTCTTTTCCTTGATTATTATTGCCTGAATATCTCTCCATGTGATAATGTTACTGACCCTTTTTCATTTTTGCTCTTTTTCTTTGCTTTTTTTTTTTTTTCACATATTCTTTTCTCTTGAGTCTGTTTTACTATCCTATCTTCTAGGCTCAGTGAGATTCAGTGTCTTGCTACCATGTTTACTGTGCAGTGCGACCCATGGACATCAGGTCAGAAAGGGGAATCCTGATAGTCTTGCACTACTTTGGCCTCTGCTTAGGCAAGACAGGCAATCCCAGATGTCCTGGACAGGATTATCTGGTGAGTTTGCCTGCAAGGGACAAATGTGCTGTAGTAAATCTTCTTCTCCATGCTCCAGGGACATGGCTTGCTGTGGTGCTCATATGGCATCCAAGTTAGTCCTGACATTCCACTTTTGAGTCCGGAGTGGAAATCCATGTGTGGCTCTATAGTGGCTGAGGAGCTCTGGGGCTGAATAAAAAACTACTCAAGCATTAATTCTTCATCCTCAGTTATTTCACGGGCCTTAACAAAGTCCCAACCAAGGAATGATACACCTTTTGATATAAGAAGTAAGAAACAAAAGACGTGGTACCAGTTTTTTTCTAATCACCCATGCAACAGGTGAAAAGCCAATAGGGAAAATATCACCCTTCTTTATTCAAAAGGGTTTAGAAGGACTGGCAGGTTCTCCCAAAACAGTCAAGAAACTACATTCTGGTAATGTCCTTGTAGAAACAACATTCCAACAAACTACTCAGAGGAACATCAATAGATGGAATAGCAGTAACAGTTACACCCTCATAAAAACACTCAATTCTTGTAAAGGAGTGATCTTAGAATGGATCTCCTTGATATTCCTAATGAAGAGATATGTTCAGGGATGACAGGTATGAGATGCATCCTGATCTGTAGGGAATGATTACCTGGTTCCAACCTCAAAAAAAGCCTTCACCTGTAAAAGCAGGGTATCTCAATTGTTCCTGTTATAATGTACATGCCCAAACTGCCTGTAATGGCTCTGCCACTTATGCCTAATAATCAATCTTTTTCTGCACAGAGAGCTAATGATGTGTAAACTCCTATGCATGTCAGAAATGGAAAGATGAAAAAGAAATACAAAAGATAAACCAGAGAACAAAATATATCAGGACAAAAAAGAAGTTAGCCACTATGCCTGGTCTGAGATCCTCTTATGTTGAGAAGGCAACATTTAAGAAAATGTCAACAGCATATCACGTATGTATGTCTGTTCCACCATATGATAATTTTACCATACCTTAATTTTATGATCGTGAATGTTTCTGTTAAGCGCATCAATTGCATGATATATGATCTCACTCCAGAAATGATTCTATTCAATGAGAACACACTTGTGAAAAAAAATTATGGCAAGGTTATCACTTAAAGAAAGAAATGGATACTTCAGTATTCATTGAAAGTAACTGAACTTATCCAATGATTCTGACACAACAGATGATATATCGGATATTTTTCAAGAGGAAGAAATGGACACTGGTTGTCCATATTTCCCAAAATCTGATGGGAAATATAAACCCAATAAGGTTAAGACCTTAACCTATGGAAATCAGACAAGTCTACGAAGCCTAAACAATAGAATAATTTTTACAATAAAACTGTCATGAGTTTTGTCAGAATATCGATGATATCAAGCAGCTGCTGCAGAAACACAAACTCTTGTATTCAAGGATAGAACTGGATATGGTCCTGCTCATGGTGGAGCAGTTATACTACTTTCCATCATGTCCAGCTTAATATTGGAAGCAGTAGTGGAATTTTTTGCACCAGTGCAAAAATTGTATGGGATAAAACCTGGAAGATGAAAGATAGATAATTTGGGAACATAATGGATATATTGTTGCTAATCCTAAAGCTCACAGACATTTTGGAAGAAAACTTTGCCAGAATCTCAGCAACAGTTTCATATCCTTTTGATTTTTTAATATTGAAAGAGCATGAAGAGAAACAGCAGCTAAGCTTTTGTACCAAGAGGATAGAGCCGTAAAATAAGCCATTTGTTAAGAAGGAACTCAAAAGATCTCTTTTCTTGTCTTACTCTAGTGTAGTAGGCCCTGATAACATCCATTATTAGATGATAAAACACCTCACATCTTCTATGGATCTCTTTCTCTTACTACACAACAGAATATTTAGAGAGGAAGAGCTTTTGGACTCCGGCAAGGGCCAACAATTATCGTCTAATTGCTCTGACTATTTGTCTTCGTAAGAAATGGTAAACACAAGGCTTCTCTAGTACTTGGAAAGAAACAAACTTCTTTCCAACAAACAATATGGCTTCTGTAGACACTCATCAACCTTGGACCATTTATTCTGTTTAGAAACATGTATAAGAGACACTTTCCAGAAACAAGAACATGTGGCTTCAGTGTTCTTATGACACAGTCTGGAGATATGGCATATTAAAAAACCTGTTTAATCTTGAAGAGACACCTTCCTGTTTTTATTAAACATTCTATCCAGCTGAGGCTTTCATCTGAGTGGGAAGCATGGTATCTTGGCCATATCAAGAAGAGGGAGTTCCTCAAGGCTCTGTCTTAAGTCTGACCCTCTTTGCTATTAAAGTGAATTCAATTACTGAACAGCTTCCTTCCACAGTAGGCAATTGCCTTTTTGTTGACAACTTCAGTTTACTGTCACTCTTACAATATGAGGGTCACTGAAAGATAACTTCAACAAGCAGTTGTTCGTGGGCTCTTTGCTGTGGGTTCAGGTTTTCTGCCAGAAATGCACTCTTCATTCCAATCCTGATTTAAGAATGGGATAAACTATTATCCCAGTAGCACCTGAGTCCAAGTTTTTGGGACTCATCTTTGAAAGAAATCTAACTTCTTTACACACACACACACACACACACACGCGCGCACACAATGTCGTCTTTGGGAAAATTACAAAAAAGCATTGAATATTCTCTGCACTCTACAGAATGGGGTGCTGATCGATGTTCCTTGCTTCACATTTATCATGCACTTGTACATGCAAAACTTGATTATGGATCCCAGGTTTATGGTTCTGCAAGAGAAGGCATGCTCCATTGGTTGGACTCTATCTATCATCAAGGTATCTGAATAGCCACTGATGTTTGTAGCACATCACCTATTCAAAGTCTTTATGTTGAATGAAATGAACCCCATCACTTAGATGAAAACATTTGTCTCTTAATTATGTCCTCCAAGATGTGATTTCCCTCCATATCAGCTTTTATATATATAGGAAATTATTTAATTGGGCATAGTTTGATCTCAGAATTGCAAATTAAAGAGTGTCTGTATTTGTTTGTGATTAAGTTAGGACTTGAATAAACTGCAATACCAACAATATAGTTTGATACTTTTTTTGGTTAGGTAATTTGTTGCAGCTCAATGTTACTTTCTTTATTATATATATGTAATTATTTTTTATTTATTTTTTTTTTTTATTACAAAAAATATATGCAATTAATAAAAATAGAGGGTGGGGAAGACTTGTTCCATCCACGGTATGAATGTAAGTTTATAGAAGCATTTCATTGATAGGAGCCACATAAAAAAAAAGACAGTAAGTGTATGCTGAGCTAACCGAGGCAAAGCCTTAAAGCATCAGTCTTATTCTAAAGAAAATTCACTTATTCCAGCTCCCCCCCTCCCCATCCTTTGACAGTTGACTATATTTCATTTACCTATTTTGATGAATATATGTGCTGTATATATATTTATATATTTATTTTAAATTCCAGAACCATGATCTCTAAGCCCAAATGAAGATATGAATATCCAGATTTCATAAAGAATGATATGTATGTCATATGAATTTCATTTTCGTCACTGACACTTTTTTGTACAAAATGTGTGTATTAATAGAAATAAAATGAATGATATGTAAATAGTTATTTCATTAATATTTATTTTTGTAAATACCAAACCCCTATAAAATAAATTTTCTTAATTGTAACTCAAATATAAACGAATAAAACAAATAAACCTGCACGTCCTGCTATTTTAGTGCCATGGCTGGACAAAAACTCAAGAAGAAAGTTATATTGGATTTCAAAATCTGCAAATTGCATATGATAGCCCATAGCTTAATTTCATCTTCACATTTACCATCATTTCTTATTCTGGACTCTTGTAAATAATAATTTCCAATCTCTGTTTTTATCTCCCTCTATTATAAGTTCCTTTAAATTGCCAGAAACCATCACTTTTGTTAAGTTAGCTATTCTCATAATGTATTCACTGTAAATATTAAAAAGATAGCTTGACAGTATACAACCGTGCAGCACCCCTTTTTCCACTCGAACACTGTTTCTCCTAAGACTGTCTTTACTGACGCTTCTTAGTTTTCATGCAGCTCTCTTATCAAGAGAATTAGATGCTCAGGTATTTATTGATCTCATCACAATCCGCAGTCTGTTGTGATTCACACAATGAAAAGCTTTCTTATAATTGATAAAACAGATGAATACTTCCTTCTGAAATTCTCTTGTTCCTTTCATAATCTGTCATGTTTGCTATCTGGTCTCCAGTTCCCCTACGTTTCCTAAAGCTGCCTACCTGTTCTTGGGACATTTTTCTATTCATATATGGCTTCAGCTTTTGTTGGATCACCTTCAACATAACTTTACTTGCAAGTGAACTTAAAGCAATGGCTCTAAGATTCTCACAGTCTTTGGAATTGGTATGAATATTAATGTTTTCCAGTTCACTTATTACAGTCTCATAAAAAAGATAACATAATTTAATACATAAAAAACATCTTTAATTAATATAAAAATATGCAAATATAATTATTTAAAAACATTTCATAAGAGTTACTCTCTCACACACACACACAACACAAATGTAAGTTTAATTTTGGAACTAAATAATGTGTAAAAGTTTTCTAATAAAACAAAGAAACCAAATCTTTTGTTAATTCCTTCTAGAATTAACAACATTGGCTTTTCAATACATTCAGTTCCAAAATGAGAGCCATCTCGCTTTGATTAACATTCATCTCAAATAATTATTTTTCCTTTAACTATTTTTCTGATATTTACAGTGAAGTAAATAAATATCCTTCTCCAACCTCAGTAAACTTCACTGTAAATATCAGAGATATTACCCTGCATGAAAATTATCCATGAGGAGAAAAGAGAATAAGCTCTATTGGCTTGACAGTTCTCTAAACAAGCCAATATATATATTAAAAATTATTTAATTACTAAAAACCGAGGTTTCGAGTAAAAAACTTTATTAATACACACGACTAGTTTTGTCTGAGAATAGACTTCATCAGGTGTAAATGAATAGGACATAAAAAATATCAGAGAAAAAAACCATACGAATACTGGATTTCTACACAGCAGAACGTATAAAACAACAGCGGTTAATGTTTAAATGGAAGAAAGAACTCTGGCTATAGCAACATGGCCATGCATGCATGTAAGATTTTGTGATCTCCATTATTAAATGGCAGAAGAGTGAGAGTCTGATGTAATGTTTCTTTTTTTGGTTATGTGTGTGCATGTCTGAATTCAGTTTTCATCTTGTGTGTACTATTACATAATACACACTATTATATTACTATTCAGGAAGGATAGAGTAGACAGGGGTGGGGTGGGGTACTGCTGATGATAGCAGATGAATTGTAGCCAAAAAGAGTAGGAGAGAGGCACAAGGGTGGGTGTTCATTTGAGCAGTCCGGTGTGAGATCAAGGCAAAATATATGGTTGGCTGCTGCTATATGCCAGTGAGTTCCAGGGATGATTTGGAAGACTTGCATCAGCAGATTAGTGAGAGTCAAATATTTATTATTGAGGGAATTCACAGATAGATTAGAAGGAGAAAGGTTAACATGACAGAATGGAAATAGAATTTATACACTTAGTGAGAGATAATTACTTGAAGTAGAATGTAACAAAGGGGGCTCAGGAAATGAAGATGTTGGATTTAAGTTGGCTACATTGCCTCCAATTGGGAATGTCATCATGTGGTCTTGATGTGGAAATTCCAGTGAATAAAGTGAACTATAAGGCAGGTGATTATGATATACTGAGGAGGCAGCTTGAAGCAGTATCATGGCATAAAGTTCAGCAAGGAAAGGATGTTCACAGTGCATGGGGGATAGTCAAGGGATATTTGGAGGAAGCAATATCACACTATATACCAGGGTCAGCAGGTGAAATCGGATAGGAGTTAGATCAGGGGTGTCAAACTGGCGGGCCATGTGCGGTCCCCAACGAAAGGAAAGATTTTTTTAAAAAAAGATGATTGCTTTTTATAATAAAACAGAAATACCGTATTTACTCGAATATAACTCGCACCCCTGTACCCTGATTTTACTTTATGAAAAAAAGAAATTAAAAAGTTTTGCATGTACTGTAATAAAGTTTAACCATTTTCATGTCAGAACAATAACTCGCTCCCTGCAGTAAGCAACATGCCTTCCCCAACTGCAATTAGAGACGTGGTATAAAAACAGCACTAACTAATGAATCACGTTCCCTCCCACATTAACCATGCTGTTTAGACTTGAGCAAAACCATATGTTTCACCGGCAAACACAGTATCTAACTAAAATATATTGTTTTTAGTTAGATGTGTGTGAGTGCCCCACTAACCCAAACACAAAGCTGCAATAAAATTCGTAAACATGTTAAAACCAAGACATATAGAATGAATGCTGTTAAGACAGTTTCAGATATGGAATTTGGTTGAAGAGAATTAGCATTTCAGCTCAAAAAATGTCGGCTTGACTTTGTGTTTTGGTAACGCGATCTTTTTGTTGATACCGCACCACTCATATCCACATCTTCATAGCTGTTCTATCTATTGGCCTACCATTGCTGCCTATTTCACGTCCTGCTTTCACTTCTCAGACATTCGTGAAGGGTATTCATTACGTATCTAAAATCTTGTAAATTACTTGTAATTTTTACTTGGAATAATGGGAGAGATAATGCTATTTGGATAGATGACTTTGACAATGCACACAAGGAAACCGCTCTGGAGGCAGGAAGTAGCTATAACTAAGAGGAGATTCTTGGTAAGTCATCCCCATTTTCAGTTTTTTTTTTTCTGAAAACTTTAGTTTCTAAAAATCCCCGCATATATCTCGCACCATGATTTTTTAGCTTTAATTTTTTGGGGAAAAAAAGTGCAATTTATATTCGAGTAAATACGGTATCAATTTATTTGTTTTCATACGACATTTATAGTTACAATATGGATGCAACGACCTGCTATAATATAATTGCAGTAATAAAAATTATATCGCAATTTCAATTTAGATCCGATCCTTATCAATCGTAAACTATATAGTTACAATATGAATGCAACAATCTGCTATAATATAATTGCAATAATAAAAATTTATGTTGTAATTTCAATGTTAGATCCGATCCTAATCAGTCGTAAACTATATTTATGCTTTCATTGTTAATTTACAGCACGCTGCTGGTAGTGTACTGAAAAAGTTGAATTCTATTGGCTGCCAGCTGTTCATGTGAAGCGCAGCATACGCACTCATGGGAATTCAGCTATTTGTTTATAATTGCATGCTACAGTCAATCAGTGATCTTTGAAGTCAGTGCGCCGAACACAATTCAACGACAATCTAGCAGTGAGAGAATCCCTTTTATTATTATTTTTTATTTTTATTTGCAATAGTATCGTGCACTGGTCTACAGTTTTGTGCAGTTTTATTCAAACATTTTTATAAAAAATTGTTAATAATATGAATACTATAGTCATACCCCAACTTACACGAATCCGGAGTTACGCAGTTTCTTATTTGTACATATTCCCGTCCCGCTTCACGCCTCACCGCTAGTATCTTTCAGGAGTCGGCCGCATTCGCCAGTGTCGCACATGCTATGAACAAGCACTGATGTGTTTCGCGGTCTCCATTCATACACTATGTTTATAGTCTACAAACCTTGCGATTGTTTAATGTTATGTTCTTGATAAAAATTTTATCACAAAAAATAATAATGTCGTCCAAAAGAAGCAAGTCCGATTCTTCTACAGCTAGCAAGAAAAGAAAAACATTGACTTTGGAAACAAAACTCAACATTATTAAGGATTTTGAAGGCGGAATGAAAATTTGTGAGCTAGCAAAGAAGTTGGATCTACAGGAATTCACAGCAAGAACAATCATAAAAGAAAGGTTTACAGATTTTGGAGGACATAGATTCTAATGAGGAATGAATTGTAGCCACAAAGTAAGGAATAAAAAAATCATTAGCTTGCTATGAAGAAATTTTGGGTGACAAGAAAAAGACATTATGCTGTCAGACGAATCTATTAGATTTTATGAAACCATCGACATAACTTTCTTTTTTTATGTACGAAAAACTACAATTATGATTATATTTCTTAAAAAATATAGGCGTTTTTGTAAACCTTCAGTCCCAATTATACGTTTGCATACATAAATTACATGCAAAATTATACCCTGAGTTACGCGAATTCGACTTACGCACTTTTTCTTGGTCCCACTTACCGCATAACTTCAGGGTTTTACTGTATTTATTCACCGAGGCAATGTCGCTTTCCAAGCCAACAAGAAAAAGAAAAATTGCTGATGAGAGGAAGAAATTTCAAGAAAAATGGGAATTAAATTATTGCTGCACTGAAACAAAGGACAAAATTGTGTGCATTATTTGTAACGAAATAAATAGTGTCTCCAAAGAATATAATATAAAAAGCCACTACGATAAAATTCACAAAGAACAATATTCACGCTTTGAGGGTAAATTGAGATAAGAAAAATTAAGTATGAAGAATTCACTTCAAAGTCAACAAGTATTTTCAAAAATTATGAAAGATAATGAATCAGCAGTGAGAGCCAATTATGAAATCAGCTATTTATTGGCGAAACATTCCAAACCTTTTAGTGACGGTTCCTTGGTTAAGAAATATATGATAAAAGCAGCCGAAAACGTATGTCCCAAAAATTTGCAAGTATTTCGCGATATTTCTTTGTCCAAAAATACTGTTATCGAAAGAATAACCGACCAGTTGTAAGAAATATCTGCATGACCAGTTGTAAGAAATATCTGCAAACGTACAGTGCTTTTCAATTGCACTTGACGAAAGTTTCAACGCAGTCCAATTTTGAGTTTGACACTCCTGAGTTTGATGGATGAGTAGTATCATTAAGCATGAGCTTCAGCAAAAGAAAATGCTGTGGAAAGTATATAAGAAGAAAGATGACTAGCTAACTCATGAATAGTACAAGGATCAATCAAAAAGGGTGACCAGCATAGTAAGGAAGGCAAAATCAGATTATAAAAAGAAATTAGCTGAACAGGCAAAAGGAAATCCCAGAGTTTTTTTTTCATTATGTGGTAAGAGGAAAAATTACTATGCAAGGATAACTTTAATGAGTGCAGATGGTAGAGAGAGATAACAGAGGCAGACAAAATTGATCTACTGATCAACAATTTTGTCTGCCTCTGTTATGTTGATCATCCAAGTGAAAATATGAAGTGTTTGACAGAGACTGATGTGAGAACAAAGGTTGATGAATTATACAGGTGCTTGGGTTGGGATATTGCGGAATCTGAATGCAAATACTGCTGTGAGATTGGATGGGATATTGGCTCGCATTTTAAGAGAATGTGCGTAAGATCTGGCGATTGACTAGGTTGTTTAATTTAAGTCTCAACTCTGGCTGGCCAATTCCCAAGAGAGTGGAATGAGGGCCAAGTAATTCCTTTGCATAAAGGAGGATCTAAGTCTGTGGTAGCAAATTATAGACCAATCAGTATTTCATAAGTGGATAAAAGTAGTGGAAAAGTTGGTCAAAAAGAGAATTGAGGAATGGGTGGATAAGAATATGACAATCCATGAGGGGACAGCATGGTTTGAGAAGAGTAGGTCATGCCTTAGTAATCTATTAACTTTTTCTGATAGGGTGAAAGATGAGTTGGTAGAGAGAGAGAATGGCTACACAATGATACTATACTGTTGGATTTTACAAAGCCGTTTCACATCCTGTGAAACGGCTTTGTACGGTCTCTGGGGCCAGCCATGGCTGGCTCTATTTTATACGTGTAGAACACAGGGCATGTATGAGGCACGTGCACTAGCGATCGTGTTTGTTTACCGGGTGCAACGTTTAACTTGGGACCAGTTTAGTCTGGCCCAGTCACTGTGTTGGCACGTATGTACACAGTGCGCAATTCTTTGATTGTGAAGCATGTGCACTAGTAAGCGTATTTGTTTACCAGGCACAACGCTTATTTTGGGGCCCGTTTAGTGTGGCCCAATCACTGCGTTTGTGCGTAAATAGCATGCGATTCTTTCATTGTCTTATTATTTATTCTCGTTGATCTGTTTGTTTTTAGTGTGTTTAATTATTGTTGTCGTTTTTTGTTATAATTTATTTTAAAGTTTAAATTTTTATTACATCCATAAACAATACATTTTAACTATGAACAAAATCAATAGTTTATTAGAAAAACGTTTCTCATTATTAAGTCTAGAAGAAAAATTAGAAATCAAAAGATTGGCACATACCAACCCAGAGATGTGCATATTACTCAACAAGATGGTAAAAAAACAAGAACATTTTATGTAACCTGGTTTGACAAGAAATCATGGCTTAGTGTGAGTGATGAAAAAAAAAATCTTTGTTCTGTTTTTATTGTGTTTTGTTTAGTGGCAAGAGCTTGTGGACACTTAGTGGCTGTAAAGACCTAAAACATCTTTCTGAGTGAATACAAAAACACAAATCTAGTAAAATTCCTATAAACAATGCGGTGCAATTTCAAATGTTCAGTAAAATGAACATCTTATCTTCCATTGATACTGGATATCATCTTAATATAAAGAAACATAATGAATTAGTTGACAAAAATAGACATTCTTTATCGAGGATCACAGACTGCATAAAATTTTGTGGTGTACACAAATTGCCGTTAAGAGGACATGACGAAACCATCGATTCGAACAATTGAGTGTTTTTAGATATATTTTCATACACAGCTACATTAGATAGTGTTTTAAACAATCATCTTGAAAATTCAAAAGTAGCAAAAAAATAAAAATACTTAAAAAACCAACCAAAATGACATTTTAAACTGCATGTATGAAGTGTATATAGAAGAAATTAAAAGTGAAATTGATAAGGTGAGTTTTGTAATCAACTATATAAATATAAAAAAATTAAGTTGTTTTTAGCCCCTGGCCCCACCTGTTTCTATTGTCACCAGCTGCCACTGGACAAGGGTGTGCATTATCTCCACTCTTATTCCTCATTTGTATGGATCACATTAAAGGAAAGTGGTAGTATTAAACCTGATATCAAAATTGGAGATGTTAATCTCAACTGTTTACTTTATCCATATGATATACTTTTAATAAATCCAGTACATGTCTGCAGAATTTCCTGACTAACTGCTATGATAAATTTGGTTTTAAAATCAGCAATAAAAAGACAACGAAAATGAAAATAGGCATACATGCTGAAACTTCTGTTTGCTTACACTTGAATAAAGGATAAAACAAGAATATAAGTTTTACTAATTATATGAAGAGCCAAAGGCTTCAATTCGGTGAAGAAACAATATGGGATATAACATCCCTTAACTTATATAAGTTTTAGTTTAATAAATGGAAGTAGTGTTTGAATATTCTGCCAACTACTGAAAGTAGGACTGTTTTGTTTCTTCAGTTAAATTTTCCTGTGTTGTGTTGATAGTGGAATGAAAGGTTACCAGTAAACTTTGAGCTCTGTATGCAGAACAGAGAGTTGATATAATTTATCTGTTTAGTTCTCTCAGAGAACAAACTGCTGAAGGTTTAGTTGAAGTTGTTAAGAGCAGAATTGATGGATTAGCATAATGCTTTATTTTGGCCTATTTGTTTGTCAATAGGAATTTGTTAAATTTAGTTCAGCTCAATGCATATTTACTTTTAATTGTTCATACAATTTAAATTGGACAGTGATTTAATATTTTAATTCACAATATAATGATTTGTCTTTATATGTTGAGTTTTGTGTATAATTACTATAAATATCTGATTTATTAAATTATTTTTGGATATACCACATGTAACTAACTTCAGCTATAATAGTCAATGATAAGGTTTGTTTGATTGAGTTAATATTTGAGACAGATCTGTAATGGCATTTCTATAGGAGAGCAACCTGGTTAGCATGTTAGCAATTAAAATAGATGACAGAATAAAAGGAATTCATTCATCATAAACATATAAGAAACAAACACCATACTGTTGCACTGGATAGATGATTGCATGACTGTTTGAGTAAATATCTTCCAGTATGTGTAAACTTTCTATAAATAGAAACAGACATCCCTTCACATAGTATTAGAAGGGAGGGGGGGGGAAACGAAGTACTTATACAGAAGTCATTACAAGTCAGAGAAACTGTGTTTGGAATCAGCAGCAGCTATAAAACATTTCAAAAAAATATGGCTGTATCAATTTACAAAAAATCTGGGAACAATCATAAGATCAAATTTGTAGATCTCTATCCAACAAGAAGTGGTCCCAAATAGGACTCCATATTTTTAAACCACTCCTACTATTAACTAATTGTTTTGTTTGCAAATAGCAACAAACTCTTTGTGTGCTCACGCTTTCAACTTTAAAATATGAAATATCTGCAACTGCATAAATAAATATACTTTTATTTTCTTAGTGTTGTCTTGTGAATTAAAACATAAAAAATCTAAGATGAACCAACAACACATAGCCTTTCTACATGTGCCTTTATAACATTTTTTTTTAAAGGTAAAACTGATTGACAGAATTATAGATGAATTTTCCTACTGAATGTTGTACAAAATAATTATGTAAGCATCAGAAAAGACTAGTAAAAACTGAAGAACAAATTACAGTTAGTTCATATGGGGTGGAGTTACTAAGACTACATTATTAATTTACAAGTAGTTGTGGAGCTACTGGAAAACTAGGAGGAGACCTCCACATAGTCTTAAGGAATGCAGAATCAACCAGGACTAATGACTTAATGTCAAATCCTCATTTTCTCATTGTGAAATCCATTAGTTATCTACCTGAATACTAAATGAATGAGGATAGGATGGAAATTTGAGATTTTAACTGATTAAATTGTATCCTTATTACTTTGAGCCAAAATAAAACAAGACGGTACAACTTTCATCCTAGTTCGGGGAATGCCCAATATTTTCATCCAAGAACCAACATGAACAGTCAAAAGTCAGCTAATAGAACAAGCTCCCAACTCAATATTGCTAAAGTTCCAGATCAGCATTATCAATGTAAAAAACATCAACCGAAAAAAAAAAAGGAACTAGCTGATGAATTGGAAAATTACCAACATCATCTTGTTGTCTTTGATGTAACAAAGACAACAAGAGGTAAGATTCTTCTAGGCAACAAATTCAAGATGTTGTATTCAGGCAATAATGATCACGGTAAAGGAATAGCTAGTCTTCAACATTAGATATGAGAATGATCTTGAATGGTAGATAATATCGAGTAAAGTGATACGGGCAATTATCAGAATGGAAAATTGAACAGTGAGACTAATTTGTGCCTATGGTCCCTCAAGAAGGTTCTACTAAGGAAGTGGAGGAACTTTTTGAAGCATTAGAGAAACCAGCTGACACAAAAGAAAAAGTTGGAGATCCAAATGGTAGAGTAGAAAATGTAGAAATGTTTTGGGAAAATTTGAAGAAAAAAGGAAAGCTAATAATAATGCTAAGTACCTGCTGGATTTGTGTTCAGGACATGGATTAGTCATTACTAACACCATGGTCCAACATAAAGATGTCCACAAGTTCACATAGAAGACACAAGAAATAAGAATAGTCACATTATGCTGGTTAGTATACAGGAGATTTGAAACTGGAAATGATCACCACTTAGTTTTAAGTAGGATAAAATTAAATACATCTGATAAAGGTTCCTCATATTGTAGACTTGATCGGAACCTGGGTCTTTTCAACCAAAGGGGAATGTGAGATTTGTAGAGGAATTTCTCTACTAAGTGTTCCAGGTAAATTTTATGCAAGAATACTTGATTAGAGGCTAAGAAAAAAAAAACTTTAAAAGAGAAATGTGAAGAAGAACAAGCTAGGTTCAGGCCAAATAGGAGTTGCAGGATCAGATTTTCACTTTAAGACAAATAGTTGAGAAATCGTGGGGATGTAATGTGGATTGGTACCTGTTTTGTAGATCTGAGAAAAGCATACTACATAGTACCAAGAGAAAAGTTTTTTGAAATACTTACAATTATATGGGATAAGTAAAACATAATACAGAGCAGTATATTAATCTGCATGAGTTTTAGATTTGAAGGGAGTTGGAAGATAGTTTGCTATAAATCAAGTCTAAGACAAACCTGCACACTATCTCCACTGTTATTCATTATCTATATGGATCACATCATGAAAGAAAGTAGTATTAAATCCAGTGGTGAGCTATAAAGGACTTGCGCAAGTCCCTTGTTCCTCTTGTTTAATAATCTTGTAGAACTAGAAAATGCTACTTTAAATTCATATGGATTTTCTGATAACTATTTAAAAAATCATTTCGTTGCATTTTGTTCTAATGGAGCTAGCGTAATGTTAGGAAACAAATCAGGTGTTGCAATCAAACTAATACAAAAATTTACCAACATTGTAATTTGGCATTGTGCTCATCGTTTACACTTAGCATTAGATGATTCAATAAAAAACATTAAAGAAATAAATCATTTTAAAATATTTATGGATAAATTGTATGCTTTTTATCATCAATCACCAAAAAATCAATGAGAATTAAATACGATTGCAAAAGACCTTGGTATCGAATTTTAAAGATCGGCCGTGTGTTTGGACCACGATGGGCAACTTGCAGTTTACGAAGGGCTCTTGCTTTGTGGAGAAATTACCCAGCTTTATGATCTAGCATTAATGATTGATATCCTACAGGAATTATCATATCTGTCAGAAGCTCTACAAAGTCGCAATATAAGTATTGTAAGGGTTAAGTTAGACTTTTTTTTTTTGCTCAACAATGCGAGCCCTTTTGTTAAAATTTCCATAGCTCACCACTGATTAAACCTGATATCAAATAAATCCACTGGAAGACTTCAAGGATTTAACTAAATTGAATAACAGCTGATAACTAATTGGGTACAAAAATCAGTAAAAAGACAACTGTGAAAGTGGGCAGGAACAAAGAAAACTTCGACTGCATTCTCAATGGAGAACTTATTATTATTACACCTCCAGGGTGTTCAGAGACTCATCGAGGGAGGGCACCTACACCACAACTCTCCATCTCCACCACATCCACCAACTACTTTCATAATCTATACCACCACCACTAATATTTTCACAGATAATCACAAACATCCATGCCCACGTCCGGATTTGAACCCGCAGCCTTTTGGCTGGAAAGGGGATATACTAACCAATCGGCCAACCAGGCCGGGAAAAGGCTGATATGGTGGGAAGTCAGCAGAATAACTATCAGAATACAAGGCAGTGTTCAAACTAATTTTAACTTATGGATTTGTGAGTTGGATTAGAAATAAAGCAGTTGATCCAGATATGAGAATTGTGAGAAAAATTAGGAGAGTGAACGCCTCAATCTATTATGAAAAATGATGTTAGGTAAGAATTAGACATTGTTAGCATGCATGAATTTGTGAATAGAGCTAATCTAGGGTGGTGTGGTCATTTAAACAGAACAAAAGAGTAAACTTAAGCAAAATAAATAGCATACCCACTCTCCAACCAACAGGTTGTAGGTTTGAATTCCACCTTGGGCATGGATGTTTGTATTACACAGTGTATATATGCGAACTACTTGGACACGTGCATCACATATTCTAGGCAGCTATTTAAAAATGGTGTTGTTAGTAATCGTCAATAGTGCCTGCTAGACGAGCATAATAGCTCTTTGAGTTCATAGGACTTGTCTTGATTGTAAAAAAAAATATATATATATGTATATACACACACACACACACACACAGTCATCCCTCGACTTACATCCTTGATCCCATAAAGGAATAAATATTTTCGGCTATACTTTCAAACAAGATGCGAGTGTAAGGTAAAGCATGCTCAGTGGCAACCTCCCTCGCCAGTCGACACGTCTTCAACAGTTCCTCTGTTGATTTTATGTTTGAGAAATGGGTCATTTGTGTATTTATCGTTAAATATTTTGTAATGTTTTGTGCAACATGGCCCCTACACGCACAATCAAAAAACTTAGTGAAAAATCACAGAAAAAGAGGCAAGCAATTGATCTTGAAATGAAGTTGCAAGTTATAAAGCAACATGAAGCTGGTAAGCCTGTCAGTGTGATCACACATAACTTTGGATGGCCTCATTCTACAGTGTTGACCATTTTGAAAAATAAGGATAAAATCGTAGAGGCTGTGAAAGGATCTGCTTCCATTAACTCGATGATAGTGATGAAGCAACAACAAGGTGGTCCTATCAGTGATATGGAAAAGCTACTTGCATCATGGATAGAGGACCTGACCAAAGCACATACCCACTTAGCACTGTGACTATAACCACTAAAGCACTAAGTCTCTTCAATATGTTGAAGGAGAAAGCAGAACCTGATTATGACAACGAATTCAATGCTTCTTCCGGTTGGTTCATGAGATTCAAGCAGCATTTTGCGCTGCATAGTATGAAAATGTATGGGGATTTGAGTGTGCTGAGATGGCTGCAAAGGAGTTTGTGGAAAAATTGGATAAAATTATTTGCCACAGCAAATATTTAATATGGATGAGATGTCCTTATTAAGGAAAAAAAAAATGCCCGAGTGGACATTCATCCCCAAAAGCTAAAATCTATGCCTAGAAAGCTCTTATGACCATATTGTGATTCTGTTACGGGTGTGGCTGGATATAAACAAACTTTGTGATATGGCACAGTGAGAATAAACGAATCTTCAAAAACATTATGGAGCATACTTCAAGTTCATTATCGGAGCAATAAGAAGTCGTAGATGACTCAAAAATTGTTTGAAGATGCCTTAATCAACTGTTATGCGAGTGAAATAAAAAGCTATTGTATGAAAGAAAATGTATAATTTAAAATTTTATTAATTCTGTCTAATGCTCCAGGTCATCCATCTTATAGCAGTAATCTTCACCAAGTTTAAGGTCATGTTTTTTCCTCCAAACACTACTTCATTTATCCAACCGATGGATCAGGGATTTCTTGTAGTGTTTAAGGCTTATTATCTACAGAGATTTAAGACTTATTATCTACAGAGATAATAAGCCAAATATAATGGCTAAAACCGCAATAATGGCTTCCGTTGAACGCAGGATTTACGACTTGCCTCCAGCTATAGCCAATAATATTAGGTTAGACGTGGCCAATATCCTTATCCCTTCTAAGCCTCCCAAAAATAATATCCCACATAAAAAAATAATAGCTCTAAAAGAACTACGCAATAATAACAACATTACAATAACCAAATTAGACAAAGGAAATGGCACTGTAGTAATGGATACACAGAATATGAAAGCAAAATGCATGCACTGCTCCAAGACCGGTCTACATATCAAATTATAGATCGAGATCCCACCAACTCACAAAAGAATAAGGTGTGCAAGTTACTGAACAAAGTCACTTCCTAGCCAAAAGAAATTGTCAAAAAACTCAAACCCTTGCATGTTAAAACACCCAGAATATATGGTGCTCCTAAAATACACAAACAAGGTACACCTTTGGGTCCTATTGTAGATAGTATAAACAGTCCTACACATAAACTAGCTAAACATTTAGCCAAATTACTAACCACTTACACAAACAATTCTCCCTCTTTTGTTAAAAATTCTATTCTCCCCACCTAAAAAGTATTTTAGAAAACCACACCTTAAATAGTTCAGACCTAATGGTGAGTTTTGATATCACCTCGTTATTCACTAATGTACCACTGATTGAAACACTTAACTTACTAAATTCACAATTTCCCCCAGATATATTTCAGCTATTTAAATTCACAGCACAGGCAGGTTATTTTACATGGAAAGGGAAAATATACAAACAATTAGATGGAATAGCTATGGGTTTTTCCCCCTTAGCCAACCTCTACATAGAACATCTGGAAAAATTAGCCATCAACACAGCCACTCTCAAACCTATTCTCTGGCTACGCCATGTTGATGATGTGTTTGCTATTTGGCCACATGGCTCAGACACATTGAATACATTTTTAGTGCATCTAAATAGCCAGCACCCTAAAATCCACTTTACAATGGAACTAGGAGCCAATGACTGCCTGCCTTTCCTGGACACACTGATCACACGTCTTCCAGAAGGTTCCCTATCATTTTCGGTTTATAGAAAACCCACATACACAGGGAGATACGTACACAAACAATCACACCATCACCCTTCTCACCAATATGGTATCTTAAAAACACTAACTCATAGAGCTAGAGTAATCTGTTCCAAAGATGTTGCTCTCACTGCTGAACTTTCTCACCTACGTCATACCTTCTTAACCAATGGTTATAATCCCCATAAGATAGATAACATACTAAATGCTACCTAGAAATCCCCTCTATCTACCACAACAGACTACAACAAAACTATCACCATCCCATACATTAAAGGCACATCTGAAAAGATATCTAGGATGCTTAACAAACACCAACTACGCACAGTATTCAAACCTTATGTAAAATTAGCAACTCTTATCCGTTCACCTAAGGACAAATGCACTCCTTTATCACATCCAGGAGTCTATGAAGTGCCCTGTTCTTGCAATCAAGCCTACTACGGAAGAACTGTGGACATCCGCCTCAGTGAACACAAAAAATATATCCGACACTTTCACTATGGCAAGTCGGGTCTGGCAGACCATGCTAAATACCCCCTGCACATAGGATCAATTGGAAAGAAACAAAAGTAATGCACAGAAGCTTCTACAAGTCAGAGAGGTTATTCCTGGAATCAACAGAAGCCTTAAAACATACCCAATATCAAATCATAGATCGAGATCCCACCAATTCACAAAAGAATAAGGTGTGCAAGTTACTGAACAAAGTCACTTCCTAGCCAAAAGAAATTGTCAAAAAACTCAAACCCTTGCATGTTAAAACACCCAGAATATATGGTACTCCTAAAATACCTTAACAAGTATGACTGTATTAATCTACCAAAGATTTGGGAAACAGTCATCCTAAGATCAAATTAATATTTATTACTTTTATTTTATTTTTTAAAACTTTCTAAGACTATCATTTGGACTACTATTTCAAAATTTTGAATTTTTTTTTTTACCTAGATGGCACCATATTAGGACTTTAGTCTTGTGTTGCATGCTACAATTACTTATACTAGCCTCACTGTTACGCCGAATTGTGATTGTCTTTGCTTTTGCAACAAACTTTGTGTTGTGTGCTCTGAAGATTCTGGATATAATACCAGCGAAATATTAGCTTCTAAGTTAATAAATAGTTATTTTCTTATCCATCTGTGTTCATATCATACCGTGAAATCTATTACAACATATCCACGCATGTACCTACAGAGAACGTTTTCACAAGCCATTTCTGCTACTGAAGGAAATGACCAGACTCTCATGCAATTCTGGAAAACATTCAATATTTATCATGCTATTAAAAATATTGCTATGGTTTGGGATGAAGTGACCTCTCAATGTATGAGT
Source organism: Typopeltis vanoorti (assembly GCF_054136105.1). NCBI lineage: Eukaryota > Metazoa > Arthropoda > Arachnida > Uropygi > Thelyphonidae > Typopeltis > Typopeltis vanoorti. The sequence continues at coordinate 106,128,441 of NC_143558.1, forward strand.
GGTATATGGAAAAACACATGTTGGTTTGTGCATGATTTTGGAAGTTTGTAATAGTGAGCCTAGCAAACAATCTGAATCTCGAAGTGAATGATGACGACATAATTCAAATCATAGAGAGTTCCCCTGAAGAGTTGACAAATGAAGAATTGGTCGAACTGGAGGAACAACTGTTGCAGAAGAGGAAAAACGAGAAAAGGGAGAGGAAGTTAAACAATTCACAGTGAAGGGTCTTGGAGAAATGTTCTTTGCAGTTAGCGATGTTCTCAAAATGGCTGAAGACATGAACCCCAATGTTGAACGCTATTTAATAATAGAAACGAAAGAACATGATGTGTTTGCTTGCTATGAACAAATTTATGATGAAAGGAAGAAGAGGAATAAGCAAAGCACATTGGACATTTTCATCAAAAAAAAAACAAAGGTTACACCAGAAGAGCCACAGCCTGATTGTTCACACAGGGAAGGTAATAAAGATGTGATTGTGGAGGAAGATTTGAGTGATTAATCTCCTGTTTTATAGTGGCAGTAACACAGTACAGTTTTATAATAAGGTTTAAAAATTAAAATGACAGCATACTTATTACTGTTAAGTCCCTAACCCCTATAACTCTGCTGATTTAATGTATCGACTTACGTCCTGCCAGATGGAACGGAACCCAGACGTAAGTCGAGGGATGACTGTATATGCAGAATAAAAAAAACAGCTATTTGATGTCAAATTAGCAGGAAGGAGACCCAGAGAGGGACCATGATCTAGGTAGAGTTAAGTAGCTATAAGTGCTCATGAAGACAGAAAAATATGGTATAATGGTATTGATGTACTGACAAGTGAACTTCGAGAACAACTATGAATAGTTATGAAGACACACTACTGTGTGTCTCCATAACTTACTTTAATTAAAATAAAATTTGATGTTTCAACCTTTATGTTAAGGTCATCTTTAGGAATACACATATGTACAATGGATCACAAGCTATATTGGTACATATACATACTGAGAATAGCTGCTTGGTTAACTGCTAACCATAGCTTGCCCTCTGGTGAAAATTATTAAAAAAATAAAATGAAACATAATTATCTCAGTAAACACTACATCAACAGTTCTTTCTTAAAATTCTGTTAGCTGCCTGAGAATTGCTATATTGTCATCCAATTAAATTTTTTTTCTTTGGGTATTCAATTTGTGAGTATGTCTTCTTTTTCCAGATGTTATATGGATAATAGGTAAGTCATACAGATTCTTGGGAGTTTCGGGGCATCATTTTTGTTGAGATTTGGTTGGTTGATATGCATTTAACAGGCATCCTTGAATTTATGTTTGTGCCAGGTTTCGGTTAACTGGATTGACTGGAAAGGCCTGGGTGCCTTTCCAATCAATCCAGTGTCATGTTTCAAATGCATTTTTACAAGACACACATGCTTGAGACAGGCAGCCTGAAGGAAGACATGTAATAAGATGTCTACCATAAAGTAATACACACAGGAACTCATATACTATCACTCTACACAGAAATTATGTATTATTAGCACCCTAAAATTAGAGCCTTAACAATTTGCTCTGAGAAGCTGTCTCTGAAAAATGAATTTAAAATAATAAGAAAAATGATTATAACAAGAAAACAATCCATAGAATCCTTCACAAAAATACAATCAAAAATAAAAAAAGATTACAGAGGGCCATAGCCATCCCCTATATATGTGGATTATCTGAAAGAATAAACAATACCATACAAAATGAAGGTGACATTTAAACCATCAATGAAAATAAAAAGTATACTAAACTGTCTCCTCTCCTATGTTGCTTATATATACTGTCTTACTCCACTGGAATCTAATCCTACAGCCTGAAAATTGGCCTATATTCAACCCATTCCCAAGAAGGGTAACAAGTCACTGCCATCCACCATCCCATCTTGCTTCAGTCCTGTCTAAAGTAATGGAAAAAATCATCAATTCCCAACTCCTACACTACCATGAAGCTACCTGTCTAATAAACGACCACCAGTATGAATTCCATCGCTGCTACAGGAGATCTGCTCACATATGTCAGCCATCTCTGGACAAATGCCATGGAGAAATTTGGCAAATCTCAAGCAGTTGCACTTGATATCTCCAAGGCGTTTGACCTGGTCTAGCACACTAAGTAAGCTGCCATCTATCCCAAGAGCTCTGTAGTTGGATTGCCAGCTTTCTGCCTGGATGCACACTATGTGTGGAGGTGGTGGTGGTCGATGGCTCCTTATCCTTTCACCATTCAACTAATGCCTCAAGGTTCTGTCCTCTCACCAACCCTCTTCCTACTATATATTTCTTCCTACTATATTCATACACTTAACTGCCGAGCGGCAGTTAAGTGTATGAATGAGTATATTATGCCCGGGCGAGTACGACGGACAACAAATCAGAATGGGATAATTAGTATAAGGAATCAAAGTAGGGATGGGACAAATGGGCTTCTGCGATTCATGTACACTAATGCCAGGAGTATTAGGAACAAGAAGGAAGAGTTTTTGGCCATGGTTGGCACTTCCAGGCCACAGGTTGTCGGTATTAGTGAAACATGGCTGACAGAAGATGATAAAGCTAGTGGGATTGAATGCGATGGGTATAGCGTGTTCAGGAGTGACAGGGTGAATAAAAAGGGGGGAGGAGTGTTATTGATGATAGCTGATGAGCTTCAGCCAAGGAGTATAGAAGTTGAACTGCAGGATGGGGAAAAAAGCACATTTGAGGCTGTTTGGTGTGAGATACAATCTAGCAGAACAAAATATACAATTGGGTGCTGCTATAGACCGGGTGATGGAGTGGATGGTGGGAATAGTATGCATAAGCAAATAGAAGAAATGAATGGAAAGAGGGTAATTATTATGGGTGATTTCAATTATGGTAATATTGACTGGAAAGAGGAGAGGGCACATGGGAGGAAGGAATTGGATTTTATGCAGTTATTAAGGGACAACTATCTACGGCAACATGTATTGGAAAATACCAGGGGGCAGAGAGTGCTGGACCTAGTAATTGCAACTGAGAATGTGGCTGTAACGAACATGACCTTGTTGCCACCAATTGGTGAGAGTGACCATAAGGTCATGACTTGGGAGGTGGCTAAAGGAGTCGAATTTACAATTAAGACAGGGTATATGTGGAATTATCGGGCTGGTAAGTATGACAAGCTTAGGTGTGTGCTTGGCTCAATGCCATGGCATGTAAAACTGCAAGGGCTGGATGTTGATGGTGCATGGGAGGTGGTCAAGAACTGTTTGCAGGAGGCAATGGTTGACTGTATACCAAGAGTCCGAATAATAAATCAGGTAGGGGTTAAATGGATAAATAACACTATTAAGCTTGAGCTGCAAAAAAAGAAACAATTGTGGAGGGAATTTAAGGAGAAGGGTGACCATCAGGTGCATGAACAGTATAAAGCTCAGGCCAGGATGGTAACAAGGGTGGTAAGAAAAGCAAAAGCAGATTACGAAAGGAAATTGGCCATGCAGGCTAAAGAGAATCCCAAACAGTTTTTTCAATATGTTGCAAGTAAAAGGAAAAATGCTCATGGTAGAATGATCTTAAAAAATGCTGAGGGTAGGGAGGTAACTGAATCAGTCGATGTTGTGGAATTACTGAGCGAGCACTTTGCAAGAGTATATCATCCAGGTGGTGGCCTTGCGGAAATGGAGGAACCAACAGCTTATACTGGAATTGTGATGAATGAGGTAGAGGTAACTAGTCTGTTACAGAACCTCAATGTCAATACATCTGTGGGATTGGATGGTATACCAGCTCGTGTCGTACGTGAAGCGGCAAAAGAATTGTCAGTGCCCTTGACCATTATGTTTAATTTGAGCCTCAGGACTGGGTCAGTCCCAAGGGGGTGGAAAGAGGGGAAAATAGTTCCACTGCACAAAGGTGGTTCCAAGGCTGCTGTTGAAAATTACCGGCCAATCAGCATAACAGGAATCATTATCAAGGTCTTAGAGAAAATAGTCAAGAGGAAAATACAAGATTGGATAGAAGAAAATGGGATACTGTATCGGGGACAGCATGGTTTTGTGAAGGGTAGGTCATGCCTCAGTAACTTGCTCACGTATTATAACACAGTGACGGCTGAACTGGATAAGGGTAATGGGTTTACAGTGATTCTGCTGGACCTTGCTAAGGCCTTTGACAGGATACCACATGGAATTCTAATCAGTAAATTGCAGCATATGGGAATGGACATAGGGTTGGTGAGATGGATAGGAGGGTGGTTGACGGAGAGATATCAGAGAGTGGTTTACTCAGGAGTAGAGTCCACAAGACGGCCTGTGACTAGTGGTGTACCACAAGGATCTGTTCTTGGACCACTGCTGTTTAATTTGTTCATAAATGATATAGGAAAGGATCTGAGAGGAACAGTTCATTTGTTTGCGGATGATGCAAAGTTGGGTAGGGCAATAGTGAATGCAGATGACGTCAAAATTTTGCAGGATGATTTGGATAGATTGGAGGTCTGGGCTAGGGAGAATGGATGTCAATTTAATGTGGCAAAATGTAAGGTTATGCATTTTGGGGTGAAAAGATGGGAGGCAGTTTACTGCATTGGTGGAACTGTGCTCCAGGAAATTGATGAGGCACGAGATTTAGGAGTGTTGGTGGATAAGGAATTGAAATTTAGGGGACACATTGCAAAAGTGGCCAAATCAGCTCATCAAATCACTTGGTTGCTGAAGAATACGTTGACAAACAGAGACAAGCAGGTTATTGTTCCTCTGTATCGAGCCTTGATAAGACCTCATCTCGACTACTGTGCTCAGATTTGGTCACCTAGGTTTCTTCTTGATGGGGAGGAGGTGGAGAGGATCCAGAGGCGAGTGACCAAGATGATAGCAGGTCTGTGGAATGAACCGTATGAGAACAGGTTGAGGATTTGTGGGTTGCAAAAATTGGTTGATAGGCGGAGGAGGGGAGATATGATTGAGACATTCAAATTACTGAAGGGTTTCTATAAAATTAATTCAGAAGATATTTTTGAGAACAGGGCTGGTTGTGGGAGGACTAGGGGACATCCATGGAAACTGGGCAAAAGTGTGGTTAGTAAAGGTGTTAGAGCTGGGTTCTTTACTTTTAGAGTAGTGAATGAGTGGAATGCGCTCCCTGAGTCTGTGGTGGATGCTGTGACAGTGAATGAGTTTAAGGCGAGGTATGATAGATACTGTATGAATGTCGAATAGTTGTGATGAAAATGATTTGGGGCCTCCCTCGATGAGTCTAATGACTCCCTGGAGTTTCCCGTAATAATAATAATAATAATAATAATAATATATATCAATGACCTGTTCCAGCTTACCTCCAACCCAAAACACAGTTTTGCAGACGATAGCACATTGCACTCCTCCCTTTCTTTTGATAAACTTTACTCCACACAACTCACCTCAACCTACAGAACAGCAACCACCACTGCCCTCAATTCAGACCTCCAATAGAATTCAGATAACCTAGTCAATGCAAATAAAACCCATACTGTTTCATTTCTCATAAAAAAGAACCATTCTCTCTCAGTATTATTTTTGATATCTAAATTTCCAGACAATCTGAGATTTCTCTTCTTGGAATTACCCTGCCATCCAGCCTCTCCTGGCATAAACACATAACCACCAGCCAAGGAGTTTGTGGATCCATCAGCTTCTAAAAAACTAGGATTTCTCTTTTGCTCAAGACGTTACTTCACCGCTGAACAGCTGTTAACCTTATACAAAAATCACAAATCTGCCTAACCATTGAATAGTGCTTCTATATATGGGGGTGGGACCCCCAAAAGCTCGATTCAATCCAGAGGAGAGCAATCAGACTTATTAATGACCTATCTCTTACCAACTCACTCCCTCCACTTTTTCACAGATGAATATTTCCATGGAAAATGTTCATCCAAAATAGCATCAATAATTCCCCCACTTAGTACTAAACTCATTGGAACACGTGCAGCTGCTGCTCAACATCCCTAAATAGTGCACCTTGAAACCCACAACAAGTTTCTTCTCCTCCTCCTTCATCCATGCAACTGCTATACTATGGAACAGTGTTCCCTAAGGAATACAATATACAGTCATTTAAATCCAATGTGAACAAGTACTTTCTTTCCCAACCCATACTTCATATGGGTTGGGAAAGAAAGTGTATGGGCTCAACATAAAAAAAAAAGCCCTTCTAAAGATCCCCTTCTTTCCCTTGCCCATCCGGGTGTATGATGTACTGTACTATACTTTATTGTATTGTATCTACCCTACATGAGAGAAACAAGCCATACAATCCCAAAATGAAAAGAATATAAATGACACATCAATTACCTTTATCACAGAAAAGCAAGTCTCTTTGACTGACTGTGCACTTGAAACATGCCACCAGATTGACTGGAAAGGCCAAAGCCTGATACAAACAAATTCAAGAAATTCTGTTAAACGCTTATCAACCAAACAAATCTGAACAAAAACGATGGCTTGAAACTCCCAAGCATCTAGATAGCTCATTTACGACCCACATAACATCTGGAAAAAGAAGAATTACCCACAAACTGAATACCAAAAGAAAATAAATTTAATTGGATAATAACACAGTAACTCACACCCAGCTAATGGAAATTAAAAGCAACAGGACTTTAAGAAACAAATAACTGCTGATGTAGTTTTTACTATATTTAATTTTATTTTTGCCAGAAGGAAAGTATGGTCAACATTTGTACCAATGTGGCTTGTGATGCATTGCGTGTGTATATATTCCTGAAGATGACCTTCATATAAAGGTTGAAACATTGAATTTTATTTTAAGCAAGTTCTTAAACATGGTAGTATTTCTCCAAAATTATAGTACTCATTAATCATGCAGTATTGTCATAGTTTCATGTACACCTCTTGATGGTACATATCGGGTAATTGATGTTGATGATGAATATGCAAAAAAAAAAAACTTATCATTCACCATTGGTACTAAGATCATATTTACAGTGATGCAGACCAAGATTTACAACACAGAAAAGTTGGAATGACTAAAAGTTGAACTTCAGCACAGATGTCCTAATCATTGCTTGTGTTTTGAAATGCTGAAAACCTGCACTCACATTTCAAATGACAAATTTCCTTTATCCATGTCACTCTGCTGACAGATGACTGCTAACATGGGAAATGATTCACATATTACAGGGTTATTCCCTTCATCTGAATGATTGGTACTTGCACTTAATCAAGTGGAGCTCATATCATTTTAATGTTTATTCTAAGCTTGTTTGGTTGGCATTATGGCTAAAGTAACCAAGCTATGAGACCATTGTATTATATCTGTTAATTGCATTTGTTCTGTAAGCCAGTTTGTCAGTTTTATATGATGAAATCCCTGTCATCTCCATATGATACCTGCTAACTTACCCTTAACTGAAAAGGTTTACATGTAGGACAAATTGTTCATAAACGTTTTTAAAAATATCAAAGTTGAAGGCTGGATCCAGAATAAGAGAAAATAACATAGTCATTATCTTACTGGAGTTCCACAAGGGATGTCTTGGCTTCCAGTCAATTGAGGTTAAAATGCTTCCCTTTTATCCTATAGGTCATTTCAAACACCTGGAAAATGTTTTTCATCAATTAAATGAAAAATTACTTCATGGTGTCTTAGTGACCTGTTCTCTAAATTTATAGTCTGTTCTTGTTTTTAGCATGCATGAGTCTCCATAGTGGCCATTGCTAATCACACTTGCTGGAACTGTCACAGAGCAGTTTCAAAAGAGAATGAGTTTTACTTAACTAACCTTTAATGCATTTTTTCAGTGATTTCTGGTTGACAGAATCAAATATTTGCTAGAACAGTAAATGCCTTGAAAAATAGATGATATAGCTCATATTTTGGTGCTGACATGCAGCAAAGATGATGTTTCAGACTAGACAATCTCATAGAGCAATCAACATCATCTTTACTACATGTCAGCTCCAAGACATGAACTAAATCACCTATTTTTAGGGCTTTTACTGTTCTAGCCCCAGCATTTGATTTCTCAATCACCATCTGCCATTCTGTTCGTTGAAATATAGACTATTTTCTTCTTAGATTGCATTTATTGGGTTAATTGCACCTAAAGTGGCCCTATCACGATACAGGATCTAACTGTAAAAATCTTACATGATAAACGATGCATCATGTTCATTTTACAAGTTTTTGTCTAAAGATAAATATATATGCATGTATGTATATATAAATATATATATATATATATATATATATATATATATATATATATATATATGTGATAATCGACTTTTACTCGGTTGTTGTGATACATTTTAAAAACATAGATTTAATGACTAAAAACCGAGATAACTTATAAAGATTTTAATAAGAATAATACAACTAGTTTCGGCTTATAACAGCCTTCCTCAGGTATTCTTAAAGTAAAAGAATAGTAAGAAATATTGAAGTATCTAAACAAACTGGAAATTACAGGTAAAAATTCCACACATAATTGATACATAAAAAACGTTGTACTTTTTCAAGTTGTTCTAACAGGCGTGCCATTGTTTATTGCAAGTGTGCATGCAGGTTCACGTGAATGCCAATATTGAATAACTGCAGCATGGCTATCTGGGATGTTATAACTCAAATTGTTGTTTAAGTGGACAGGGTTCAGCAGGATTTCCCTTGATTCTACAATTTTCCTCTCAAACTCATCATCACAGCGAAAGATATCCCAGCAAACGGAGTGGCTTTGTTGATCATCATTAGGATTATTTGAAAAAAGAACATGACTGGATAATGCAGTTGCATGAGATCTTTTGTAAGAGATGTCTCTCTTATGCTCTTCTATACGTCGTTCAATAGATTTGTTAGTTTGTCCAAAATAAGGGATATTGCAATCGCACCATAATTTATATACACCTGGATATTTTAGGTTGTGATGAGTAGGTTTTGGATGGCTGATTAGAGAACGGATTTTAGGAAGTGTGGTGAAGAACGTCCTGATATTATATTTTTTAAGGACTTTAGCTAATTTTTTAGAAACTGTGCTAATGTATGGAATGGAGATTCTCCCTTTAAAATTA